>NW_011889091.1:224564-236589 GCF_000151845.1 Pteropus vampyrus | reverse complement strand
GTAGGAGAGCAAGAAATAAGGAGAGATTGATTCACTGTCCATAAGGATATAAGTCAAATAATTCAGGTAATGCCTGAAAATAAGGTGTTCAGAGAAAGCTTTCACTGGAGACAGGGTGAAGGGCAGAGAGGAAGTTTGAGATTTCGAATTGTAGAAAAACTTCCTAGATGACTGGGAAGATTTAATCACCAAGAACTCTTCCCCCTACTTTATCTTGAAATTGCATTGCATTAGTATTTTGTCAACCATTTTTTTTTAAGTTTGCAGTATTCACGAGCCTTGCAGTTTTGGTTGCCTCCTCTATGCTTCTATAGCCCTCTAGTTCAGAAATTATCACATCTTAGAGTGTAATTATCGATTTAATGTCTATCTCTTCCTCCTTTTGCTCCAGTATACGCATGGGTGCACATTCATGTACTTAGTCATATGTATATATACGTATAAATATTTTTTTGTGTGTGTCTATATATATATACAAGAGCCCTGAGTCTGAAAACCAGATAATTTATGAATCAGCTGATACACTGAGGGCTAGATATGTGCCAGTATGTGCAGTGACATATAGCACAGTAGAGGAACCCCAAATTTAGGAAACTTCGAGAGGCTGCTGGCCTATGTACTTATCCAACCCTACTGAAAGAGAGATTACTCAGTAGCCTGGAGTGCACAAAGTCCTCTAGGGGAACGGGAGGTGTCTAAGTTTATTATCCCAAAGTTTAAGCAAATGCCTCCAGGGAGGCAGAGGAGAGGGCTTTATCTTTCCTTTCTCGGGACTTCCAGAGGAGGGAGCTGGTTCTATCCCTCTCGTAGGATACACTACCTCTAGATTCCAAAGCTGTTTGCAGTTAGAAGGGCTGGGCTATGTAGGAACACAGGAAATCCATGGAGAATTTTCTGCCAGCATTCAGGATTCACGAATTGCCTCACACATGATGAGTTGAATTAATATTTGTGGAATAAATGAACTAAGATTTTGGTAGAAATTAAAAAAAATAAGTAAACAGAAATCATAACTATTCTACTCAAATTATGTATAAAAGACCATAGTAATACAGATGAGGCAGTAATTAAATCTCCTGGGGACCGTCCAAACACAAATAGCATTAGACAAAGATCCACTTAGACTGTCCCTTGGAAAGTGATAAGATACAAGCAGAGATATAGAAAAGGATGCAGAGGATAAAGATTCAGGGGAGAGAGTGTATAATTAAAAGAACAAGGTTTCTCAGAAACCTTATCTTAATACATATCACGAAGCATTTGCAAATATTATTTATTTTTATTGTATAAGCTAAGATCCATTATCTTCATTAGATAGAGCACTACCCAACTTACTTCCTGAGTATCATAAAAGCTCAGGGGTAGCAGGGATCTTACAATTTCCCTAGTTAATTTACCTTGTGATACCTGAGTTACCTTGGTGACATTCTTAATACTTGTCTATCCTAGGTCTGAATATCTCAAGGAATTGGAAATTCACAGCTGCCTGAAGCAACCTACTCTATGTTTCCACTACTTGAAGCCATTCAAAGTTAGCATAGGCTACACTGTACTCTACAAACCACGTAAGAAGTGTTTATTCCCCTCTCCACTTTTAAAAACTAAACATCCCAGGGCTCTGTCTCTGCAATAGTAGTAGATACTACTTTTAATCCTCTATAATCCAGATAATTCTCCCCTAAACACACTTGTTAAAAAGGCAGGTCCATTGTGACTGTTGTGCAGTCTGGGCACAGCCAGTGACCTGACATTTATTACATTAGCAAATTAGTACATGGGCATTGATTGACCTTGGAATCAAATCATATTGATAAAACCAAATGTTGGCATATAGTCCAAGGATTATTGCTGCATACCAGTCAATAGTCTTAAGGCTACAACAATTAATAAAGGCCAAAGAGAAAGAATCGCACATATGTTTCTGTACTTAAAGATAAAAGAAAAGATTGTCATCATTCTGGCTGATGAAATAGGTGAGCCATTCTGAAAAAAAGAAAAATACAATCAAGTAGATGTAGATCCTTCATTTACAGATATACAGCCAGTAGAGTTTTAGTAGAATGAGCTTAAAGCAGGCTCTTGTTTTCCTTTTTATTTAGTTCAACTTTTTATCCAAGTACACACAAGTATTTGTGCTGTATCGCTGTATGACCTCTGCACATTGCAGAAGCTCTTGGCCATCACCATCATTTTTGTATATTCAAACTTTCCTTCTCCCCACCACCCTAAAATTGTAGTATTTGTGAAAAGCCAAGCCAAAAACATTGCTTGTATAAAATGCAAAAAGGGTTGAATATATATATAACTTTTTTTTTCAGAGTAGCTCAATATTTTCTCTAGTTAATATATAAGTTGTTGAAGTAACTACTGATAGCAATAAATTATGCTGTAAATTTGGGACTTGCTCATTCAAAAAAACCCACTTAATCAATACCTACTCTGTACCATGCAATGTTCTTGTGCTGGGTAGACTATGGCTTGCTGGCTGTCTTCCATGCCTCTGGTCTCACGAAGAGCTGATCAGACTTGCCACAGACTAGCCATCTTTACAAGTTATGTGACTGCTCATGTGTTATGCTCAGATAACATTATATGTCATATTTTATCATCCAAGATATTCATTTTATCTCACATTTTAATATCTCTAATTTTGGGATGTATCTTAAAATTGCTTTTTCTTATGGCCAGGTAACAGTCAAGTGCAGTTCTTTTAAAAATACTCAATTTCTAATTGTTCTTAATGGTACAGAATGATTCTGCATGCAGAAATATGTCATCACTGACTTTGAATCGAAAAGTAGCTCAGATTCAAATTAAAAATGTGAAGTTTTAAAAATATCTTAATCAGAATACTATATTTCTGTTTTATTTATGCACGAAAGTGGCATATGAATAAGACCTCTTTCTAAATACCCTTTTTTCATAACTATAATGTAAAAATTCTAAATGACAAGACTAAAACATATTGTGATTTAACTGGCAGCATTTCTTCTTTCTTAGTAGTATATAAAATGTTTTACAGTAAATATCACCTAGAGTCAATAAAAAAAAGTATACAATGAGAAATTATATTGGGGACATAAAATAAAATTGTACCTGGAATACAAATATTAGAGCCAGGAGTCAAGTTTGCAAATGCCCAGTTTAGCAACCAACTAAAGTAGAATTCTTCATATTTCGAGGTGAGATGTTTTAGGGTTAAAGGTTTAGTAAGCCCTCATCCATGGCTTTGCCAGTTGAGGACCTCACTCTGTATAGATAGATTGCCATCGGCACCAATCAATGTCTCCCCAGAGAAAACCTGGGAGACAAGAGTCTATGCTTATCTAACAACCCTCAGCCTGGTATCTCCTGGTATGTTTTCCTGAACATGCATTTTTGAATTTATTGCAGTATAAGATATATCTCTCTTATTGCATAATATATTCCCCAGTAGTAAGAGCACAGGCCTAAGCCAGGCTGCCTGGGTTCCTACATCAGCTTCACCAGTTTCTAGCCAGCTATAGGCAGGTTACTCAAGCTCTTTAGATCTCAGCTGTCTTATTTGCAAAACAGGCTAACAACAGTATCTACCTCATTGTGTTGTTATGCACTTTAAATATATTAATATTTGTAATATTTGGTATATAGTAAGCACTGTATTAAACAGAAAAAATAATATAATAGTAACTTAAGTGGCAGAGCTACTTTTGATTAGGTAGCCTTCAAGAATGCATATACATACAGAATTCAGTCTTCTAGAGTATCTTATTCTATCCCCCTGCCATAATTAAATATAACATTTATTAAAATTTTAGAATAGTGAAAAGTCATCATTAGCAACACTAACTTTATTGCTCTCTGCTAATATACATATTAACAGCCTTAAAGAGTAGGCACTGTAATTGACTACACATAAACCTTGATCTTTAGAATAAATCTGATAGCAGCACGTTTCTTTTTTTTTTTTTTTTTTTTTTACCTTCTGTTTATGAAAGAATGCAGAATTCAAGGTTCATTGAAGGTTCAAGTTGGCTGGATTTCAGGTCATTAAGATTTATCAATTTTCAGCTTTGCTTACAGCAATACAATAAAATTTCAATTAACTGAAAATTAGTCCCAGTAACAGTAACAGTCGAAATTGTCGTACATAGTTTTTCATAGGCATTCCCATATACATGTTTATCCAAGTCTAATTGTAGCCCATCTAACTTTTCTAATAGCTGTATTTAGTTTTAAAACTCCAACATGATGCAAATAAAGTCAATTCTTAGAATTTATTTCATTTCTAAATACTTCTCACCCTGAATAAAGAACTCCATGAATTGTATTGGCTATACACATCCTTCCTCTCACCACCCTCCCCTTTGTATCTATAGTTAGTGAAACTTCAGATGTGCTACAGGACAAAGAATCATAATGAGGCCCCCATCGAGAAGAATGTTCCTGGTTCCTCCTCGTAGAAATGCAAGAAGAGCCTTTGGAAGAAGGAGTAGAGATTATAAAGGTCTACTTGCCAGTCTAGAGCATGCTAAATGGGGTAGGTATGCCTTCTCCTTGGCAGGTACTCAGAGCTTGGTAAGGCTTAGCAGGAGATAAGGCTGTTCAAGGCTTTTAAGAGAGGGAGAACAGACAGGGTTCTGGACCGACCTTCCAATTACATGGGTTGGTTGTGTGGTAGTTGGTAGCTAAAGGGTACAAGATACTTTGTACTTTCTAGTATTTCATATTTCTATAATTTCTGTTTATTACAATGTATTATAATGATTGGTTTACTTTTTTGTCTCCTCTTTAGATGGTGCTCCTTAAAGGTAGAAACTAGGAACTAATCCTATGCCTATGTTATGTGACCACGGTATATGCCCACCGAATTTTAGCTTCTGGTAAAGTTTACAGGATGGACTTTCAAATTTGGGAAAACCAAAATAGGATTCCACTGAAAATTTTTCTTTTTCCTTATATTGCTTATCATCAAGCTCTTTCTGAAATGAGTTTATTTTTAATATCTCATTTCCTTTTTCCTACTAACTCAGTGCTTCTACCATAGTGTTGAGCTTAACCAGGACTATCTTATATGGCTGACTCTGAGACATATTAAGTTATATTCTTCACACAAGAGCTCCAAAGTGTTCCATTTGATGTGGTAAGCAAAATTCTTTTTGATATTCACAGCAGTCATTTCTCACAAACGAAAGCTTTTTCATCAGCATATATTGTACTGATTTTCACATTACAAGGATGATTTTTGAACATCACCAGCTGAGAAGGGATTTGGATTTTTTGGTTTTGCGTATGTTTAGCCTTGCCTCCTTATCCTCATTTCCCTGTTTTTTCCCCTATTTCATATTTACTTTCCGATTCCCTCTTTTTCATAATTTCATGAGTGTGCATTCACAGGCTCATCACTGCATTCCAAAAGGACACATAGGAATTTTTATAATCAACTTACTTAAAAGGCCAGAGAAATTGCCTTTGAAAAGCAAAAAAAAAAAAAAAAAGAAAGAATATTTATTGATGGTCACTTTATTGCCTCATTTTATTTGCAAATTACCACCATTTAAGGATGAATTACTTGAAGAAAGGAAAGTTTTTTGTGGGTGTAATTTCTTTAAATCAAAGTTGAATTTTTTAGATTGGTCAACTGGTCCTACTATGTCTTTTACATTTGCTTTTTGAAATGGTATCATACTATAGTTTGTGCAGAATTGCAGGTACACATACCATACTTGGGACAAATAAGATGACTTATATGTATATTGAATCTTTAATGATGCTTCTCAGAAAAGACTTCAGAGGGAAGTTTTGAAAAGTTACCAGTGAGTACAGTAATGAGATATTGTCTTCAATTCAGTGTTGAACCAGGACAGAGGGAACAAATAAGCAGCTGTTTTCACGGAGCAGGATTTTAAAAGGATCTCAAAAGAATACTCACAAGAATTTTAAAGTCAATTTCACATTTTTCAAATTTGATAAAATATCAAAAATTTCAAATATTTTTAAAATATCGATTATTTTAAAAATTTCTCCTCACAATCATCTCCATTTTTTCTAAAGCACCTTGTACAATTTTAGCATTTCAATAAATTATTGTGTTTTATTTTTCAGAAGAGTTTAGTTTTTAAAGCTTGTAATGAACTCATTCCCTGTCTGAGAAGTGAATTGCTTTCTTAAGTACAGATCTCTTAGGCTGTGTCAAAACAGTTAAATAATTTTCTTTAGCAGATATTTTCATATGAGCTTAAACCATACAAAAGTGCCCTTTTCCAAGTTAAAAAAAAAAAAACAGTTAAATATTGGCAACTTCATGCGGTTCAACCTAGTGTGTGTGTGTGTGTGTGTGTGTGTGTGTGTGTGCGCGCGCGCGCGCGCGTGTGTGTGTTATTTTAGATTCTATGTTTTAATACAATATTGCTTAAAACATCATAAAGGTCAATAATTATATCAAAGGATATCTACCACCTAAAAAAGTGATTCTTTATATTTAAAAACATTACTTGAAAAGTTGTCATTAGAAATTAAATGACTACACCATGTAAGTTTCTCTGAATGTTTAGTTATATGTATACTCATACATCTTAATTATAATAACAAAGGCCAGATCTGCTGATAAACCTCAGAAATTTTGCCAGAAGAAGTAATCTTATTACAAATATATGATAAAAAAAATCTTTAGTAATATGATTGTGTTCCTAATAGGCAAATAAAGTGGTTGTGAATGCATATAATGGTGCTTATTTCTTAGTTGGGCTTAGAATTCTTTTTGCTACACATACAGATATGACTATTGTGATTTTTTTTCTTTAGTTGCAACTTCATATCACAGTTTTAATAATGACATTCGTCATATGAATTTCCTTTCCTCAACCTTCATTACTGGGAACACAAAAATCCTCAGAGGTGGACGAAGGCAGAAGAAGAAAACAGAAAAGAAAGTAGGCAATCTGTTGAATGAATGGATATTGAAGGATCAAAGGTCTACTAAAAAAGGTTTGCTAATTATTAGTAGTAGCATTAGTAATAATGATGATAAATAACAGGTTGATCATATTTAAATCTCATATATCTTGACGAAGCTGAATATTTTAAATTGAATTTTAATTCTTCCCAAATCACTCTGAAAGACTGTAAGCTAGGACTCTCAGAAAACAAAACACCATTGCTTTCCCTGTGTTGATAAATGACAAGGGAGTTGTGACAGCCTGCTTATTTGAAACTGTTTTGCAAGGTGAAAGCACATACAAGGACTTTATCTAAATGTCCTAGAAATCAGTCCATAATTTTAAAGTAGATTTTACTTCAGAAAGCATTTCTAAAAATATTATAAACTTATAATAACGTTCATTTTAGATTCTCTTTCACATCTGTTGTCGATGGTTTCTGACAAGTGATGACTTATAAGGCATCTTGCTCTCTGAGAAGCTGGAACCATTCACCTTATGCACTCACATCTGATCTTACTGAAGTTGAAAACTGAAACCTAACATTTTCTGTCAGAGGTTGTACAGAGTGATTACTTACTATTATCACCAACATGAAATATTAGAAGTCAAAAAAGAGTACACAAGTCCTCCTTATGAAGCATATTCACATTTTTCGAGATTTTTAAAACCCCTGTTCATTGTTAAAAGTACACCCTTTTATGATGTGTCTATTAATCTATTCATTGATCAAATGTTTGCCCCTAGGTCCCATTCTACATCCAGACTTTATGGAGACTAAGAACTATTGCTTCAGACCCTGATCCTCACTTAAGTGTCTCATACAAAATTATTCGATAAGAACCTTTTATCGGACAAAAAGAAGTGACAATAAGGTAGGCACTATGTGCCTCTCGAGGTCCTTCTTTTATTTACTATCAAGATAAGATATGCTTCACATTCCATTGCACACTCTGTATAATGTCTAGGGTCATCCCTTTTAGCAAAACTTTCTGACATCTTAAGATCTTATGGTTATTTCTTGTTTCAAATTCTCATCTCCACTAAATTCACATTATCTGCTCTGTCTTGCTGTAGGTCAAAAATTGAATTTGGCATTCAAACATTATATATGGCCTCTGTTATTTAAATTAGTTATTTAAAAATCAGGAAACTTTTAATGCCAAAACCTTAGGATTATTTTGAAAAATCATAATAAATATTCACAGAACCCTTATCCCCCAAGGCAATAATCTGTTAGGGTTGATAAAGCTCCTTTCCAGTGACGTGTCTTCTCTCCAGGTCACCACTGCCCCTTATCCTATTTACTGCAGGTTTCATCCATTTTCATTACCTCCCTGAATCACAGAATAAGGTGAGTTTACAAGTATATATGACATATGTTCAATGCTTTAACAGCCAATGTGTGATTTGTCATATTCTCTTCCTTCTGCTGAAGTGATCATGAAAGTTCCTGCCAAGATGTCAAGTTGGCACAAATCAACCTGAGTCCCTAAAAGCCCAGTAAGTGGACAGATCTCTGATCTACAATGAACATATAGGGTGAGAAAGAAAGAAGCCTTTTTGCGTTAAGCACTGAGAGTTTAGGGTTGCTTGTTACTACAGCACAACTCTACCATCGTGATCAATTCAATGAGAAAAACAAAGAATGTGGTATTTTTTAATAGTGATGGTAACACATCATAAACTTAACTAATTTCATTAAGTATTGCGACATGAACCAAAGACTCCATCTACAATACTTCACTGTATCTAAGGTGCCACAATGGTAAGATGCATGTCAATTTCAAAGATGTGAACATGTAAAAATCATGCATCTTAGAATTTATAAAATGTAGGATGGAAAAATAGAGATTTTTTACTTACATTCTAATTTAGTGTTTTACTGTGGCTAATGTACTTATTATTATTGGCAGAGTTGAGAAAGTATTCATGTATATTTAAAGCCAAATGAATTTTGTTCTTCCATGTTTTGCCTATTCATATCATTTGCGTACCTTTCTGTCAGGATCTTGATGCTCTTAATCTAAATGAATGTTTTATTAAGGTTACAAAACTATTTCAGTGCCTGTACTGAGAAAGGAGAACAAAAAGGAAACCGCTATGACTATGCATGGCTGGGGACAGGCAACGGGCAAGGCTGCTTCTGTATCTTTGTCCTAGGTACCTCTAGCACTACATTTCTCTATCGGTTGGTGGGGTGATATTGAAAAAAAGTCAGAAGGTAGATGATTCCACTTAATTTAGTTCTTAAATTAGTGAACCGGCAATATGAGATGACCCTGTTTTTTGGGAGATGAATGCAAATGGAGAACCTTTATTTGGTTATTTAGTATTCTTATTATATTTAAATCAGGAATATTAATTAATTAAAATAAACTTAATAATAGAGCATGGATCTAACCATTTTTTCCTTAGTTTCTCTCATTTTTTGCCTTTTTTTTGTTTTTATTTTGCTTCACCAATTACTTACACATGCCAAATTCAACCGTTACTGCATATCTTAATATTCCCAGCACTTTCTTACAGTGCTTTGTCTTCCATAGAGAAAGGGTTAACTATACCTTCTACTCTATTCTTTTATTTACTCCCTCAACAAATATTTAAATGAGCAATAAACTTTTTGCCCAAACACAGCGTGCTTTACAGTCAGTATTTATGTGATTAAATGAATGTTCAGCTTTACTTACGCAATTAAATGAATGTCCAACTTGAGAAGGCCACAGGGTGATGGGAAGAAGTATTTGCTCTAAGAGCCTGAGAATGAGTCACATAAATTCAGGAAGCTCCTTCTCTTGTTCTTCCTGTTCTAAAAAAAAAAAAGAGACATCAAATTTAGAGCAGCTGATCTAACACAGACGTCCTAGGCACGACAGACTATTTAAAGGAAGAATCACGCTAATGTTCTATAAAGCAGGTACAACCTGGCTGCCTTGACTTGGAAAGGTTCTGACATGTGGACATAGCTGGACAAACTGTGAAAGCAGTAAATATTTTTCTGCAGGTCGATGCCTGAAAAGATATATTCCCTGACTCGGTCTTGCCCTCATCACAGGCCAAACTTACAGGTATATTTTAATGTTAAACTGCATTAGTATGAACATTATTGCCTCTATAGCCAGCAACTGTTAAGTATAAAATGTAAAAATAGTCTTAATCTAACTTAATTAAAAATAGTCTTAATCAGTAAACAGCTGCCCAAATCACTTGTTATGATCCACTGAAGTCAAAATTATCTTGCTCATGAAAGCCTAAGAATGATGCTACTTGCCTTAACAAGAAGTTTCATTCTCTGCACATTCAGACCCCAAATCTCATTTCTCATTCTATTCTGTAATGTTTCTAACTCATGAATTAAATGATGGAGTTCTAGGGGTTAATGAATAATACCCCAATTTTTACCATACAATTCAGACTAAGAAAGACCACTGGTGTCTCAACGGCAGAGATAACAAACACATAACTTCTATTACTGTAAAACTCTTTGGATAGTATATCTTATTCATACAATCAAATGGACTTTCTAGCATCCTTCCCAGCTTTGCCTAGGATATTCCCACCTGAGCGAACATTTCAGTGTAAAGAAGAGTTATAATTACCAAAAACTGCTTCCTTTCATTCACTTGGTGTAGAGTAAGGGAATAACGGAGATTAAACATTAAGTACTTATAACCTTTTATCAGATTAGCTGCACCAAATTGAGAAACATGAACCAATGACTTCTTCGTCAGTCAATTAGCTCTGTCCTTCTCCTTGAGGAGTAGTAAGGAGTAGGAAGTGCTGTTCTGGACGATGTCCTTTTACGTGGAAACAAGAAGTGGGGAGAAGCTAAATCCAAAACATGGTTTAGAGTTATAGCTATAACCTCAAGGAGCTGGTTTATCATTTTCAACAATTACTCTCTGATTTAGCTTGGGCCTTTGCTTCCAGAGACAGAAAAAATAATTCCCAGTTTTACTCTTTGATTGTCCTAATTGCTCTCTTTTATTTTTAAGAGTAGAATATATACCATAGTTATGCTACAGCCTATTCTAGTAAATCACATATATTAAATTAACCAGGCTTTCTATTACTGACTTTAGAAATCAATGGAAAGACTTTATATGATGTATTAATTTATTTTTTGGAAGCACTTTATTTTTTAATCCAAAACATGGCTATTTTAACAGTGTATCTAGAGCACAAATACTACAAATAGGTACAAGATTCTAAGTTAGGAGCCTCCAAGATATTGCATTATAAGATATTGTCAAAGTAGGAGGTCAAGGTAAAATGAGGGCTATACTATTCTCTAAAAAGATATCTCAATAATGTTTACTTGTCAGCTATCTTTTTAGTACAAAAGCGCACTGGGAAAACACACTGAACCCTGTACTGGGAGATATGGAGTCTATGCTTACCTTAGTCACTATCTGAATAACTTTTTTTTGCCTGAGAATTTTATCTTTTTATTAAAAATTACTGAGGTGACATTCATAGAGTCAAATAAGTTTCAAGTGTACAATTCAACAGTATGTCATACATGCACACACACACACACACACACACACACACACACACACCTATTGCATTGTGTGTTCACCACCCAAAGTTACATTTCCTTCTGTCACCATGTATTTGAACCTCTTCACCCCTAAGTTTCTCCCCCTTCTCTCCCATCCCTGTTAACCACTGATCCACTGTCCATATCCATGAGTCCCTGTGTTGTCATGTTTGTTTGTTGCTTTCAGTTTCATATCCCACATATGAGTAAAATCGTATGGCTTTCAATTTTTTCTGACTTATTTTGCTTAGTATGATTATCTCGAGATCCATCCTCATTGGATAAATAGCTATAAAATTCACCTTACTGCTCTACTTTTCTATTTTCTCTTGTTTGTTGATGAAAATTTAGAAGGTATAATCTCTAGTGGTGCTTTCAGAACACTGTGAGTCCACATGTTTTATTCTAGGATAAATAACACATAGAATAGCAACAAATATGTAACTTTTTTAAATACAACTCTTTCAGCAACTCTCACAGTTCTCTAGAAGAAAATTTTTAGACCCTGATTACTATTTTAAGTTATTATTTTGAGCTAAGCAGAAAATAATGGCAAGAATTCAGT
>NW_011889091.1:206106-224065 GCF_000151845.1 Pteropus vampyrus | reverse complement strand
AAAAAAATAAAACAGGACTTGACTATATATTGTCTAAATAAAATCTGCTTTAAATATCAAAACACAAAATACAAGTAAAGGGATGTGAAACGTGTACTAAAACTTACGTTCCCATAAAAACCTGTACTCAAATGGTGTAACATAATTCAACTTTGCCAAAAATTGGAAACATACATGTCCTTCTGTTGTCGAATAAAAATTTTAAAAGCCTGTGGTATATTAATAAAATGGAATGCAACTCAGCAATAAAAAACAATGAGGTAGTAACTTACACTATAACATGGATGAATCATAAATGCATTTTGCTAAGTCTGAGTAAGGCAAACCTAAAAGGGTACATATTGTGACATCTAAAAAAGGTATAGCTATAGAAATAAAAACAAATCAGTGACTGCTAGGGTTTAAGGGTAAAGGAGAGATTGGCTACAAATGGAAAGCCAAGCAAATTTGGAGGAGTGGTCCTATATGACACTGTTATGGTAGATACATAAACAAACATAAAACCAAACAGCATAGAGTGAATTTTATTGTATGTAAATTAAAGAGAAATGAAATAAAGAAGGAATGATGGAATTCAGACTGTGACAAACCAATCTAACTGTATTACAAATGAATCACATAACCACCCTGAAGAGAATGGAGGCAAAAGGAATATAAGTAACTAAGGGACTCTGGGAAACTGCATTAACTGTATACTATAAGATTAATAACAAAAATAAGTACACATAAACACCATATTCTACAGTTTAGTGGTTACAAGAGAGGAAAGGGGAAGGGGAAAGTAGATAAGGGTAAAGGGAGTCAAATATATGGTGACGGAAGGAAATTTAACTTTGGGAGGTGAAAACACAATGTAACATACATATGACATATTATTGAATTATATAATTGAAACCTATATAATTTTATTAACTAATGTCACCTCAATAAATTTAATAAGAAACCCACTGTATTCTAGTTGGTAAATTTTTTCTTTATAGGAGTATATCTTAGCAATTTTGAAACTATTTGCACACTAGGTTTGAACAAATATATTAAGTAAATGTACTGTAGATAATGAAAGCCAGATCTCCCACTATTGGAGATAGAAGTTGCAAAAAAAAAAAAAAAAAAAGACAAAGTGTAGAATGAAATCTGTGGAGCTGACTTGGCATTGGAGGTACCAATATGTGTTCACTGAGAGCACACATATGAAAAAATTTAGCTCCACTGATGCTAAAATTAGAGGATGAACACTTAAGCATAGATGGAATATTAAATTTAAATTTTTATTTCAATTACGGTTGACATTCAATATTTTATTAGTTTCAGGAGTAGAGCATAGTGGTTAAACATTCATACAGCTTACAAAGTGATTCCCCCAATAAGTCTAGCCCTTCTGATGCCAGACATGGTCATTACAATATTGACTATATTCCTTATGCTGTACTTTACACCCCTATGACTATTTTGTAACTATCAATTTGTACTTCTTAATCCCTTCACCTTCTCAAACAGCCCCCTAACTCTCCTCCCACTTGACAATCATCAGTTTTTTTTCAGTATCTATGACTGTGTTTCTCTTTGGTTTATTGTTTTGTTGTTTAAATTTCACATATAACTGAAATTACATTTGTCTTTCTGTTTCACTTATTTCACTTAGCATAATACCCTCTAAGTCCACCCACGTTGTTGCAAATGTTAAGATTTAATTCCTTTCTATTGCCAAGTAATATTTCATTGTGTATATGTACCACTTCTTTTTCCAACCATGCCGATGGGCACTTAGCTTGTTTCTTTACCTTGGCTATTGTAAACAATGTTGCAGTGAACATAGGAGTGCACATATCTTTTCGAATTACTGTTTTGGATTTCTTTGGATAAATACTCAGAAGTAGAATTACTAGGTCATATAGTTCTGTTTTCAATTTTTCCTCCATACTGTTTTTCATAGTGGCTGCACCAATTTGTAGTCCCACCAACAGTGCATGAGAGTTCCCTTTATTTACATCCTTACCAAAATGTGTTGTTCTTTGATCTATTGATGATTGCCACTCTGACAGGTGCAAAGTGATATCTGATTGTGGTTTTAATTTGCATTCCTCAGATGATTAGTGATGTTGAGCTTCTTTTCATACGTCTATTGGCCATCTGTATGTCCTCTTTGAAGAAATGTCTATTCAGGTCCTCTGCCCATTTGTTAATTGGATTGTCTTTTTAGTGTTAAAGTTGTGTGAGTTTCTTATGTATTTTGGATATTAACTCCCTTTTGGATGTATCATTGGCGAATATCTTCTCCCATTTATTACATCGTCTTTTCTATTTGTTGATGGCTTCCTTTGCTGTAGAAAACCTTTTTAGTTTGATGTCATAAGTATGGGTCTTGTTTCTTATCCATTCAGCCATCCTATGTCTTTTGGTTGAAGCATTTAATTCATTTACATTTAAAATAATTAAATTATTGATAGGCATGTAGTTATTGCCATTTTATATTTCTTCTTCGAGAAGTCCCTTTAATTTTTTTTTGTAAAACTAATTTGGTGGTGATAAACTCCTTTAGATTTTTATTGTCTGGGAAGCTCTTTACCTGTCCTTTGATTCTAAATAATAGCCTCACTGGGTACAGTAATCTTGGTTGTAGGTCCTTGATTTTCATCATTTTGAATATTTTGTGCCAATCTCTTCTGGCTTGGAAAATTTCTATTGAGAAATCAACTGACAGTTCTTATGTAAGTTCCTCATATGTAACTGCTTTTCTCTTGTTGCTTTTAAGAGTCTCTCCTTAACCTTTAGCACTTTACTTATGATGTGTTTTGTTGTGGGCTTCTTCAGGTTCATGCTGTTTGGGACACTGTGCTTCTTGGGCCTATATGTCTATTTCCTTTGCCAAGATAGGGATGTTTTAGTTATTTCCTCAAGTGGGTTTTCAATCCCTTGCTTTCTGTCATCTACATTCAACTTGCTGTTGTCCCAGAGGTCCCTTAAACTAGACTCTTTTAAAAAATTCTTTCTTTTTGCTATTCCTATTGGGTGTTTTCTGCTACCTTATCTTCCAAATTACAATTTGATCCAGCACTTCATCTAATCTGGTTTTGATTCTATCTAATGCACTCTTCATTTCAGTTACTGTATTAATTTCTGACTGGTTCTTTTTTATGGTTTCTATATCCTTTTTTAGGCTATTTCTTTGTTGAAATTTTCACTGAGTTCATCTATTTTCCCCCTAATTTCATTGAGCATCCTTATAACTAGTGTTTTGAATACTTTGTATCTGGTAGATTGCCTGTCTCCATTTTGTTTAGTTCTTTCTGGACTTTCTTCCCATTCTTTCATTTGGGGCATGTTTCTTTGTGTCCTCATTTTGGTCACCTCTGTTTGTATCCACTTATTACGTAGAACTGCTACGTCCCCCAATCTTGGCAGGGTGGCCTTATGTAGTAGGTGTCCTGTGGGACCCAGTGGCACAGCCTCCCCAGTCACCTGAGCTGGGTGCTCCAGGGGTGCCTATTCTGTGGATTGTGTGTTCCCTCCTATTGTAGTTGAGCCTTGACTGCTGTTGGCATGTCAGTGTCGAATTGCCCCTCAGGCTGACTGGCTGTGACTACAGCAGACGAGTTATTGTGTGTAGACAGACCCCATGAAGTGGGACTCACTGTAGCAGGGCTTTGGTGCCTATTGATTCTACTCTTTGGGTATGTTATTTATAGAACTAATTGGGTGGTAATCTGGTATGGTCTGAAGCCAGTTACCAGGTGTGTTGGTTATTGGGCCTCTTGGGAGGGCCTCCAGTGTAGGCCCAGGTCAACTGCTGCTTGTGCCCAGCCTGGGGCCACCTAGTAGGAGTTACAAAGTGATCTGTAGTTGGTCATAGCCCGTGCTGGGCTTAGCCTGGGAGAAGCTATGCTGTGAACCGAGGCCAGCTGCTACTAGTGCTGGGCTGAGGGTTCCTTAGCAAGAGGTATAGTACACTTTGAGGCCTGGTGCTGCTTGCTTGGAATTTGTGGACCTTTGAGAGATTTTAAAGAAATCTACAGCATGGATTGAGTCCTGCTGCTTTTGAGTAACAGCCACTGAAAGGTTCTGGCCTGTGTGTGAGCTGGGTGGAGAGGGTTCTCCTGGAATCGCCAAGACAGGGTAAGTTTGATGGAGCCTCAGATTTGGAGCCTACCTATACTTGTGCATTCAGGAAAGGAGCAACGGTGCCTGCCTGTTGGCTGTGTGGGTGGAGGACTAAACAAAGGAACAAAATGGAAGAAAGAACTGCTCTTGCATTCATTTCCTCCCTGTAGGTCCCTTGCAACTTTTGAGCTGCTGTCCCAGTGCTGGAGCTCAGAGAGAGAGTGCATCCATTGGTGAGTAAGTCCATGTGCAGGCCCTTTTTAGAGGAATACCTGGACTCAAGCAGCCCTCCATCTCACCCAGATGGAATCCCTGTTGATTTTCACAGCCAGAAGTTATGGAGACTTCTCTTACTGACACTTGTGCTCAGGGCTGGAGAGTCTGGTGTGGGGTTGGGATCCCTAAGTTCCTCAGAGTGAACCTCCATAGTCAAGGTATCTCTCCTGGTTCTTAACCACCACATGTGGGTGTGGGAACAGCCAGTTTGCATCTCCACACCTCCTACTAGTCTTGATATGGTTTCTCTTGTGTATCCTTAGTTATAGGACTTCTGTTCAGCTAGTGTTCAGGTGTTTATCATACTTGAGCTGTGATGTTGATGTGGTCATGGGAGGAGGTGAGCACAGCATTTACCTATTCCACCATTTTGATTGGAAGCTAGATGTCGCTAGTAATATACATCAATATTATGTATTTCCTGAATTGATGCATGAAAATAGCATATCACTTCTGTAGCATCTTTCCACATAATTCATAACCTCAATTTAATCAGAGGAAAACATCAGAAAAACTCTAATTAAGGTAAATTCCATAAACTGTACAATACTCTTCAAAAATATCAAGGTCATGAAAAAGAAGAAGAGTAAGAAAACTGTTACAGATGGGAGGAAACTAAGGACACATGATGACATGATGATGAAAGGCACCATGGGATCTTAGATTAGATCCTGGATCAGAAAACGAACATTAGTGAAAAAAATGGATAAAAATTCTATAGGTTAGATAATAATATAATTATAAATTATAGTTAATTTCCTAGTATTAATACTTTTTCAAAGGTTATATATAATTTTAAAATGAGGGGAAGCTGAATGAGGGTATAAGGGAAAAGTCTCTACTATTTTCACAACTGCTGTAAGTCTGTAATTACCTCAGAATTAATAAAATAAACGTCCAATGGCTCAAAGACTTAAATATTAAAAACATAAATAAAAGGACTAGAAAAACTTTTATAAGAACTAGAACCACATAAATTATAAAGTCATGTAAACTGTTATAGTACTGAATATCATATGTATAAATTTAAAATAAGTTTTATCTTTCAGAGTCCTGGCAGTAAATAGAAGGCTCACTCAAAAGTGTTTAACAAACAGAGTATAATGAAGGGAGTATTGAGAGAAGAAGAGAACAAACAGGAAGTCTTTAATAGACCTAGGCGTAAAGGGTTAAGAAGATGAAATAGTACTCCTGGAGCCCAGTTCAGATTAAGGACTTTAGAAGAAGAATTATTCCCAGAAGTGAGTGAGTGCCAGAAACATGGCAAGGCATGAAGGAAGTGAGAAGATAAATACCCTGAATATTTTCCTCTCAAATTCTCTAAGATCCTGTACGTGCCTCCCATTGGCCAAATGCAACTAGTGGAAAGAAGGTAAAAAAGCCTGAGGGATACTGCCCGTAGAGATCAACCATCCTGAAGACAGACCAGGGCACAGAAGGGTGCAAAAAGGATCTGGAAGTGGTGAGTGTGGGGTAAATAGAAAAACCAGCACAAAGTGCCACGCTTCTGTTCATTCTGCAAATCGTAAAACACTGGCAATGTTTCATCAAGCTAGAAAAGCAAAACAGGAAAAAAAAAAACTGAGTAAAGTTTTAGAAAATATGAACGTATTAAGACATAATTACACCCTCTCCACCTAGCTGATACTCTGCTTTCCTTCTTACACATACTTTCTAATTCATGTGATTACAGACTCTTTTTCTGCCCTTTAAGGTGCAAGTCTTCCCCCTAGACTCTTGACAGTTTTACCACCCATTAATGTCTCTCTCAAGGACCTGTGTGAGGCATTTCTTTGAAATGTAATCATCAAGAAATGCAGGGCCCCTATCTCCCAGTCTCTATGGGAGGATAGGAGCCTAACTTCCATAAGTGACAATTTAACAGAGATGACCTATCACATTGACCAAGTGCCCCTCCCAACACCATTCAGTACTTTTCCATTAGCTAGCCAGCATTTAAGAATCCTCCTGCATTGTTTCAGCTTCAGTTAAGTTTGATTTCCTCCCCTATTACAATAGTCTTAAGTCTTCCTTGACATTTTTAGCACATGTCCAGTAGTGCTAGGTATTATCTTGTTCAGTCCTCACGACAATCCTCAAGGTAGGTATTCTTATAATATCAAATTGCAGGCAGGAATACTGAAACTATGAGTGGAACTTTGCTAAAGTCACATGGTTTTTAAATCTAAGGGCCTAAGAGACTTATTCTTATCGCACAATACCATATATATTCTGACAAAATAAGAGGGTCTTTCAATAGAGTATAGCCAATGTTGCTTTTAAAAATACCCATTTTCTTGGAACCATCATTCTTTTCAGGTTTTATTTGACCCTTATAATGAGATAAGAAGCTAGAAAGAACCAAATATCCTGAAAGAGCCTCCAAAGTTCCTTATAGGAGAAGTAAATTAAACTTGGAAACTAGCATATTATATTCAGGTTGCTCTAAAAGCAACACTAAGAGCCTGACTATAGAACATCTACCACATATCCTCTCGTCAGTGTCAATACCAGCTGGTTCTAACTAGATGTTGCAGTAGGATAAAGATCCCATATTGTTTTACCTTCTCACTGCCCATCCCTTCCCCTTAATGCAGTTGCCCCCTCCCTACTGTATTAGTACGTGTATTTAGATATACATATAAGTAACATAATATGTCTATAGATGTATATGTGTACATATATTTTGGAGCCAAGTGTTCCATATGTAAGAATTTAATACATTGTTCAAATGTTGTTATTCAAGTAAAGTCTGTTATTTCTTTTTTATAATTATTTTAGAATTAAAGCTTTCTCTACATTGTAGTTTTTAAATAAATCTAACAATTTTTTAATTTTTTTAATTTAGTTTTATTTTGCATTAAACTTATACCATTTTTAAAAATTTTACTCTATTTCTCCTCTCCTGTTCCTCTTCTTGGGCCTATAAAAGCCTGATCCTTCTCTTTCCCCTAAGTTATTGTGCTAGCCACTCCTTTTTAACCTGTAATGAGTTGTTTACTTCTTAAGGAAGATCCTCAAAACAATCCAATCCTCTCCTCAGAGCCAGGATTTGCTATGTGCAGATAGTTCATTTGTTTTACTTGAAAAAATGGCAGTATGTGAGAAGTTGCAAACCAATAAGTGAGATCGCGTAAGAAGAAAAAAAAATTAAAAATCATACTAGAAAAATATCAAAAATTAAGAATAAATATGCATAGACAGCAGAAAGAACTATGGCAAGAACCGAAATAAAAATCTAGAAATAATTTAGAAAATAAATAGAAATAATGTAGATGAAATAAACCCAGAGAAAGGTAAAAGACAAGAAAGCCAAATAAGGAAAATGAAAAGCAGTTGTTCCTGAAGACAGTTGAGAAAGGGACTGGAGACACTTCTACATTGAGGTCAGAGGTAGCTCTCCTTTTTTCTGGTTCAGATCTGATAGAAACAGCCTTCAGTTTTGTATATGTGTTGAAGAACATTCATATCTGTTGGTGATGGATCACGCCCTTTATCCCCAGATGTTTTAGCAGCCTTAGGAAAACATGTCTTTCCTTGCTGACCTCACGCATGCTGTGTTGGCACTGTTCAAAATCCTTGAAATATATTATTTCACTATAAAGAACTCTAGTCGTTTTTTTTTTTTTTCCAGTGCTAAATACATTCTTGTTACTATACACAACATACTAAATCCTTTCTTTCTAGCTGGAGCTTTTACATTAGACGGGTAGGCAACAGCTTTGGCTAATATTATCCCCAATAAACAAGAAATATTACAGATACGTTTGGGGAGCAGAGAGAATTTCTTTGGACTCAAAGATCTTATTCGAGAAAGTTCCGTTAGTAATAACTGCCCCAAGATTTCTAGAACAAAAATCTCTGTTGAACATTCTGTAACTAGTATGTCCTCATTTTCTTATGTGAATTCTGTTTCAGTACTTGTCCAATATTTCTGCCTCCTTTTTATAATCTACTAGCTTATTCTCCTGCACATGGAAACAGTTTTGAGTATTAGAGTCATCAGTATGTATAAAGGATATTTCATTTTTTATGTAAAATTTTGTATGTAAAGTTGAAAACTAAGATGTCAGATTACATAGAAGACAGGGTTCAAGGTGAAGCTGCCAATCAAACCAAGCTCCAAATTTATCATTTCTGTGAGACATCTTAGAGAATAATATGAAAAAATAATAACAAAAGTTTGGTCAATATTTTGACAGTTTACTCAGTAATGAGGTAATCCCTACAATAAAAAAAAATTGTCACCAAAAGAAACTTAAATATCCATGAGAGAATACATGACTACATTTTGAGTTTATGAGATATCCCTAGGGAAAACTTCATTGCTCTTTTTAGAGATTTAATTATCATGAAATAAAACAATACAATAACTAATTGGACTTCCAATATTCCTAACTTTATACATGGACACAGACAAGTTTAGTGGTTACCAGAGAGAAAGGGGATAAAAGGAGAGGTAGATTAGGGTAAAAGGGGTCAAATATAAAGTGACAGAAGGAAATTTAACTTTGGGTGGTGAACACGCAATGCAATATACATATGACATATTATTAAATTGTAAACTTGAAACCTATATATTTTTATTAACCAATGTCGCCCCAATAAATTGAATAAAAAAATAAAAAGAATTCTTAACTTTATAAAGATATCTTGTTAATATCAATTATTATATATTAGAAGGTATGAACTTATTAAAGTAACATTCCTGAGAAGTCACTGGAGAACTTTGTATCCCTTGAATGCACAGGGTCAGTGAAGACTTATGGTACTTAGAAAGGAGAACACTATTTCTTACCACAAGCATTTTTCACTAGAATTAACAGTTTTTCTTAGGGTTGACTTGATTATAAATAACTTGGATACCTAAAAAATTGTAGAAAACCCTCCAAGGATCTCAAAATCAAATACAGGTTTTTTAAGGTCATATGTCAGGGCTCAGTCAAATATTCAAAACACTCATTAACGAGAAGCTTTTCCTTCCATCTCTCTCTCCTCTCTTCTTTCTCTCCTTCCCTCTTCCTTTCTACCTTGCTTCCTTTAATTTTATTACTTTTTTGCACATAGGAAGTATTCAAGTAATAAAGTGATAACCTAGAAATTCAGGATCCTTATCTATTTTATCAAGTGTGCTTGCTATTAGAATTGTGATTATTAAATTGTTCTTTTCCTTTTCTATCTCGCCAAAATACTCTGAATTGGTGTGAAAGAGGATCAGTTATTAGTTTCTTCATTCTGAGCTGAAAAAATAAGAATGACCAAATTCATAGGAGACTCACATTCAGGATTCTAGCCTAATGCATTTCTAGGGCCCTAAATAAAAAGAGATGGATCCCCAAATCTAAAGAGGAAATCATTTCTTTCAGTTTCTTGAACCAAAGTGGAAGGAAACTATCCACCTGCAAAGATTTGCATCTGCTTTTTACATGCTTCACATAGGGAATTTTCTTATGCGTTTCTTTCCTTCTTGTACATTCTTATCAGGTACATTTTAGAAGAGAAATTAATTAGTCACCATTTAGAAAGCATCTAAACATAGGCAGAATCATATATTTGCATACCAATTAGAAAATATCTTAAACTTCTCTTGCCAAAAGCAAGAGTTAAGAAATGATTGTAACATTTTTAAGTTCATAATTCATGCTTCCAACAAACATTTATAGGTTATCTAACATATTCAAAGCACTAATCTAGATGTTGCAGGGTTTTCAAAAAACATAGGATGGATCTCTAGCTTCAAAACACTTAGGTTTAGTATGGGAAACAAGAAAGGGAAACAAATGTTATTGGATATTTCGATAATTGATAATAAAGTACCTTGGCTGATTGATGAAGGAAACAGTATATCTGGTAGAAGAAATAATGGAAGGCTCTGAGGAGGTAACATTTGAGCTGATCATTGATGGATAGAATTTAGAACTCTGATACGGAAGGAAAGGTGATTTCAAGGAGAGTGAGTTACGACCTTTCTACTGAGGAGACTTTTTGACTCAGCAAAGAAGAAAGTTTGACTCATGATGTCTGCATGGGAGGGAAAAGGAGTGCTGGCACACATTTGCCAAATTTTTTTTTTTTTTGGAAAAAAAAATCTTATAGAATTAGATTAGGGAGATATTACTGGAGATAAGGATGAGGGCTAAGTAGTAAATCCTGTCTCTCTGATTTTTCTTTTGCCTAATTCAGTTTGGAATTAGAAGACAATGTTTTGATGATGACCACGGATGCATATTAAGGCCTTTAATGAACTAATGATAACATATCTCTATAGCCTTCAACTCCTACCCCCTCAGTCACTCATATCAAAGCCCCAGTTAAACAAACTGCTTCTTTTTGAGAGTATATATCCCTGCCATGCACTGACTTCTTCATATGCTGTCTATATGGATTAATTATTGCTGCAAAATATATCAACTCAAACTCTGTAACTTAAAATAGCAATAATATATTCTTATAACTCATTCATTTATGCACTGACTGGGTTTAATGTGAGCTGATCTCAATTTGGTTCACTCATGCATCTGCAGGCAGGCTTAGCTATGACAGACCTGCTCTATGGGTCCCTCATTTCTCTCTTGGAACTGGTGAGCTATTCTGGGCACACCCTTGTTTCTGTGATGGGCATGACTCAATATGACAAGCAAACAAGTCACGTGGCAGGAGACATTAGTGCAAGGAGGTCTGAAGATCTGGGCCTTTAGTACAATTTACCAAACTGTTCTTCTGCCAGTAACAGCCAAGTATCAGGTAACTTGCTCAAACATCATTTGTTTTCTTTTGTTGTGTGTGTGTGTGTGTGTGTGTGTGTGTGTGTGTATTTCTGTCTAAAGGAGCTTAAGAATGTAGCATGAGTCCTGTATGCAATAGAAAATAAAGCAAACATCAAAAATAAAGGCAGAATGGGATTCTGCAAAGAGGGAGTGGGCAGTAATGTGAAAAAATAGATAGGAAGAAGAAACTAAGACAAGAAACTAAGGATTCCAAAAAAGAAGCTGTAATGAAAAGTAACATTTCTGGAGAAACGATGAGCACATTAATAGCGACAGCTACGTATTTGGTCTCAATATTTGCACACTCCAACATTAGCTAACCCACTGCTATTTCCCCCAATGACAATCACAACAAGAAAGAAAAAGTAAAGAAGATGCTAGGCTATACAAATCTCATTAAAAAAATTCATGTTATTAGCACATTTATGCCCTGGAAATACATCTGTAAGAAAGATTTTAACTATGAACAAATTGAAATAGAGAAGTTTTATAAAAATACATCACTACTTAGATACCTACCTCAATGTTTTACACAAATATGGCATTTTTGAATAGCACCTGCTTGGAAAAACAAAACAACTTGAATTCATGCTCTAGATAGAGACAATAGATACTGTGAAAATATGAAAACATTTACTGCTCATTTCATCCAGAAAACTATTAACTATTTACTTATTAAAGTGCAACTCAGTGACATGTATAAATGACAAGCCCAGAAAGAGATTAAAGACCTAGCAACTGAAAAGCTATGTCAATAAATTTATGAGACGCTTTTGAGAGAGGGTAAGATATTTATAAGCAAATGTAATATACAAATATTTTGTAAGAAAACTCCCAAAGGCTTTAGTATACATGATTTTTTAATGGAAAAATTATAGACTACTCAACAAGAAAACATGAGTCCGTGTCTTCAGCAATGTGTTGAACTTTCAGGACAAAGTTTTAGGCATAATTATTAGTTTTTCATCCCCAGTTGCACAGGGGAAGAAGCTACAGGACTAGGTTTGTTGATAACACATGGTCTATTCCACTGCGATCTGTTACCATTCTTAGCAGAGTTTAGCAGTGGCGGAATTTTAACCAGCACACTGACTATAGAAGGGTAAGTTTGAGGCATTCATCCTGTGTGCAACAGGATGATTAACAAGTTTGGTGGTAGATAAGTGTACAAACCTAAAATTCACTGGAGGTTTTCCATTCGCTCTTTACACAATGCCATTCTGCCTTTATTTTTTACTCCATTATAAATTCTTGCTATTTGGTTTCAAAATGGACTTTAAATGTGCTGCATAAAACTTAAAAAAAAAAAAAATCTGTAGGGCAAAACAACGTTCACAACTGACTAGATGACCCTGGATTTGAAATCTATATGTGCTCATTTCTGGCTATATGGCTGGTAGGCAGGTTGCTTAGTCTCATGATCTTCAGTTATTTCTTCTAATAAATAATACTAATCATAACATACCCTGATCCTTCTCCAAGTTTGCTTATAAGTATCAAATACACTAATGTAGGTGAATTTTTCGATACCACACCTGACACAAAGTAAATAGTAGTTATTATTCTATTATTTTGGTGACTTAAGAAAGCACGTTACTTTTTCCAGCAGTGTAGTTGAAGATAATAGTGTATCACTTAGGCATGATTCCCACTATGTAACTAATTCATGTGTTTCTTCAGTAGTTTAGCATTGGTAAAAGCAATTTACATTTTTTACATAATTTAGAACTTAGGCAAAGAAAGGGCAATAATGTTTTGGTATACAAATATAAAAATGACTGTTGACATGTCAGAAATATATTTAAATAATACTTCAAAAAAAGAATGTTTTCCTAGTCTCTTCTGAGTATTTGATTGCCTCAGTTAAATGAGCTTGAACTGAAATGACTACACTTCAACAAGAAAATGATTAACCACAATTATCTTAAAATACACTGCATATGTCAGATGCTCTCAGTTATCCTGTTTTTCCTTCATTACAGTTTAATTGCTTTGGAACATACAGCCTTATTTAAACTATAGAAAATGCAGAACTAAATATGTATCTCAAGGAGAAGGCTGAGAAGGTCTATTTTCTATATTGGAGACATGTAGCTTGCCAAATGCATTCAGAGGTACCTTAAGAGGCCATCTCTTTTAATCCTCACAAGTACCCTATTCACAATACTGAATTATCACTTTGAATTACTACATGAACCTGAGAAAGGGTTTGTAAAATTTTTAGAGCAACACCCCCCACATCCTTATGCATTTAGACATCCGCTATACAAACTGAAGCACTGTTTCAGCATGAGCAAAAGTATGATTAGTGGAATTATTGGGTGAATACTCTTGTGAACTGTATGGGGTCTCCAACCCCAGGCTAGGACCTGTAAAGGTCTGTGGCCTGTTAGGAACCAGGCCGCACAGTAGGAGGTGAGTGGCAGGCAGGGGAGCAAAGCTTCATCTGTATTTGCAGCCGCTCCCCAGTGCTAGTACCACGGCACAGCTCCACCTCAGATCATCAGGCATTAGATTCTCATTGGAGCACAGGTCCCTGGTGCCAAAAATGTTGGGGACTGCTGCTCTAAAAGACAGTCTTCTGCTGGGAAGAGAGATGGGATCATGAAGTAGTTTTCTTAGATTCATACTATATGATTTTTTTCTAAAATCAGAAATAAATCGTCTAAGTTACCCCTAATCCAAAACATGAGAGCCAATAGAGTCTAATGGTTAAGTGCAGAGATTTTCGAATCAGATGGATGTGTGTTCAAAGCCAAGATCTATGACTCTTCAGCTTTGTGATCTTGGACAATTTGTTTCAGTGCTCTGAGGTTCAGGTTCTCATCTCTAAACTGGATATAAATTATAATAGAATCTACCTCATAGGGTACTTGTGAGGATTAAACAAGACAATTGATAGAATATATAGCAAAACACTTGGCAGATAAATGGGCTCATAAGGAACAGCTTATTTAAATATTCTATCTATAATAAATCAATTTTGACAAATATTTTTAGGAAATAAACATCCCTGAGAGGAGTTAACATTGAAGTCCTTACCATATAATACTTTAGCAACAATTTAGCAGAAGTTGTGACAGCTGAGATTGTGTGGATTGTGCATCCAAGAGACACCTAACAAACAGTGGGCAGTGAAAAGAATGGTAGGCTCCAGTGATGATCTTGGCACACTTCACATTTTTACTTCAGGCAAGACTTGACAACACCATTAAATTTTTTCTCACTTGTTATCTCTGGCCTAAATGTACACAACGTCCGAAGGTTTTATATTTTTGGCTATCTGCAGAATTCACACATGTGTTGCATTCTTCAAGTCCAGCCAGAAACAAGATGATGCTTTCATCTATACAGATATAAGCATAGACAAAGGGGAGAGGAGGTTCATGGAGGGCCAGCAGACATTCTTCTTCATTGCAAGATAGTCCAAATGTGGAGGAGTGCATGGATCTGATATGCTAACTGATGCACTGTTAGAACAGAATGCCAGGTGGATTACTCTCTAATGTAATGCTCAAATATATTTTTAAAAATATGTCACACAAACATAAAACATAAGTATCGATCCAAACTAATGGCAACTCTAGAAAACCAGATATCTCTAATTATACCACAGAGGGTTACTAATTCTCCATTAAAAAAAAATAAACATATATGATTTAGAACATTGCAATTGAGTGCTGTGATACATAGCAAAGATTTGTTATAACATTCTCTACGAGCTCTCTAAAAGAATAAAACATTTGCATCCATTCATCATAGACATCAATCCATCATCAGAATTCATACTCAGTGAACTGAAGGTAGACCTGTAATTAGAATTCTTCCAGCTGCAAGCTATGGTCTTAATGAACACTGTTGCTCAGAAACCTCCTTGCCCAGCCATTCTCAACCCTGGCTGCATGTTAGAGTCATTTGAGGATCTTTCAAAATTATACCCATTCTCAGAGATCCTGATTTAATATTGTGTGAGTGAGACACAGACATTGTTTTGTACTTTATTTTTAAATAGTTCCAAACTTACAAAATAAAATTACAGGAAGAGCACAAAGAAATCTCATATACTCTTTATCCAAAGATCCTATTTAAGTTGTGCCAACTGTCCCCAAAATGTTCTTTTTTAAAATTAAAAATTATTGGAGTGACATTGATTAATAAAATCAAATAAGTTCCAGGTATACAATTCAACAGTATGTTGTATATATTTTGTATTGTGTGTTCACCACCCAAAGTCAGACTTCTTTCCGTCTCCAAAATGTTCTTAATAGCAAAATAATCCCAACCAGAACAATACGTTGCACTTGGCTGCTGTATCTCTCTAGTATCCCAAGGTCTAGAAAAGATCCACTGTTCTTCCTTGACCTTACCAACTTTAATATTTTTTTAATATATGCCAATTGTTTTGTAGAACATCCTTCAAGTTGGATTTGTCTGATATTTACTCATGACTAGATTCAAGCCATGCATGAATCCTATCAGTTGATACACAATGTCAGTTTGTACCTTCCCTGGTGACAACTTTGATCACTTGTTAGAGGTCTTGATTATGGCCTGCTAAAGTTACTCCACTCTAAAGTCACTCTTCCATTTTGTGGAGAGTTACTTTGAGACTATGTAAATATCCTCTTTGTCACTAAATTTTACCTACTGGTTTTAACATCCATTGATGTTCTTTGTTGGCCAAATTATTACCATAACTGTTTCCAAACTGTGATTTTCCAATTCTACCATTACTTATACACTTTCTGTGATTAAAAGCTTTTTCTCCACATTGATGCGCTTCTTTATTTCATTGTAGACTCATAAGGTTCTCTTTATATACTCTTTTATTCAGTGGGATATAACCCAATACTACCCTTTACTATCAGCATTATTTAGATGCACAAATTGTCCTAGATTTTGCAGTGGGAGCCCCTTTACTCTGGTATCTGTATATTTTTTACATGGCTCCATTATATTTGAACACTTCTTTATTTCTATGATAGCATGTGCCGGAGATAGGAAACACAAACACATACACTTTACTTTTGTATTTAGTTTCTGTATCTATCTGTATCAATACATAGATATGTAAAACCATGAGTTAATACCCAGGTTGCCAATTTAATACTACATTATTCATTCTAACTTTCTTCCATTTCATATTTCCAACTCTTACTACAGAATTTCCATCTCTCACTACAAAATTTAGCTCTAGTATCCTCAACATTTCTGCTTTGTCTCAATCTCCCTGTAACCAGTCTCCCGATCCTCTAAGGCTGCTGTCCTCCTTCAGGCCTTCCAAATGGCTTCTGGGCTAGAGAAAGGAAGGGAAGGAGGGAAGGAGGTAAAGAGGGAGGGAAGCTGCAGCGGAAGATGCTAACATTTTAAAAGCTCCTCAGGTAAAACTAATAACCAGCTCTGAAATCATTGATATTATTCCTTTTACAATGAAACTAGACTTCATTTGGCTAATAGTATTATATTCCTAGATCCACATAGTGCAATGAGACCAAATTTTCACAAATTTTAGCTGTTGTCACTATTTCCTTGGTGACTTAATATAGTTTTCAATGACAGTGTAATACGAAAATGAATGTTGAGAAAACTTTCTTTTTGCAAGTAGGCCCATCTAAAAATAACTAGATAAGTATCATAAATGCAAAGAAAACTTGCTCTGAGCAAATCTAAATCTGAGCAAATCTATATACAATGAATACATCTCACATGAGCCATATCAAACGTACTTACAAGTAGCACAAATCTCTAAATGCAGATCAAGGCCTTGTACTTTTCCCCGTGTGATTCACAAAAACATCATTTCTTGCTAATAAATTATAAATTTTATTGAATATAATTCTTTTAAAAAACTAAACTTAAAAAACTTGAATTTTTGACCCAACAAAGAATACACTGGATTAAAAAAAAGTTTTCTCATGTTTTCCATTGGAGACATAAAACCTAAAAGACTCTGACGTAATATCAAAAAAAAAAAAAGTCCAACACTTTAGTCGTTACCAAAGGGAAAGGGGGAATGGAGGAGGTAGAAAAGAGTAAAGATGGTCAAATATATGGTGATAGAAGAAGACTTGACTTTGGGTTGAACACACAATGCACTATACAGATGATGTATTATAGAAACCTATATAATTTTATTAATAAATATCACCCCAATAAATTTAATAAAACAATTAAATTAAAAAATTAAAAAGAAAGTCTCTCCACAGAAACCTATGTCTGGGGAAAAAGAACATTTATGACATTTCAACTTACTGAAAATCAGTGTAAAGTTGAACAGATCCTAAACCACATTCTGCTTATCATAATCCACAAAAGAGGTTGGGAACATTGATTTACATTTACAGCTAAAAAACATTTCAAGAATTATGTCAATGAAATATCTTTGCTATCATGGTGGATGTTAATGCTGTGAGCTTCACAGCACTGCAGGGTCATCATCTAACAGAAGCTGGTGGCTAATAATGAAGACATCATTTTCTCCTACCACTTCAGCACAAATGGACTACACATCATTCAATTCTCTTCCAGGAATGTTAGTACTTAACCTGTGTCTCCAAACCTGATTCTGACCGAACATTCTATTCATGTTAAAGGCTCCAGTCAACTGTTAACATGCACCATGAAGTCTACTTTGATGTTCCCTATACTCCTTCCTAGTGGAAAGTGACTCTTCTTTGCTCTTACTTAACTCTTTATCCTCAGTTATTTGCCTCATTTTTTTTTTTTTCATTTATGGGCCCTTTTAGATGGTTTTCTGAATGATAGCAGACATTTCTTTAGCTCTCACAAAACCTAACATGATGTTGACCATGGTAAAG
>NW_011889091.1:201076-206056 GCF_000151845.1 Pteropus vampyrus | reverse complement strand
ATGCTAACATTTTAAAAGCTCCTCAGGTAAAACTAATAACCAGCTCTGAAATCATTGATATTATTCCTTTTACAATGAAACTAGACTTCATTTGGCTAATAGTATTATATTCCTAGATCCACATAGTGCAATGAGACCAAATTTTCACAAATTTTAGCTGTTGTCACTATTTCCTTGGTGCCTTAATATAGTTTTCAATGACAGTGTAATACGAAAATGAATGTTGAGAAAACTTTCTTTTTGCAAGTAGGCCCATCTAAAAATAACTAGATAAGTATCATAAATGCAAAGAAAACTTGCTCTGAGCAAATCTAAATCTGAGCAAATCTATATACAATGAATACATCTCACATGAGCCATATCAAACGTACTTACAAGTAGCACAAATCTCTAAATGCAGATCAAGGCCTTGTACTTTTCCCCGTGTGATTCACAAAAACATCATTTCTTGCTAATAAATTATAAATTTTATTGAATATAATTCTTTTAAAAAACTAAACTTAAAAAACTTGAATTTTTGACCCAACAAAGAATACACTGGATTAAAAAAAAGTTTTCTCATGTTTTCCATTGGAGACATAAAACCTAAAAGACTCTGACGTAATATCAAAAAAAAAAAAAGTCCAACACTTTAGTCGTTACCAAAGGGAAAGGGGGAATGGAGGAGGTAGAAAAGAGTAAAGATGGTCAAATATATGGTGATAGAAGAAGACTTGACTTTGGGTTGAACACACAATGCACTATACAGATGATGTATTATAGAAACCTATATAATTTTATTAATAAATATCACCCCAATAAATTTAATAAAACAATTAAATTAAAAAATTAAAAAGAAAGTCTCTCCACAGAAACCTATGTCTGGGGAAAAAGAACATTTATGACATTTCAACTTACTGAAAATCAGTGTAAAGTTGAACAGATCCTAAACCACATTCTGCTTATCATAATCCACAAAAGAGGTTGGGAACATTGATTTACATTTACAGCTAAAAAACATTTCAAGAATTATGTCAATGAAATATCTTTGCTATCATGGTGGATGTTAATGCTGTGAGCTTCACAGCACTGCAGGGTCATCATCTAACAGAAGCTGGTGGCTAATAATGAAGACATCATTTTCTCCTACCACTTCAGCACAAATGGACTACACATCATTCAATTCTCTTCCAGGAATGTTAGTACTTAACCTGTGTCTCCAAACCTGATTCTGACCGAACATTCTATTCATGTTAAAGGCTCCAGTCAACTGTTAACATGCACCATGAAGTCTACTTTGATGTTCCCTATACTCCTTCCTAGTGGAAAGTGACTCTTCTTTGCTCTTACTTAACTCTTTATCCTCAGTTATTTGCCTCATTTTTTTTTTTTTCATTTATGGGCCCTTTTAGATGGTTTTCTGAATGATAGCAGACATTTCTTTAGCTCTCACAAAACCTAACATGATGTTGACCATGGTAAAGATCAATAGCTAATTCAGGAATAAAGGTGAATACAAATACTGACATGACATTTCATCCCATAGTCTGTTTGGTTCATGGTACCTGAGCTCTGAGTTATAGCAAAGGTTCATGGTATTGCTAAGATTTTTTTTTTTCAATGTTCCAAACCAGACAACTTATAGAAGGTAAGCAAAAAAAAAAATACAAGAGAATGTAGGCAGAGAGTTCAGTCAAGCAATTTTCAAGAGATACAAATGTTAGATACTATTAAGCCTCATTGTAACTTTTCTAATTCATTAGCCAGTGAAGCATAAAGTTACATATAATAGGCAGTTTTAACTGACTGATAACATATACTTGCACAGAGAGAAGGCAAAAAAAAAAAAGAAAAAAAAAAGCAAGTGCATTACTCAAGCAATGCGAAAATTCATTATATATAGGCTAAATTACTAGGCCCATAAACTTTTCCCAAAATTTACTTAGTGCAGAAAATGTAAGATGCTCCCATAACCCTTCTTTCTCTATGAAATTTTCACCAAATGATCAAAATAGATAATTTCCTCTTAACTTATTCTGATTGAACATGCAATTCTCTCTTCACTCACTCGTTCCTGATTCATCTGTCCATAATCTAAACACGACACTACCTTTGGATAACTCTACCAGCATTTACATATTCAGTCTTTGCAATTTGTAATTATACCTAAGGATCATGATTATTTTATGCAGAATGCATGTTTATAAACACACATACACACTCCCTAGGCAATAGTTGCAGTGCACAGAGTTACTCTGAGACACTATGGAGAGGTTCTGTATTCAATTCTCTGAAAAGGTAAGAGGAATATATTGTGAGAATATAAAATTTGGGGGAAAGGGGAAATTCCAAGGTGTTCACTTACCCTATTAGTTTCATTAATATTTCTATTCTCCCTGCAAATTCTTCTCCCTCTTTGATATTTGGAGTTTATTAATTTTCTAAGTGTGTGATATGTAAGTTATATAAATATGTAAATATATATAAATTTATAATATAAATGCATATAAAATAAATGTTACATAAATATTCTTTAAAATACGTAAAACATATGTATATATCTGCTTCACTGTCATCTAAACAATCAACCTATTCCATGCTGAATCCTATCATGCATGAAAAACTGCAATGGGCATTATGCTTAAAATAGGTACTTGATGTAAAATTCAGGAAAATATTATAAGACAATATTAAATGAGATGTCAGCAAACTAATGAGGCCTAAGACGTTGTGGTTCACTATAAACTTTGCCAAATATGCAGGATTATATTCAGAGAAAAAAAGACTCACAAAAATATATTGTGTAATCCCAGAATAATGTTGGAAATAAACTAAACTTCATATGTTACACTCTATTCTTTTCCTATCAAGCTTCTTTAAGTAAATATATGTAGTATATATCCAACCCAATTATCACATTGATAAACTATTTGAGCTGGGACATCAATCTTCTCCTGTCCTCAACACTCCTGGTTCTCAGGCCTTCAGACTCAGACTGGAACTGACACCAGTGGCTTTCAGGCTTTCTAACTATACCACCTATTGTCCTGAATCCCAGTTTGCGGTTGATAGATCATGAGCCTTCTCAGTCTCCATAATCATGTGAGCCGATACCTTCTAATAAATCTCTTTATAGATATAGTATTGGTCCTGTTTAACATGAGAACCCTGACTAATATGGCAATGTGAAGAAGAGTTTATTCTAAATATTTCTTCAGTAGTGTTCTTAGTAGCACCAATACATATTCTCTTGATTTTTGAGAAAGTGAAAAAAAGCAAGCTTTTGAGAGATACAAGAAATAAATTCAGTCTCATCTTTTCAGAATCGTGTTGAAGAAGCTGGAGGACAAGCAGAGAGAACAAGAATAAAACTCAACAAACTCACCTTTAGACAAAAGCTACCTTATATATCCTGTTGCATATTCTCTGAGATTAGAATATCGCCTTTTTTTTTTTACAAACTAAGTTTGGGACAACAATTATTTCACTTAAGTTTTCTTATATCTTTTTTCGTAAGAAAGCTAACACCATAGAAAATACTATTTTTCATAATGCAAAAAGTAATTTTACCACATGAGAATAGATCTGAAGAAGTTAATTTCTCAGTATGATATTTATTCCTTTATTCCACCTAAGTTGGTTGTTTCTGCAACTCTGGCAGCCTTGTGATCTCAGGTGATCCTACCCTTAAATCTCTCACTGATGCCCAAAAGTCTATGTCACCTTAATTCTCTTTCTGGCTGGTCATGGTCAAGATCATTAAATGTTAACATTTTCAAATTCTAACATTCTAATATAGATGAGATGACAAACTAATTAGCTGATAATAACACATGGGTAAATAGTCAATGGATAGTGCAGAATAAGGAAATAAACATATAGAATGTGAAGGCAAGATTTTTTTTCTATGTTGTTCAATAAAACTATTTTTATTATTCATGGTTTATATTTAAGAGAAATGAAAAGAACAATTAAAATAAATTCCCTAGATTACAAGGTACTCATGTATTATATTACATTAAACAAATAAAAATTATTGATAACTAGTTAAGAATTCAAAGAGCCTTGTGGAATTTACAAATACTATTACATAATTTTACATGTGTGTGCACATACATGCATGGAAAAGGATATATATGTATGTATGTACATACATACACATGAACATATCCATATTTTAATCCAGGAAAAATCTTGTTCATTTTTTCAATCTGTTTAAATTGCAAAATTTATCACTCAGATTTCATCTTCATTGTTAATATTGTTTCTAGATATAATTCCGTGTGATCAACATTTCTATAACTGGGTAAACAATACAAAAATTGAAAGAGTAAAAACATATTTACAGCTCAGGCGGAAAGTAGTAACAGAATGTCTACAGGTATAGAAAAAGTCCTTTGGTCGAGACAAACAGGAATTGTGGAGTTTTGTAAGTGGTTGATTTCTGGGCCAGAGATGTCTATTCATCCTGACACTTGTTACAGGAAAGCAAGTGCCTCCATTTATAGCCCAGATCTATAGCTATTTCACTTACTCCTATTCTTATGCCAGTCCTCTGCATTTAACCTTATGTAAATACCAAAGCATGCACGAAAATTCATGCTGACCTACAAGTTCATTTCCAACAAAATCATTCTGGACCTAATAAACAGCAAAAAAGCAAAAATGAAATATTTATTATACTCAGTGAAAAGTATTTCATTGGAAAATCGTTGAAGTATTAGCGAATGTTACTCTGACTCCTGACTCCAATTTTTACCTGCTGTATAGCCATGGACAAGTCACAGCATTTCTAACAAACACCACCACAATCATTTATTGATTCTATTTGATTAGAAAAGTGCTACACACTGGTATGCTCGCTGCAGTCTACCCACAATGTATTAAGGCAATATTTTTAATTCTACTTTTACATAAGATGAAAATAAGATGTTAAAAGGTTTAAAAACAAACAAAAAAACGTCTCAGGACCTCAGAGCTATTAGGTAGCAGAACTGCGTT
>NW_011889091.1:191337-201026 GCF_000151845.1 Pteropus vampyrus | reverse complement strand
GCACGAAAATTCATGCTGACCTACAAGTTCATTTCCAACAAAATCATTCTGGACCTAATAAACAGCAAAAAAGCAAAAATGAAATATTTATTATACTCAGTGAAAAGTATTTCATTGGAAAATCGTTGAAGTATTAGCGAATGTTACTCTGACTCCTGACTCCAATTTTTACCTGCTGTATAGCCATGGACAAGTCACAGCATTTCTAACAAACACCACCACAATCATTTATTGATTCTATTTGATTAGAAAAGTGCTACACACTGGTATGCTCGCTGCAGTCTACCCACAATGTATTAAGGCAATATTTTTAATTCTACTTTTACATAAGATGAAAATAAGATGTTAAAAGGTTTAAAAACAAACAAAAAAACGTCTCAGGACCTCAGAGCTATTAGGTAGCAGAACTGCGTTTAAATCTGCTTATGCCTGCTAGGTAAGTCAGTGCCCTTAACCCTACACCAAGTCAGTCTTCTCAGCTCTGAAGTGAAAGTATTAAGAGTTACAGAACCCCCAGGTTATGGGACACAAAAGGAAAGCCACATAAAGGTGACTAAAATGTTAATTGCTCAATGAATAGCCATTTGCTCATCATTCATTATTCCTCATGTTCCTGATATTTTTGGATAACATGCTTTGAGTACCAATTACTTGGTGAAGGTTTACATACATTCTCTCATCCTAATAACCCTTGGGTCAGTAGAAAAACACAGGGTCGAGGAAGAAGTAGATGGGGTGACATGGATAACTATAAACAGGGTCAGACCATTTTAATAGGTCCATCAAAATTTTTGACAAACTAATGATTTTTGAAACCTATCTACAAAGTTACCCTGAAGCCTGGACTAGTCTAATGACTGTTTTTCTGAAATCTGAACATGAGGTCACATATTAGTGATTTTAGAGGCAAAGATAAATGAATATATTGAGGAGCCACAAACTTGAATTCTAATTACATATTGATGTTTTAGCAGAAGCAAAACAAAACAGAATGGCGACTGAACACTGTTAAAATGATTTTTTTTCTCTCTTAAAATTCAATCACCTTTATTTTTTTCATAGAAAATTTATTTTGAAAATTAAATTTATCGGAGTGATTTGGTTAATAGAATTATATAGGTTTCAAATGTACAATCCTATAAAACATCATCTGTATACTGAAGTGTGTGTTCACCACTCAAAGTCAAATCTCCTTCCATCACCATATATTTGACCCTCTTTAGCCTTATCTACTTCCTCCTCCCCATCTTTCCCTCTGGTAACCACTAAACTGTTGTATCTGTGAGTTTTTGTTTGTCTAGTTCATTTTTTGCTTTGAGTTTTGTCCCACATGAGTGAAATTATATGGTTCTCATCTTTTTATGTCTGACTTTATGCTTAGAAAAGAATCATCACATTTGTATGGAATCACAAAGACGTAGAATAGGCAAAGCAGTCCTGAGAATAAAAGAACAAGGCCAGAAGTGCCACTCTGCCTAACTTCAAATCATCTTACAAAGCAACGAAAAATCAAAAGAGCATGGTACTGGCAGAAAAAAAGACACACAAACCAATGAAACAGAATTGAGAGCCCAGAAATAAACCCATATGTATATGGGCAAATAATTTTTAACAGAGGAGCCAAAAACATATAAAGAAAGCCTCTTCAATAAATGATGCTGGGAAAGTTAGAAAGCCACATGCAAAAGAATGAAGCAAGACTGTTATCTATCACCATATACCAAAATTAACTCAAAAGGGATCAAAGACCTAAATATAAGACCTGAAACAATAAATTGCATAGAAGAAAGCATAGGTACTAAACAAATGGACCTTGGACTGAAAGAGGATTTTATGAATTTGACCTCAAAGGCAAGGGAAGTAAAAGCAAACATAAATGAATGGGACCACATCAATCTAAAACTCTGCTGAACAGCAAAAGAAACCGTCCACAAAGCAAAGAGGCAACCAAATGAATGGGAGAAGATATTTACAAACAATGCCTTCAATAAGGGACTAATATCCAAAATACATAAAGAACTCATACAACACATCAATAAACAATACAATTAAAAAATGGGCAGAGGACCTGAACAGACACTTCTCCTAAGGACACATACAAATGGTCAAGACACACATAAAAAGATGCTCAACTTCACTAGCCATTAGGGAAATGCAAATCAAAACCACAATGAGACACGGTCTCACATCTGTTAAGAATGGCTGTTATTGACAAGTGACAAGTGTTGTAGCAGTGGTTGTGGGAGAAAAGAAACAATTGTCAGAGGCTGGAAGAAATGTGAATTGGTATAGCCTTATGGAAAACAGTATGGAGGTTCCTCAAAAGTTGAGAATAAAATTACCGTATGACCCAGCAATCCCTCTTCTGAGTATCTACTCAAAAAAATTGAAAACCCCAATGTTCACTGTAGCACTATTCACGGTGGCCCAGACATGCAAACAACTGAAAATATCCTTCTTGACCCCTAGTAGTAAAATCAGTTTGGATGCTGCTTATTGCTAAAATGTATTATTTCTGGTTATTACACTGTGGTTACATGTTAGATGTTAATGAAATAGTTGAAGTAGTTTGAGGCACCTAAAAGGTACCTTCAAAAAATTCATGTAAAAGTATAAACACTTAATGTCTAATTCTCTTTGTGCAAATCACATGGTTTAAGGAGTGCTTTGTCCCTTGGCTCTCTCTGTATAGATGTATTTCCAACAGATGTACTTTTTCTTCTCTATATGAGTTTATAAATGATTCCAATTTTTGTGAAACACTCTACTCCCTGCAAAGAATAAAAACATGCCTGCAGAGTCTAAACACAAGGATTTAGGCATCACTGACATGATTTGTATCTGGAAGCATACTGCAGCTTTCAGTAGAAATACTGCTAAGAAGCATAGCCTTCTTTTTATATTGAAAAATTATATAAAGCATGTATTTTTTATTTATAAAGTATATTACATATTAAAGTATATTATATAATACATAAAAGTATATGTAAAGTACAGTATATATGTAACATATATAAAGTATGTGTATATAAAGAATAGTATATATCATATATATAATATTACAGAAGTATTCTTGAGGACAAACTACATATTACACAGTTTTGCATACCTAATTAATTTAAAGTTAGCTATCTGCTTTCCCCACATTCACATTGATTACCAGCTCTTAGTAACCAAAGCCAGTTATGCCTTGTGTCACACATTTAGTAGTAAAGGGTATGCCTCTGGCAGTCTATCTAGGTTTGAATCCTAGGTCCACTGCTATGGACTAAATTGCATACCCCACCCCTCCACCCCCAAATTCATGATGAAGCTCTAACCTTCGAAGTGACTATATTTGGAGATAGGGCTTTTAGGAGGTAATTAGGTTAAGTAAAGTCAAAAGGGCAGGGTCCTAATCTGATAGGGCTGGTGGCCTTATAAGAGGAGGAAGAGTTCTTTCCCTCCCCCTCCCCTTCTCCATCCCCATACACACCCACTGACAAAAGGCCATCATAGGCACACAGTAAGAAGGTGGCCTTCTGCAAACCAGGAAGAGAACTTTCACCAGAATCCAACCATTCCAGCACCCTGATCTTGGACTTTCAGCCTTCAAAATTGTTAAAAAAAAAGTCTGTTGACCCAGTCTATGAGATTTTCTTATGGCAGCCCAACAGACTAATACATCCACCACATATTAATGATATTCTAAGTAAAAGTATGCAACATCTCTGTGCTAGAATATTCTTACCTTAAAATAAAAAATATTAACTTCCACAGAAGACAATAGTGATGATGAAATGGAGCAATACGTGCAAAACACTTAAAGAATTCTTTTTTCTCAGTCTATATACAACTCATGACAATAATTTTTGGATCTGTATCTCTAGCCAACAACTCTTCTCTGAGTCTAATTTCATATTTCTAACTTCCCAACAATATCTTTCTCCAGAGAAATCTCAAGTATATCAATCTTGCCCCAAACCAAATCATATTTTCTTAGATGCTACAAAAAAATCCCTCAGTTCTTCCTTTATCTACCTTCCCTTTTGCAAATAATGATATCAGCTGTCCATGACAAAGTAGAGACAATCTTCAACTTTCATCTTCATTTCCAATTGTTCAAAAAGACTGTTCAATCTAAACAGGCTTATATGCATACCTTTCTGTCTTGTTAATACTGTTTTAAATCAGACCCTCATTCATTTTTCTTCTGTCCTATTGTACAAAGCCTCATCACTGCTATTCCCTTTATAACCATATGATTTTGCTTTTATATATCCACCATACTTTTGTACTTTCAGTTATTTCTGAAATTTAGATTGGGAGTTAAAAATAACAAATAGTATCAGTAATGTCAATATTCACAACTTTCCAAACCTAAGAAATTTACAAAAAAGTTACATCTTTAACATGCTGAAATTTAAGATTGTCAAACAACTTGTTTCCAGAATCTGGGGACGGGGAGTGAGGTTGAGGGGAAGAAGTCACTAAATATAAGGTTAAAGAAGCTGAAAACAACATCCAGCCCTGCTAAAATATATATATATTGTGGAAAGACTCCTTCTCCCATTATCTGTCTCTGAATAAGAGTCTGGGGTTCTATGCTAAGCAGAAAACTATTTTTAGAATAGTGCTCAGAAACACAAGTAACAGAGAGTTTTGTCTTATTGGTCCCAGAGAGACTTTACTTAATCAGAAATTAAAAGATCAAATCAGATTAACCCCCATGGCCTTAATCTTCCAACAAGTCCTGGATTCAGGTCAATAGCATTTGGCAGGAACTGAAAGAGTGACTATCCATTTATTTCTTGCTCAATTGCCAAGCACTGTAATGTACAAAATTAAACTGTCCCATTTCATGTGCTACTTAGAATATTCCCGAGTGGCAGAAAAGACCCACTTTGCTATTCCCTTGAAGAGATGTAATTTACCCCCTATTTCCATGTTAAATTACTTACGCAGATATTTCTATTGGTGATTTTTTTTTTCAATTTTAGTACAGTAAATGTAGGGATTACTAATTGCTCAAATAAAAGAAAATTCAAATTTTAGAAGCATTCTTTTCAGATATATATTCTGATACATGAGTAAAATGTGTGTCAAAACAAGTAAGTTTTGTTTATCTTCCACTACCCAAAGAAATAATTACCCTGTGGAGACTGAAATATCATGTAAGTGTTAAGACAAACAGAATGAGTAAAACCGACACGGGTCTTGAATTTACATTGATTTGAAATGCAAATACGAAATGAGGAAAGCAAGAAGAAGCTAGATGTGACATTACGGAGACAAAAATTAACAAGATCTAGGTATGTGGGAAAATATTTATTCAATAATTCATCCACTTATGCATTCATTTGTATTCATTTAATATTACCTGTTCACTGTTTTAGAAGTAGAGATTTAAAAATTAATCAGAAAGAAAATCTGATCTCAGGAATTTAAAGGGTAATGAGATACATACATTAAAATATTGTCTGGCACAGAAGATGGTGAGTGCTATAATAGAAATAGATCCTGTTCGTAGGAGCTCAAAGGAAGAAGAATATGGCCCTTTATCTCCCCAAATATAGTTATTTCAAACCACCTTTGATAATTTTGGTTTAGTAAAAGTTTCTGAACATGACAGAAATATTTTGTAATTTTCCAAGATAGAAAATAAATCTATATCAAGTCCCATTCAAACAGTTCCTTGAATATGATTTTCTCATGAAACATGAGAATATCACATGTAATGTTCCATTAACCAACATGGATGACTACAGCGTGACATGTTACTCCCTGAAACATGTATACTGACCCAGTGCTATTTATCTTACTATTTATCTTACTTTATTTTCTTTTTTTTTTAATTTATCTTTATTTTCTATTTATCTTTATTTCCTCATTCAATTCATCTACTCATGTACCTTTCACATCCACTCTTGGAAAAATTTGCAAAGATTTAGAAAGGTGTTAAGAGGCAGACCTTTAATTTTAGGGTCTTTTGGAGAATCGTCAACCTGCATGTTCTTATTCTGCTTGAAAATTATATTTTTACCAATATCCTAATTTACATAAAAAAGGCCAGTTAATTTAAAAGAAGCTTCAGAATTAAGTTACACAGTATGTCTCCTTGTTATCTATTGTAGTCTATTTTTATTACCAATTTTGTGTTGACTTATTATGTTCCAAAAACTTGAAAAGCTGAATTAAAATTTTTCTCATGTGTGGGATATAAAACTAAAAGCAACAAACAAGACAACCAGAGACTCATGGACATGGACAACAGTTTAGTCATTACCAGAGGGAAAAGGGGTAGTGGAGGAGGGAGATTAAGGGTAAAAAATGTTAAATACATAGTGACGAAAGGAAATTTAACTTTGGATGGTGAATCCACAATGTAATATACATATGATGTATTATTGAATTGTACACTGGAAACCCACATAATTTTATTAACCAATGTCACCCCAATAAATTTAATAAAAATAAAGTAGGTTACAAAGCGGAAAAAAAAATTTTCTGCATACTTCACTCTATTTTTCAAAGTAATATTCATTTGAGAGAGAGGATGATGCTGCTAATACTCAAATGTGTACATTAAATTTTGTAGCCTGAGAATTGTAAGCCAATGGTGTTTTATAGAATCCACCACATCAACCATTAGCAGCTAGAGTCAAGGACATATTATGCATGGGAAAAAGAAAAGCAACTACCTGTTGGTAGAATGCCAGAAAGGATCTAGTAGTATATACAAGAAATACCAACTTTAAGTGTCAAAATATTTCCTAGTTAATCAATAAGTAGTAAGGCTAAGATTTACTGGTGCCTTCATTAGTCAGCAAGACAGATCCATCCATAGAGAACTAAAGCAAAAAGATAAAACAAATAAAACAAAGGTACTGAGAAAATGTAGACAGTTTGCTTACAATTAGAATTTTCATTTCGATTTCTGTAGCCTGATTATACACAAGATTCTATTCAATAGAATACACTTACATCCTCTTTTCTTTATAGACTCATTTTATTGTACCCATAAACCTATCCAAAAAGTTAAATTTTATCAATAAGATGAACAAGTGATATCATTTTTGACTACTATATATAAGAACTTGTGTTAAGAACTTTACATATGTGACTTTAAAACAGACTTTGTTTTAGAGCGTTTCAGGTTCATTGCAATATTAAACAGAAGGTACAGAGATTTCTCATATATCCCCTGCCTCCACACATGCATAGCCTCTCCCATTACCAACATTCCCCATCAGAGGGGCATATTTGTTTTAACTGATAAATCTACATTGGACACATTGTAATCATCTAAAGTCTAAAGTTTACATTAGGGTTTACTCTTGGTGTTAATATTCTATGGGTCTGATCAAATATATGATGACATGTATCCACCGAGTATTTTCACTGCCCTAAATATCCTTTTGTGCTCTGCCTATTCATCCCTCCCTCACCCCTAACCCCGGTAGACCACTGATCTTTTTACTGTCTCCATGGTTTTGCTTTTTCCAGGATGTCACGTAGTTGGAATCATATAGCACGTAGCCTTTTCAGTTGGCTTCTTCCACTTAGTAATATACATTTAAGTTTGCTTCATATCTCTTCATGGCTTGATAGCTCATTTCTTGTCTGTTGACTAATATATACTTTAGTCAACTTGGCTGCTTCAAGTTTTTAAGCAATTATCAATAGAGCCATTTAAATATCCATGTGCAGGTTTTTGTGTAGACATAAGATTTAAACTCTTTTGGGCCACTGCCAAGGAGCATGATTGCTGGATTATATGGTTAAGAGTATATTTGGTTTTGCAAGAAACTATCAAATTGTCTTCCAAGGTGGATGGAAAACATTTCCATTTTGCATTCCCACCAGCAATGAACCAGAGTTCCTGTTGTTCCACATCCTTGCCAGCATTTGGGTGGTGTCAATGTTTTAGATTTTGGCCACTTTAACAAGTATGTAGTTATCTGTTATTTTAATTTGCATTTCTTTGATGATATATGATTAGAGCATATTTTTATATATTTATTTGCCATCTGTATGTCTTCCTTGGTGAGGTGTCTGTTAAGGGGGAAAAAAAGCATCCTTCCACCAAACATTACTATCCTTTCAACTACAAATATGTTAACTTCTCTTCAAAAGATAAGTCTCTTTATCTTTGGTTTATAGTCATTACTTATCTAACTGAGCAATATTTTCCCTTTGATATCCTGTAAGTTAAATACTGAGATAAATGTTACATACTATAAATACATCTAATGTTAAATGGTGGGGGATTGGGAGAGAGGAAGAAAAAAAAGATTAAAATATATATAAGTTTCCTCACATGAAATTTGAGCTGGAAATTTAAAACCCTGAGCTCATCATTTGTCTCCAATTCTCCGGTGTACTTAAAAGGAAATGATCGATTCCATTACACTCCTTATTTTCATGAAAGTATTCTAAGTCAGCAAAATCTTGCCCACACAAGGCCTTGCCTTTTACAGGCACTTAAATATAGGTCTCTACTGATGATAATTAAAGAAACTGTCTATGATTGCATGCTATAGACTATCAGTATATCTTTTGCCACTAGAAATGAGTTAATGCCTTAAATAAGAGCAGAAAATTAATTCCAAATAAACTGTAATCAATTCAGAGGATACATCTTTCAGAGCTTCTACCTCTGGAAACATCTCCAGTACTAACCCTTGTATCATTTGGTGGTTGATGACTGAAACAGAATAAAAATGATAGAGAATGTGGATTCAGAATAGAGATTCATCTTTACATAATTTGTGGGAGTTGGTTAAATAGTTTCTGTAAAATGGTTGCTTCTGCAGTTGATAACTGGGCTGGTCCATGACTTGTAGAAGTTGAAAGAAGAGGTCCTGTGGAAGCTGGAGGAGATGATCACACTGCTACCCCAGAAATTATATACAGTAGTCCAGACTTTGTAAAAACTCAAAAAGGTGGTCTGGTGGCAGGGAGGAGGAAATCAGGTGAGTGCTGGAGGAGAAGGGGCCTTATTTGTACAAGGAGCTGCTCATACTGGTCCTGGTTATGGATAAGTTATGGTAGGTAAGGTTGATGCAGGTTTGCCTGTTCCCCACAGCAATAAGGTAACCAGCATATCAGTAACAACGTACATTTGTTGCCTCAGCTCCTACTGTATAAGTCTAAAATTAATAGTGTGCTCCTTCATGTTCACCTTCCAAGTGTCACCCAAAATATCTCTGTGACCCATAATAAATTGGACCCATGAAAACATAGCTCCACCTTAGCTAAGCTGATCCATACAAATCCACCACAGCACTATCCCCTGTATTTTGCTACCAGTGTGATATTCTATCAAAACAAACACTTTAGAAAATGCTGTCCTTGTCACTTCCAATTGCCTTTGTCCAATAACCTCTGCATAGCCCAAACAAGGAGGTACAGCGCATAAACTAGGAAGGCATTATTAATATAGGACTTAGCTAATTAGAAATTATAGGACTTAGTTAATATTTACCATCAGGGGCTAAAGTAACTAGAAATGGATCTGGATGGTGTGGTACTGAGCTGGTCAGTAAAATATAATGCTGGCTGGGGAAAACTTACTGACGTGTTACTTATCAATGACACGGGACTTACTGTCCTGGCAAGGGCAGGTGGAGTCAGTTCTAACAGTTTTCTAAAATCACTTCTTGATTCTTAAATGAGTTGTACTAAATGAGGTAGAAGTATTACAATTT
>NW_011889091.1:187690-189992 GCF_000151845.1 Pteropus vampyrus | reverse complement strand
ACAGCCATCTTTTTTGGCAACCCATCAGTGATCTGAATGCATGCTAAGGTTTAAGAAACCCTGCTTTAAGCTTTGAGTCAATGGCAGAAACAGGCAAAAGTTCAGATATTTTAATGCCATACATCTACAGTCTGCTGCCCCCGCCATTATAAGAAGCTAACTCCTATAATCGAAAATTGCACCCTCCCAGAAACGAACAGTAATGTTTTCAAACATAAAGAGGGAGGATTTCATCATCATGATCAAGGTTCCCTTTTATACTGGTTCGTAGGATGGTTTTGTTCAAAATGAATTTAAATTCAGTCAAACACATTTCTTTATCTATTAGTAATCTGTGATATTCTCCTTTAGTTTGCAAATGTAGTAAATGACAAATACTGGATTTCTAATGTGAAACAAACATACAGACTGCTTTCTTGGAATAAAGCCAAGTTGTTTATGCTATAATTAATAGATTCTGTTTGTCATTTTATTGAGAAATTTGACACCTGAAACTGAATGGAAATGTTTTTTTCATACTACTCTTTTCAGCCTTTGTTATCAGGCTACTTTCTTTTCCTATTGTCAAGCTTTGCATATCGGAATTATTCATTTAATATAAGGTATACCATTATATACCTGGAGTTTGTTCTGTGGGGCTTTAGAAGGAGAAAGACAGGAAATAGACCATTCCAAGAACTTTTCCTTTCCTAACCACATGGGCTAGGTAACAAGAAAGTATGGAAGACAATAATGAAGTATGTAAAAAGTATGTGTTTTTGTAAGATATATTCTCTATAGCTTTAAAGATAAATATGCAGCACTGAGAAACATGGCCACTTTAAAAATGAAAGCTTGGCAGAAAAGTGTGTATGTGGCTTGGAATCACTTGAAATATCACTGCTTTAGAATTTCTTGCCATATATGTATATGAAATACCTGCTTCTGGAATTACATTGGTCATGCCTAAAAAAGACTCCATAAGATAATTATATTTTTAAAAACTCAACTATACCGTGGCATTTGTGAATCTCCGCCTCTGGAAAACAAACTGTCCTTCACTTGTGAAGATAAAAATAAAAAACATATTGTGAAACACAGTCTGGGTTATTACATTGATCTTCATCACGGAAGAAAGAGCTATTACAAGAAGCACGACCAAGGGAGGACAGCCTCTTTATTTTTCACAACCAGGAAAGATATACGAGATCTATATTATTTATTTATTTTTTCAGTCCCTAAACCCTTCAACAGGAACTTAATCAAATGTCATCACTTGGAAATGGTTACTATCACATACAGAACTCCCATTACCTTAAAAATGACTTAAAATAAAAATAGTATTTGTGGTAGATTTCTTTAAACTTCTAAACAAATAAAATTTAAAAGTGGTCATTTTTTATTTTAACGTTTGAAACACATTTGGAGGGATTTAATATACTTGCCTCTGCTCCCTTTCAATCAAAACTAGTTTAGGCTAAGATCAACAATTTGCTTTCCAGAAACATGTAAACATTTTGTGCAGAGCGATACCCTTGAAAACTTACTGGGCTAGCGATGTTATTATCATCATTCCACTGAGTACTACAATGGTAAAATTCACACACATACACACATACAATATTGACCAAGACTCCAAATATTTTCATTCTTTGAAACACATTCTTATGTAATCCATACCTCTCACATTAAAAATGATCAAAAGGCCCATTTTTTATGGATTTATGCTGTTTTAACACAGAATAGAGTCTCAAAGGCCTGGTATCTACCCACATGAGATCCTTCCATCTTGGAAGAAGGAAGATTCTCTGAAGGTATCTGGAAATTAGGTAGATTCTTGAATAGACTCGAGTTTCATTCCAATTGGCCTCAGTGTCCCATTGTACAAGGTAAGCACTGGCTTTCCCTTCTTTAACAAGCTGTTTAGATCGTGTGGCAATCTCTGGTGCTAAAATGTGACCCTAAATGGGGAAAGCATTATCCATACCCCTCTCCTCTCCATCGCCCAAGTCTCTGAGCCTTTGGTATAAGAGGTTATGGCTTCAGCACTGGCAGACAGTACAAGAGAAAGAATACTTTAATATGACATACATTAATAACAGAATTTTATACTAGTATTGTGACCAGAAGTAAATAACAAGCTCTCTCTAGACATTATATATTACTTATTAAAGTAAGTCCAAATCTCTACCTTTATGCTTTATGTGCTGCTTCCCATATACTCAAATTATTCTCAGACTTCCAGAACATCTTTAAATTCTCTCTCAAGGAATATGACCTCAATTAAGAGAGATGTCCTTCACCTAAGTAGTTGTTTCTGGTG
>NW_011889091.1:152057-186630 GCF_000151845.1 Pteropus vampyrus | reverse complement strand
ATACTTGTGATATTTAGCAAGACTCCATCACCCATTACCATGTCAATAGAAAATGACTCGCAAGCCATGGATGCTGTTTTCTAGCTTTGTGAGAACAGATCTTCCGCATGTGGTGTACGCCCTCGATAGGAATGATCATCCTGTTTACAAAAATAAGTACTATTAAAAATAGAAATTATTGAAAAATAAATGACTGTTAAGCCAAAATGTTGTAGAGATTTATTTCCACCCACTGACACACATTGTTAATTTTCAGAGATAACAGTTTGACATTTTTAATTATTATTCTTGTAAAAGGTGAAACAGATTTTGCAGTCTCAGAGTTCTTCCAGTAGAATATTGTTAAGGCTCAGGCACTTCCAGTGAAGTTTTTAGTTCTCACCTTTCCAACTGATTGATATGAATGGGGAGAATTAAGAAATAACCAGAAAAAAAAAAAAAGGCTTTTAAAATTGACTATGAATAACATTCTAATGATAGTTAACACTGTAGCATTTTTATTTAAATGCTAGGAATACAAGAGTTTATATGTGCACTGTTCATGTTGTTTATATTTCTATACTTAGTTTTACTTGCATTGTGTTATAGAATTTCCTTAATCTATATAAAGAATTCCTAAAAACTACATAATTCTGTTAAACAAATTAAAAAATCAATATAGCCATACTATTTGCATCTAATTTTAAATATCTCTAGCTCTCATAATTTTGATTGATTATAAGTGACTAACTACTACATGCAAAGCACTCAAGTGATGGGAAATGCAAAGTAGGCAAGACCAGGTTCTTATCTTCAAGTAGATAACAGTACAGTATGAAATAACATAGATATGCAATAACCGTGTGGCAAAACATTTTGCTACAGGAAGTTTATGTTTATTCCATAGAATTATAGATCATTTTCTTTCTTTCAACGTGGGCTTATTTGATAACAGGCATCATAGGGGTTATGCCATTTAAGCAGTTTCTTATTCAATGTATAGAATTTCAATAAGTGACATTAGAAATAGCATACATCCATGAAAAAGTAATGGCAAGCTGAGGCATGGACATAAAAAATAAAAGTGCATTTACAAAATGGTAACTGTTTTGTCGGCTCGTTGAGATTAAATGGTTAATGTAGGAAAATAGCAACAAAAGAAAGGTGTGTTAGATCCCAAGGGGGAATCTGAAATGTGGTATTCTTTTCAATGTTGAAAGATATTGAGACCTTTTCAAAATCAAATATAAAAATCTTTGAAAAAAATGTTGATAAGATACAAAAGGCAATCGCATTACATTTGTGTATAAAAATATTCTGTTGTTTGTTTTATGTTGTGCCTAGAAAAAATAAATAAATCATATGTTCCATTTAGGATATATAAAGCATATTTATAGTAGCTTGGGTCAGTCTTGAAAGCCACTGAGATCCCAGATAGTTATTAAAAAAAAGATTTATAACTGATTAAGAAAGAAAAGAATAGCAACAAAAGCAGTTATCTCTAAAAAGAGATATTACACTGGAATTTTTTTCAGGGATAGCGAAAGTGTTATGGAGTGTCACGCTGACAAAAAGATATGTGGCAATTTGTTTTTTTCTGATAGAAAACTGAGCACAAGATGCCTATTTCTGGCTATAAAAGATTGGTTTATATCTGATCAACCCTTCCAACACAAATGACCAGAGAACATGAATAAAATATGTAAAACAACTGTTTGAAGGAATTGGAAAGCCAAAGAGAAGGGAAATGCAGAGAGTTCAAATTAATATGTGATGCCACTTTAACCCTAGACTGGTTCTAAATTGGCTTCTGAGGAATTCAGAAATTGAACAGAATATTTAATAACCATAGCAGACTAGGGAAACAAAAACTGGAGACCTGGATGTGCCAAGAAGAAAAGGCTCTTAAAACAGTCTTTCAGTTGGGATTCCCGAAGGGCCACATGGTAGGAAAAAGGCATATTGGTATGTACCAGCTCCCACAAAAATTAAATCTAGGTTTGAAACACTCTCTAAGGAATGTTACATTATTCAGAGCCTCTAAGTTTCCCTAACTTTTTTTCTTACATAAAAGTTCTACCTTTCATATATAAAAAAATCAGAAATGTAAAGATATAAAATGGGATCAAATATTAAGAGGGAAAAAAGATAATAGGAAGACTCACAGAAGTTTCAGGTATTGAAGGTATCAGACTCAGATTTTAAATTAAATAGAAATAAATATTTAAGAGACTAGATAAATTAGAGAATTTCAACAAAAAACTTGAACCTATAAAAACAATCAAACAGAAATTTTGTGACTAAAAATATCATTTAGCTTAATTTAAGAAGCCAATATATGAGTTTAACAGCAGCTGAAGAGAAGACTAATGACATGGAAATAAGGTCAGAACAAACTATAAAACGTAAAAAGAAACAAAAGGACAAACTATTTAGCAAAGAGCACAAGCTATGAAAGGAAGTAGTGGGAACACACATAAGGTTTAATCAGAATCCCTGAGGGCATAACAGAAAGAAAGCAAAGAAATAGGTAAAATAATGACAACTACATTTCCAATATTCAAAAAGCTAGATTCAAAAAGTCCGTGAAATCCAATCCAAAAGCAAACAAAGCCATATTTAGACATATCCTAATAAAGTTACTGAAAACCAAAAACAATGAAAGAAAAAATAATCTTATAAGTAGCCAAAGATACTGATATATTTTTTTCCACAGTGAAACTATAAGAATTACAGATATCTTCTGAAAAGAATAATGAATGCCAGGTGATAATGGATATTTTAAACTGCTGAAAAAAATAACTAGTAACTTAGAATTGTATATGCAGCAAAAATATCATCTATATGAGTGAGATATAAAAATACCTTTTAAAAAGTGAAAAAGAGAACTAGAGAATCTGTCAATAAAAGAAACAAACAAAAAGATAAACTAAAAGGTTTAAGAAAGAGGAATACATGAAGGAAGGAGGAGGAAAAGAGGGAGAGAGACAATATATACACATATATATATATATCTACACACACATACACACACAAAAAACCACACTTACATACACACTTATATACCAGCCAGGTAGAAAAGAAAGACGAAGGCAATGAAGAAAAAAGAAAGGTTAATTCGCAGGTAAATTTGAATAAATTTTGATGATAAGACTCAATAATATCTTGATGCAAAAAGTTAAAGGAAAGTATTTGGAATTAAGTGTTCTAAGTTTCTTGCATTGGCATGGACATATACTAATAAATTAAGATTCATGTTGTGATGTCTATCACACCAATAATAATAATAATTTTTAAATGAATAATTTTAATTGCAAAGAATTAAGAAGAGCAAAGGAATATAGAATAAATAAAATGATAGACACAAAAGTAATGTTAAATATACACAGATTAAATATTATAATTAAAAGTAAATATCGTATTGGAATAAAAGAAATTATATGCTAGTTAACAGAAACACTCCTTAACTAAAGGGATAAAGAGATTGAAAATAAGAGGATGGGGGTGGGAGGACAAACATTCAAACCTTAACCAAAACAAGTCTTAACTTTCGAAGGACTAAAAGTATACACAATGGGGAAAACATGTTATCTGACCACAGTGGAAATAAACTTGAAAACAATAGTATGATACATAGAAAGTTTTCAAATATTTGAAAATAAAACAATACATTTCTAAATAACTTATGGACAAAGAGAGCACAAGGAAACTTAGAAAGTATTTTGTACTGAATGATAATGAAAATATAGCAATATGTAGGACATACGGCTAAATCTACTATTACAGAGATATTTAAACCCTTAGGAGCATTTATTAGATAAAAATTTAAAGTCATTTATGCATACATTAAAAAAGCAAGGGCTTAAAGTCAATAATCTCAAGAAAACCACTTAACAGTAAGTAGATGAAATAGTAAAATAAAATCAGACACTAATGAATTGCAAAACATATACAACAGAGAATTTATATGATCAAAACTTAGTTCAATGAGACTAATAAAATTGATAATTTGGACAAAGAAAGAGCATTCTGTAAATTAGACTTCCTTCCATGTTAATAAATGAGGAAGAGAAGTATATGTTGTTAATATCCTCAAAGATGAAACAATAATATTACTCTGATACTAACCATGAACAAAACAACTTGCTGTCTCAGCTACGGTGGAGATTTCTGGAAAAGCTTGTTTAGGGCCACATATCTAGGGCCTGAGTTCTTCTCCACTTGACACCTACCAGGGTTGGAATGTCCAAGGTGGCCACTTCACTCCCCTGTCTGGAGACTGAGCTGAGATGGTTGTGATGGCTTAGAAATGTCCATCATTTTCTTTTTCCCATGTGTTCTCTCCACGTGACTCACTTGGGCTTCCTTACATCATGAGCATCTTAAGATCATCAAAATGTGGCTGCTGGCTTCACCAAGAGTGAGTGTTTCAGAAACCAACACAGAAATTGCAGGGTTTCTTATGAAATAGCCTCAGATGTTATGCAGCATCACTTTTGCCAGCCCAGATTCAAATATCAGAAGATATAACCCATTTGAGGGTCATGCTTGGATGGCTAAAGTCATTTTTTCTTAGAACTTAGAAGACATAACTCTATATATTTTTGACTGCCCAGTGATTTTAATAGGAAATATTATACTAGCCTGATTTTCTATTCCTTCACAGAAGATTCTTGAAATCTGAGTGTATTTTCTTTCCACTTGCATCCAAAGAATTTACTACAGACACCACTATGTAAAAGGTACTGACTTATTTGACACACAATTGAAATTGATTGCAAAAATTCTTCTTTTGATCATCTTCACTTTAGCCTGGGTACTTAAAAAATTAATGTTCTAATATCTCAATGAAATCATGTAAATTTGCTACTTATTGTATTAAGAGTCACAGTATCTCAAATTAACCTAGTTTCTCTCTTGTTTGTTTATCAGAGTTGATAGTCTAAGCCTCCACATAGACTTTGGAAAAACACCATTTCTTTTGGTTTTTCTTTTGAGGTAATTTCCTCTCTTGAAGTCAAATTTCTCTCTCAAAAAAACAAACAAGCATTCCAACAAACAACTCCCATTTTTCTGTTGACATTTATTCGGAGGTCTGGTGTTATCACTGCATCAGCTGCTTTCAATTAAGTTTCCCAGGCTGTTTGCTGAGTAAATGAGTCAACATCTTACTTTATAAATGGCCCCAATTCTTCTAAACATCAACCAACAACATATAAACAATTTAATAAAACAGAATTTAAGCAGATTTTTTTTTTCACCTATTAGCTTAACCTCTTATTTTTATCTCACCAAATTCAGGCTAAATTATACCACTTTGTTATCTTATTTCTGTAATAAATAAAGATTTTTTTGTATAATGTCACATGGTACTATTCATATTAAGACATCAGTGAATTTAGTTATCAACTACAGAACACAAGTAAAGTAAGAATAATCCTTGAAATATATTTTCCTTCCATTTGAAATGTATTTATTCATTGGGATGAAGCTCATTTACAGAAGCTGGCTGTGGTAACCCACCATGGGTGTTCTGGGGCTGATAAACTCATTCCAATAAGTCTGTGCTCAAATTAGCATAAAAAAGCAATTCCAATCATTTAACAGAATGCTTTCTTTTGTGCACAGAAGCAACAGGAGTACCTATGTACTGTATAGCTTGAAAATATCATTTGAAAGTAATGGCCTTTAGTCTCTCCTTAAGGTCCAAGAAAAATATAAGTTGCCAAAAGAAATTAAAAATCCTTCAGTGAAGGAAATGAAGCTTATAGCTTAAACAGATTTCAAAGGAATTTTGAACTGTGCTCATTATGGACAGCAGCATTAAGGAGATTGATTTTTTTTTTTTTAAATAAAGAGAATTGCAGAATACACAAAAATATTTAAGAATCTCAGAGATAAAGAGCTAGTCTTGGCCTTCAAGAAAGAAAAGTACATATTGGCTGTTTGATGATATAGTGATATTCTGAGACAACAGAAAGACATCGTGAGCAGAATATGCGACTCCAGGGTGGGAAAAAACTACTTCTTCTCTGTTTCTATATATCAATACCCAAGAATAAAGGCTCTATCATGGGTTTAAGCACAGTTACACAGTGAGAAAAATACTATCATATTTATATTACCATTGAATCAAATTTTGGTTGGGTTTTGTTTTTGTCCAGATTTGAAAACAAAGGTCAAGGTACATATATGTTACCCAAAGTCACAAACCTTGTAAGCAGCAGAATTAGGATGTGAACCCAGGTCTTCTGACTTAACCAAGCTTTCTTAGTTTCCAGTAGTTGAATTTTATCCTGAGAAAGCCATGACTTCTTGTCAAATGCTGCAATAGGTAGTACAGTAAAATTAGGGAAGTCTGTGTGTTTACTCATTGAGGCTGAGTAGTGTACAGCCTACGTCCCTTAGATGTAGAGAGTATACACATTATTGGTAGGAGGAAGAATTTTATCCACATCCAAACCAGTCTTTATCCATAGATTGTTAGTCCTAGTAAAACTCCTATGGATTGTCTGGCTTTCTACAACAGGACAATGGAGATCAAGGCAGGATAAATTATTTGATACTGCAAATTCATGACAAAGCCTGAATCATAACCCGCCTCTCCTGATTTATCTTCATTGCATCACACTGTTATCTTTTCTTCATTCGGAGAACTTTAGAGAGTAAAACTAAAATATTTTAGAAAATCACTCAAGAGAAGGAAAGCTTTGTGATATTTTTATATTAGGTGAATATCACACAGGGAAATTTGTTCCACAGTTTATGGTTCACCCAGAGGAAAGAACCTTGAAGTTTCATGACTACAGAGTTCTAATTATATAAGATAAACAATTATCTTCAAAGAATTAACTTCCTATCAATCACTAAGCAATAAGTAAGCATCTATTTTAATTGAGTTGGTGTGGAAAAGAATGAAGGAAACATTTAAAAGACAAAACTTTACATTTTAAACCATGGTTCTACAAAATGTTTTCCAACATCATAAATGAGAGGGAAATCTCACTTGAAAAACATTGATGTTATAAAAAATTAAAGATGTGACATTATTGGTGTGTACTTTCTATAGGAAAGAGATGATGGGGGAATAAAATGGAAGATAAGATCCTTCAGTTTCAAGAGGCCAAAATGGAAATCTAGAGGATCACCTTGCTGTAATAAATGTGTGTTAAAATAATTAGATAAAAAAGTCATGTTATATAAAGCCAATCAAAATATGAACACTGATATCTGATTTAGAGGACCACAAGATGTCTTCTGGATAACCCTATTTTATAGATGAAGCAACTGAGGTCAAGTAAGTTACAAATACCAGCACATAGGAGGTATTTCATATACACTCACAAATGGGTAGCTGTCAACATTTAATCAAATTTATCAAGGTATTTGCCAACTTGGAGGATGTTTTAACTATGAAAATAAAAGGTCTCTTCCATGCTTTAGATATAGCTCAAACTAGACCACCAGATCTATTTCTGAGCTCAGTTTCTTCTACGTGTTAAATTTACCCTTAGGCAGGATGGCAGAATCCCAATGCCAGGATGCTACAGTAACTTCAAACCCAAGATCATCAGATCACTAAGTCTAGAAGAACAAAGTCTCTTATTATATGTCCTCTGAGAGCCAAAGATCCTTATACTCATGGAAACCCCAGCACGTTTCACAAATATTGTATATCATTGCATTAGATTTTATGCCCAGCCCTTCACAGTGAACAATGGGATAGGATATACTGATTAGCTTAAACTAAAGATAGGATCCTTGATTAGAAATGGAGGTAAGTTCAATTCTGGGAAACAGTGTGACCAAAAATAAATAGGTAAATTCATGTAACAAGATGAGAATATTATTGAAAGTAGAAAAAGGGGAGAATAAATGATGGGAAACTATATTAGGGTAATGCTAATGACTAACAAAGAAACACGCAAACAAAAACTGGTAAACAGGCTCTATCCTTCTCAACATGTACTTCTCAAGGTGGCCCTGAACATCCTCTTTCTCTCAGCCCTCCAAAAGGAGGAAAAACATAGGGGGGAAAAAAGCTATTAAAAGAATATTTTTAAATTTTTCCACTGAAAGATAATATAAGAAATCAAATTTATAAAGTTTATATTATCACTCATATAACCACCATTCAGGTCAAAGAACAGCATCAAGTTCTCTCATCTCCTCACAATCACTTCCTCTTCCCTCTGACCCAAAGGTAACCCCAGTCTTGTCTTCTAACATCACAGAGTAGTTTTGCCTTTTTATGAACTTTAGATTAGTGGGCATGAGAGGATTTCATGGTCAGGTCTAAAGTGGTGTTCACTGCTTTTGCTTGAATTCCATTAACTAGAAGTCTGTCATATAGACATATTTGCCTGCAGAGAGGGTATGTGCCACTCAGAAGGTAATGAGTAGCTAGCTATAGGAGATAGCCAACAAATATCTACTGTATTCTTCCCGAGTGTCTTCTAATTATTCTCTCCTCCCAAAATCTTAGCAAAATAAGGACTGAGGAGCTCAACTGTAATAACATGAAATCTTCCTTATGAAGTCAGGGAAGAGATAGCTGTAAATATTAATGCTTTAATACTTTTGTCCCTATCGCAAGTTACTTTTAAATAAATCTAAACAGAATCAACTATCACTATAATATCACTATTGTACTTTAAAAAAAAAATTTTTAAGAAAGAAATTAAGAGTGAAAGAAGAAGGGGTAGAGAGCCAGCTAAGAGTCACATATATGAGTATCATTGGTTATGGCCATTAAGACAGGAAAAACTGGATAAATATTGCCTCAATAATTTCCTTGACAATTTTTTCCTAACTCACCTTTCAGGTGTTATATTTTACAATGGTAACAGACTAAATGGTGTACCCCCGAAATTTGTTTGTTGAAGCTCTCACCCCCAATGTGACTGTATTTGGAGACAGAGCCTTTAAGGAAGTAATTAAGTTTAAACTAGGTTATTAGGGTGGGGCCCTAATCTAAAAGGATAGCTGTCTTTAGAAGGAAAAGAAATACCAAGCAGAGAAAAGGCTTTGTGAAGACACAGCAAGAGGGCCGCTCTCTGCAAGCCAGGAGAAGACTCTGCCCAAAAGTAATCCTGCTGGCACTTTGATCTTTGACTTCTAACCTCCAGAATTGTGAGAAAACAAATTTCTGTGGCTTACGCTACTCAGTCTGTGGTTTTCTGTTATAGCAGCCCAAGCAGACTAACAACTGTCCTCTGGCCATAGAAGTCAAATCACTGTTTCTTTGGCGTGTTTTTCACTCACCTTTGCTACCGTTGCATCCCATTTGCAATTCTTTTCAGTTCTCTTTGCTTACAGCAATTGTTTACCATGTAACCTAAGAACTGTCTATTTGTGAAGCTTCCTTGAACATTACAGTTCACCATCAGCTAAACTGGCTATAACCCTGTAACTCCCAATGTCTACCTTTCTGCATACAAGCCCTGTTCCTATAACCAGACTAAGTTCGCTGAGTTCATAAACTAGATGTCAGTCCAAAGAAAAATATCAGTAAATCACTACATGTAAAATGAACTCACAGAGATTTTAGTTAGGTAAAGGAAAGAGTAGGATTTGACCTTGAAGGAGGTAGAGTTCTCATAAATGGAGGCTCTTAGTAATAATAACTATATCAGTTGTACTTTACTACTGTCTTGCTTTAGACTTAAAACAACTTTATAAGGTATACTATTTCAAATATGAGAAAACTAAAATTTAGATTGGTTAACTTATCTAAGATTACAAAACATAGTGGTAATATTTTTCATAGTTTTCCCACTATGGCATACTGACATTTCTTATACTGTACCATCTTTTTTAATGTTCGCTGGATAAATAGAAAATATGGACCTATCATTTTTGTTTGTTTTGCCTTTAATGTCACTAAACTGACTTCATAAGATTAACAATAAATTTACATATTTGGGTATCAGCATTCTAAAAATCTTAGTATAAGAGGATTTTAAATATTAGTTTACTTGGGCATAGAATGAAATTATCCCTTAGTTCATATCCTTTTCTTCACTTGCTTGATGTGTTTCATTATTTCACTGAGGTACCTACAAATATCTTGGTAACCGTATATTTTCAAAATTAAAAGAAAACGACTGCCTAGCTAAGAGTGCCCTAGGGAAATAGTCACATGGTGGAATGGCTTTGATTAACACATCTTAAAGCCTACAAAACTATATTATAGCAAAACATGCATGGTGGATTTTCAGTTAAAAGAGTATTTTGCTTTAGTAAGAAAAAAAAAATACTTTATACAATATGGAATTGTCCAGCTCTAGGACACCTAGGCTTAACTGCAGTCATATTTTATGTTTCTCTTCAAGCCAATTTATTTAGCTTACTGTAACAGAACTGTCAGCTGCTGTGCTCTTAAGCTTAATTTTGGTGGTGTAGGCTATAAAATTCTGTGATCTGATTTACTATCATTGCTAGGATAATGGGAAAGTTTGAGGAATCACATCATATTTCTCATTTTGCAAAGCCCCTACCTACAAATGAGCCTTTGCTAGAAAAACACAGAGGCTTTTGATTGCAAATAATAATCCCCAATTAAGAAGAAATTAATTTTAAAGACGTAGTCTGGAAGCCTTGGCTAAATATTGTGATAGTGTATATTTCAACATTTTGTTCTGCATAGAAAATGCAAGGCCAATATTTGTCCTTTTTAAAATTATATCACTTTAACAATCTTCTTGTTTATTTGAAATTTGCCTATAAAAATGTTTCCATAATCAGACCACTTAGAAACAATTTTGAAGTCACATAGAGCTGCTGAGGCCCATTAGTTCATAACTGTCCTATTTCTATCATGGCTGGTGCTTTTGCCTCTCAAAACGTAGTGACCCACTTTATCCTTCCCACACTAATCCTTCCAATCCATTCAGAGGTTTGCTTTCCATCTTCTTTCTGCTACCAATACCAATTATTGTCAGAGAGTGGTCATTCCACTCTGAGGCTCCAGACAGTGTTTATTTTCAAGAAACCAAATAATTTTAAACAAAAAAGATGCTATACCTTATGTATAGCCCTGAGTTTTACTATAACTCCAAGTAGATGCAAATCTTGAGTTTCACTTGACTGCAACATTCATGTTCCTGCAAGTTGCCTCAGGCCTTTATACATTTTTTTATCCAAATAATTGAAGTTTACTCTGAAATGTTAAATAGATAAATTTATCAATACCTTTTAGTTCTACTTTAGTGCTTTTGAGTAATAGTTATCTCTGCTATTTTCACATACAGATTACTTTTTTTTTTCCAGGGTAATTAGTTTATATATTGTTTTAGGAGATTAACCCTCCTCTGAAACACACCTTAGCATCTTAGTTTGGCCCTTGGTTACAACTAAGCAGCCTTTTCCTTTATAACAAATGAGAACCCTATACGCTTTAGTTGTTCTTAATTAGGTTACTCAGTATCTCTCTGGGTGACTGATTAAACATGACTCGGCTTTTTCCAAACTGATTTTCATTTTAAAATAAAGGAACCAGAACATTTTGTCAAAACAACAAAATAATGCCAAATAATTTCGTGTACAGGTTTGTTCACAACAACTAGACTTAATTAAAATTCTTTAATCAAATTGACTGAGGAATTTCAATTTATTGAACTATAAACAAGAGACAGTTTTTACTTCTCTAGAAATTGCTACCAATGCTACTTTGAAAACTTTCTTTTACCTTTGCATGGTGAGCTTCACTAACAATAATTTAGAACCCTCTCAGCACTTTTTGGGTATTTTCGGTTATTAAAACAGTTTAGTACTGATATTTTAATTTCAAAGATGCAAAGCCTTCCTCATCTTGCCACCAACCAGTAGCTGGTATTGCTAACCTTGCTCATAAAACATGGGCTAAGATGTTAGGTAAATACGGAAGCATTTTTCTTAGCCTTCCCCTCCTTGTTTCCGGGGCTTGCCTTTCTTCTGTTGTAGCAAGGAAGGAGGAATAGCCCTTGTCAAGCTGCTGTCCTTCCCTGTAGTCGTAATTGCTGCATCCTCACATGAGCATCATATGTGCCTGGTGTACATGTGTCACCTTTCCATTGATTATCAACTCTTCTTAAGATCACTGTCTGCGGGAGCACTAAATCCCAAGCAGCTCTCAAATAAATAGTTCATCCAGAGTGAGATTCAACTTCATCTCTAGCGTGAGGCATGATGCCATAATCCTCAAATGTAAATCATTTTGTCCATATTGCGGCAGTTTCCAGTAGCCTCCAAGCTCATCTATTTCCAGAGCCCAACTTTGGGCCTAAGAGAAAAATGGGCAGGATCAACCTTCCATACTCTCAGCAACCCAGAAACACAGAGGTACTTCTTATCCGCTCACTATATGGTCATATCACCATGCCATCTCTAGCTAGAATTCTTACTCAAGGACCAGAGATTTTGGATAAGATCACAAACTGTATGGCTCAGGTAATATCCATAAGGTTTATATCTGTCATCCCTTTATTGTATACTCCTACAAAACTCACACATATTCTCTCTATATTGATTTGCTATTCTTACATAACAAATCACTTCCAGACTCATCTGGAAACAACAGTCATTCATTATCACTCATACAAAATTTTGGTCTGAACATGCTGCTCTTTCCGCTATAATTTCTTCTGCCCTATTTTGTAACTTCCAGTATTAAGAAATATCAAATAATAGTTCACAATACTTTGTTACAAGTTACAAAGGGTGTTCTTCTAATTAGAACTTTTTCCTCTATTGAAATGATTTCTAATCAAAAAGACAGAAATTACTAGTGAGACAACTAAAAGATAATTTAAGGTGTAGTTATTCAAAAGAAAATACTAATTTCTCATCACATGCCCCAAAGAGCTCAGTAATCAAAGACTTGGAATAACATTGCTATTTCTCCTGTGAAGATGAACAAACCACACAAGTGTGTTTAAGTCTATGAGAAGTCTTTTAGGGAAGGCACAGGGTTATTTGCACTTGGCTGAATTCCTGGCACTGCGATTTACTTACCCAGGTCTTGGCTATACTTGACTTTTCTATGCCTCAGATATGAAATTAGAACAATAATAACAACTTTTGCCTTGTAGGGAGATTGAGGATGCAATAACATAACATATATAAAAGTCTGAACCAGATCCATACACACACTTAGTACTAATACTTAATAAATGTTAAACATTAGCATTATAAATATTTCTCAAACTCATTTGACCATGGAAACCTACTTTAAAAATTTTGGAATTAAGTATATATTTAATAAGAAACAATTGTATATTTGGTTGTATTTGGCTCATTTGATGTTGAGCCTTGAATATGCCACTTTCAATCCCTTGCCTTGAATTTGAGGGTGTTGATGAGACTGCTAAGAAGTCAAATATAACCTGCTCCTTTGAAAAGCATTTTATTACATAAATGGAAACAGAAGTTCCTAACTTTACACTCTCAGATGACCAATCGCTACATTAAGTAATGCTGACAGAAGGATAGAGAAAGCAAACACACATGACCTCAGAAAAGAATTAAGGAACAGCCACATGAAAATTGGGTAGGAGAATCTGGGAATTATAGTCTTGGAAAGATGGTTCCAGAAACAGCAAAGGAGTGATACGGAAAGCATGTTTGAGAGTTCATTAATAAGTTCATCTGCTAGTAAATAACAAGTGAATATAGGATTCTTTCCCCAGCCTCCTCTGTGTATTATCCTGTGGTAAACAAACGGTTGGAATGAACCTTTAAGGTGACAAATTAAAATTCCCTACTAGATCTAGAGTCCTCTTTTCAGCATCACTTGCAGATGGTCATACAGTCTCTAAAATATTTTCAGTAACAGAGATTCTCTGCTTGTCCAGGAAGGCTTGTAAGCTACCTTTAAATATTTAGAAATTTTTTTATATTAAGTTGAACTCAGCATCCAATAACCTGCCACCACTGGGTGTGGTTGTACCCTCTAAAGCAAAACAAAGCATGTCTAACCTTTTTTTCAGTAGGTGACCCTTTATTTATTTGAAAACAGATATTGTGGCTCTCAAGTCTTTGCTTCTTTAGGTTAAATGTATCTAGTTCACACAGAGCCCACATGAGACTGACCTGGATAATTCACTAACCTGAACTTCATCCAGTGGCTGCACTGTCACTTTCAAGTATCTCACTTAAATTTTCATACCAAGGATAAATGTAATGTTCAAATGTATTCATCTTTCCTGTTTTGCACTCGATAATGAATTCTGAGTCTATCTTTAGATACAAATAACAGAAATTTACGTACTGGAATTTTCTTGCTGGACCTTAGTCAAAAAAGAACCTGAATATGAGGTGAATTCATATGAGGTGATGCGGATCTGCTAAATTTCAGATATACATTGTTGGATCAGACAATGGGAAATTAGATTTTCTGTCTGGTTACTTAGAGTGCATGATATACAGTCTATGGCAGGGAGATGTGGTTTGTCTACAGTTCTAACATCCTGGGAATGTTTCTAACTTACATATTGGAGATTGCTAAACTTCAACTTGATTGAGAAAATGCAATAATATGAAGGACGAGACAATTTAAAATCAGAGCAGACAAGTACATTTCAGTAGGCAAAAAAAAAAACAAAAAAACCCATGTTTCAGCTTTGGTTCTAAGCAGCCTTAATTCAAGGAAATAGAGGACAAGGCAGATCATGTTGTCTTAACTCTATTCCACATGTTTTGAGGACTCCTTATGCTTCAACAAATAAATATCAAAAGAAATAAGAGAAAGAGATTTTGGATTACAAGAGCAAATGCTCATCAACTGTACCTTGACTACACTCTTGAAATGTTTTGTTTCCCTAGGAAAGGGGGAAAAATTCTTTTTAATTCAAGAAATCTATTGAGAGCATGATTAGTCAAAGATTAATATTATAGACTTCAGAATTTTTCATTTTTGATCTTTTAATTGGAATTTCAAAAGTAAAACTGACATATTTACACATAAATTACTCTCGTTCTGCAGTTCGAAGTGAGTTTAAGGAAAATTCACAGATTACATCAGGATGAAAGTAACAGCAGTGCCATAATTCTGTATTAAAATACATTTGTAGGTTTTATCCAGAACGTATCTAACATGGTTGCATTGAATTTTTGTGCTGCAGAAACAAACATATTAAAACAGTCACTAAAATCAAGATCAGTCCAGGATTCCATTACTCTCCATGCTTGAAAAACCACTACTTTTCATATCTGCTCGAGTCCTCAGGCTGCACTCAAGCTAAGCATATTTCAACGCCCTGCAAAGTACCTCACTATAGCTGAAAAATACATAGAGTATGCTAATAAAATGACATTACTTCACTGGGAAATCTTAGTTTTATGCTGCCATGAAAAGTAAAGGAAATTAAATTTTAAGAACACATTTGAAAATGACCTGAAGGTTCATCGTTGAATCTCAGCTAAGGAAATTACAGTGAGATCACAGTTCACACAATGTACTATCTTAGCCCCTTATTCTGCTTGTAGCCTAAGGTATTTCAAAAGATTACAAAATTAATAAAAACTAAAGGCAACAAAAGAAATGAAAAACTAAAATTCTAAATAAGCATGAGCTCAAAGTGAATAGCACAGAAGGCTATATTTTTCTTAAAAACAAAATGGAGATACAGAGGAGGCAAGGTAACTATATTTCCTGATATAGCATAAAATGGTGTTTAGAGATACTGCAGTAGTGATCAAAAACAATAAAATCCTTAGGTATAGATTTAACTAAGGAGGTGAAAGATTTCTACTCTAAAAACTATGAGACATTGATGAAAGAAATCAAAGAAGGCACAGATAAATGAAAGGTATCCTGTGTTCATGGATTAGAAGAATTAATATTGTTAAAATGTCGATACTATCAAAAGCCATGTATAGATTTAATGCAATCCCTGCCAAGATTCCAAAGGCATTTTACAGAGGTAGAAAAAACACCTTTAAAATTTATATAGAACCACAAAAATTCCAAAATAACCAAAAAAAAACCTGAGGAAGAAGAAAGCAGGAAGCATCGCACTTCCTGATTTCAAGCTATACTATAAAGCTATCATCAAATAGTATAGTACTAGCATAAAAACAAATTTGATCCTCAAATAAACCAATGAAACAGAATCAAGAGCCCAGAAAGAAACCCAAGCACATACAGTGAACTAATATTTGACAAGGAAGCCAAGAATACTCAAGAGAGAAAAGATAGTCTTTTCAAAAAATGGTAATAGAATAACTGAATATTTGCAATGTAAAGAATGAAGCTGGACACCTATATTACATCACTCACAAAAATAAACTCAAAATTGATTAAAGATTTAAATGTAAGACCTGAAAGAAAACATAAGTATAAAGCTGTTTGACATGGGTCTTGGTAATGATGTTTTGGATGTGATACCTAAAGCACAAGCAACAAAACCAAAAATAAACAAGTGTGACTACATCAAACTAAAAACTTCCTGCACAGCAAAAGAAACCACCAACAAAATGAAGACAACCGATGAAACGGAAAAATATTTGCAAACATATATCTGATAATGGGTTAATATCCAAAATATATAAAAAATTCATACAACTCAGTAACAAGCAAGCAAACTAAAACACTCAATTAAAAAGTGGAAAAAGGACCTGAATAGACATTTCTCCAAAAAAGATACATGAAAGGCCAACACATGTATAAAAATATGCTCAACATCATTAGTCATTAGAGAAATGCAAATAAAACCCCAGTGATATATTATGCTGTGATGTATGCCAATTATCTCTTAATAAAACTAGAAAAAAAAAGACAAGAGATAAATTCTGGTGCAGATGTGGAGAAAATGAAACTCTTGGGCATTGTTGGTGGCATTGTAAACTGGCACAGCCACTATGAAAGATCTTCAAAAAATTAAAATTAGAACTACCATATTAAGCCAACATTTCCACTTCTGGGAATATATCCAAAAGAAACAAAAACACTAACTTGAAAAGATATCTACACCCCTATGTTCACAGAACTATTTACAATAGCCAAGACAAGGAAACAAACTATATGTCCATTGTCAAATGAATTGATAACAAGTTGTTACAGCATGGATCAACCTTGAAGGCGTTATGCTAAGTGAAATAAGTCAGACAGAGAAAGACAGATACTATGTGATCTCACTTAATATGTAGAATCTGTCCCTCAGTCCTTTCCTCTTCCTCTCAGAAAAGAGATCCGGCTCCTGGTTACCAGAGGCAGATGGTGGGAGAAGGGGGAATTGGAGGAAGGTAGTTAAAACATACAAACTTCCAGTTATAAGATAAATAAGTTCTAGGGATGTGATGCACAACATGATGACTGCAGCTAACACTGCCATATGATATATACGAAAGTTACGAGTAAATTCTAAGAGTTTTCATCACAAGAATTTTTTCTTCTTTTTTTTATTGTATTTGAGAATATGAATGTTAGCTGAACACATGTAGTAATAATTTCACTATATACGTAAATAAAACCATCATGCTGTATGCCTTAAACTTATACAGTGATATATGTCAATTACTTCTCAATAAATCTGGGTAGAAAAAAGTCTCCCATGTATAAGTTTGGATTTGTCTATCCCTTTATCAATTTTTGTTTCTTGTATTTCGAAGCTGTTATTAAATGTCACATTCTTAATAAATTGACCCTTTAATCATTATTTAATGACATAGTTTATTTCTTGTGATATCCCTTTTCATTAAGTCTATTTTATCTCAACCTAATGTAGTCACATCATCTGTCACAAGCTTAGTTATTTGCATAGTATATCTGTGTCTATCTTTTTACTTTTGTGTTTATATTTAAAATCCCTCTCTTATAAATTGCACATAGTTGGGTCTTGCTTTTCTATCCAATCTGATGATAGCTGCTTTTAATGTAATTATTCGTATTCATGCATGTGAGGCTACCATGTTGCTTTTTTTTTTTTTAATCCTTCTCTTCTTTGTTTCTTTATTCTTCCTTCTCTGACTTTGGATGTTGGTGGGGAGGTGAAATGGAGAAGTAGAGACAAGAAAAGATTTAATCAGGCTTTTAATGTATGGAATTCTAACTTTTAGCTATATTTCATTGTATTATGTTTAGAATGGTTCCTTTAGAGACCAAAATATTCATCTTTAATTTATTCCAATCTTCTTAGATTATATCACTACATGTATAATACGAGAATCTTACAAGAACATAATTAACTATATTCCTCTCCTTTGTGTTATATCTATCCCACCTTTTGTTCTGTGTCTTATATTTTATTTCCACATGTTATAAACTCTATGAAACATTGTTATTCTTTGCTTTAAATTGTCAATTAACTTTTAAAATAATTTAAGAAAGAAAAATTGCCTTTTATATTTACTCACATATTTATGTGTTCTTCATTCTAATAGATTCCAAATTCCATCTGATGTTATTTCCCTTCTGCATAAAGAACTTCTGTCATTACTTTGTTTTCTAGAATGAATCCGATGGCAACAAATGCTTTCAGCTTTCATCTATCTAAAACTGTTTTAATATCATCTTCATTTTATAAGGCAATTTTAATTGCATACAGAATTTACAGATGAAGTTTTTGCTCAATACATTCAATGTACAATCCATTATTTATCCTTCATTATTTCTGTTGAGAAGGCAGTTATTGTAATTCAAGCTGTTTTGCTATCTTTTTTCCTGTGTCTTTTCTCTCTGGCTGCTTTTAAGATGTTCTTTTTCTTCTTTAGAATACAGAACTTTTACTATATTCTATTCATGTGTAATTTTCTTTGGATTTATCTTTGAGGTTCACTGAGTTTCCTAGACCAAGGAGTTTTTAAAATAAAATTTGGACAAATCGTAGCTATTATTTCTTGAGATATTTTTCAGTCCCATTTCTTCTTTTATTTTTCTGAGACTCTAATAACAAATTGTTCTTCTCAATACTGCCCAATAGGTCACTGAGGCTATGTTAATTTCTTTTCAATATTTTGTTCTCTGTGCTTTAATTTTGATAATTTCTATTAATCAATTTTAAAGTTCAATGATTCTTCTGTTGTTTCAATATATTATTAATACCATAATATGATTTTCTTGATTTCAGGTACTGAATAATTCAGTTCTAAAATTTCTATTTTACTGTTTATAAGAATTTTCATATCTCTTTTTAAATTCTTATTTCTTTACTCATTACATCTATCTACTGCCATGGTTTATTTGTAGTATTTTTCATATGTTGATTACAATGTATCGGTCATCATTGGATCTCTTTCTACTACTCTTTTTAAAAAATTTCTTTTTTATGATGACATTGGTTAACAAAATCCAATAAGTTTCAGCTGTACAATTTAACAGTAAGGCATATATATATTTACATCGTGTGTTCACCTCCCATAGTTAGATTTCTTTTTGTCACCACATATTTGACCCTCTTTTCCCCATCTACCTCCGCTCTCTACTACTCTTTTTATCATGACTGTGCATGGACAGCAAATTTTATGTCATATTGGACATCGAGGATAACATGTTATAGGCAGTCTATATTCCATTATCATCTTCCGAAAAGTCTGAAGCTTTGATTTAATGACTAAATCATTAGTAGATCCCTTTCATTTCAGTGCTCAGTGTCCTAATTTAGTAGACTTTGAACTTCAACTTATATTGTAGAGCTGCTGCTAACTCTGTTCAGTTCTTTCGACTTTTAGTTGTTGCTTTGTTATATTCCTTGGATTCTTGCAATACACTTGTGTAGTTGAGGAATTAGTCTTCGGTTTCCTTTTAAATATATTTTGCAGAATTAATTGATATAAATGGGAGCATTAGTCTGACAAAGCTACTATGCCATCATTGGAAGCTAGAAGTATGTTTTAAAAATTGTAAAAACTATGGAAGAGTACAAGTAAAATATAAAAATCAAATGTTGCATAAAAATAAGAAAATATAAATTAAGTAGGGACTTTAGTTATTAATAATAGCCCGGTATCGGTTCATTAATTATAACAAGTGTACCACACTAACATAAAATTTTAATAATAGGGAAAACTAGGTGGGTGGAGGGTATATGGTCAAACTGTAATATCGTCTCAATTTTTCTGTATATCTAGAACTACTTAAAAAGTAAAGTCTATTTTTTAAAAAATACCAGCTATAATATTCATGAAAGAAAACTTTAGAATAACATTATATATATAATCTGTATTATATATGTTATATATATATGTTATATAACATATATATATGATATATATATGGCAGGTCCTCAGATAACATCATATTGTTTATCATTTTATTATAAGGTTAGTGAGATGCCATAGGAGTTCTTATTTATATCAATTATCATTGATAAAATTGGTATTGTTATATGTAGTTTTAAAACCACAGAATCTATCAACAACATGAAGTGAGAACTCACTGTAGATGATTGGTAGAGAGATAATAGATGGATGATAGATAGGATTCACTTATTTTCTTGCTAAACATACCTTAAGCAATTCCCCCAAGTACTTAAATATGCTTTGAATACATATTTTGCTGGATACATGTTATTTCATCACATGGATATGTAATATTTTTCTTTTGTTAGATTTTATATTTGTTTCCCAACTTGTGAGCTTATAATAGTTCAGTGAATATTATGGGGACAAATCTATAGAATAGCAATTACTGAGAAATGTACATTTTTATGGATATATAATTGTCAAATTGCTCTTCATAGTATTTTGCAGAATATTTATCTTCTCTCTTGTCAAAAGACTGTCATGTTCATCAATGATTCTTCGTAACCTAAGTTACGCTCAAAATACTTGTTGAAACTGACCCAAAGTGAATGCAAATGTCTTTTTTCACTACAACCTTGATACATAGTCAGTACTGTATTTTTTACCTTTGCCAATGTGATAAAACAATTCTATTTGTTTTAATTTAAACTTCATTTAAATGAAGTTTGATCTTATATTTCATAAGCTATTTTTCTTTTTTTCTTGGATTTTTAAATATACATTTATGTTTGTTCAACACTTACTATGTACCGGACAATGGCTGGTGCCGTAGATATAACTGTGAGTAACAGAAATACCTCACAGAGCTATTGGTTTTATTATGAGATACATGTTAAACAAATTCTTGCACTATGTGTATAGTTACAATTGTGAGACAAAGTGCTGGAAAATTGTATATAAGGGAGATCATAAAAAATATCTTGGAGTTATCTATTCGTATCTTCTGCTCATACTTCTATTGGGGTGTTGTTGCTTTTTAATCACTTATAGTTTACTTAGTGCTCATTGTTCAATATTTTGTTTTGTTTTACTTCTACACAATTATCAATTTCTATAGGGAAAAATTAAAGTTCTAATAGAAAACCAACCTGCATAACTATATATCCAAGATTACTTAACTGCTTCAAGCACTGTGCTCTAACAAATGTAGAATGCAGAATACTGAAAACAAAGTATAACACCAGCTATTCTCCATTCCACTGACTTCTGCCTCACCCATTTGTGTTAGAAATACAGTCTTCATGATTATTCATGATCAGGTTGACAGTTGCCCTTATACTGTGTATGTAGGATTTAAAGATCCTATTGAGAAAGTCTAGGGGTTTATAATAAGAGTCATTAGCCAGTTCAGTTACAGAAAGGGGCAGACAATATTTAGCGCTCCCACAGTGTGACTATCTAATCATCGAGCAAGTGATATGCTTGAAATAACCTAATCTTTGTCTTCTCGATTTGGTCATTCTCTAAAAAAACTAATATCAAGAACTAAAGCATATATGATTGGCAGCTTTGCCACTTTTGGTTGTGTCAAACCAAGGCAAAATCTATTACTGTACATGTTTTCTAAGACTAAAATTTAGTTATATGTGTAACTCACTGCCACAAAAGAAACAAAAATGATGAATGATGAGCTAAAACTTAATTAACATATTACCATCAAGTAATAACATAGCTATTAAGAATAATTAGAATCGTAACAGCCTAAAGGGAGAGCATGTGAAATTTAGATAAGGACAGAGCTGCCATTTTTCAGAAATACAAACTCACATTGCAAATTAAAGGAGACCTAGATGTCGCACTTGTGATAGAAATAGCCTGGTCCAATAGGTTATACCCTATTAAGCCATTTGTCCACAGTGTTAAAATTTACTGTGACATTTAATAATCATTCTATGAGGAAAGACTTTTGAAAGACTTTTGAGAACTCTGCCCAATGGGCATCTTGATTTCAGCCTTTGAGGCTCCAAGCAGAGACCAAGTCAAACAGTGCCCAGACTTTTAAGCAACAGAACTGTGAGCTAATAGTTATTGTTTTAAGCCAACAAGTTTTTAGATATTTATTACATAGTGATAGAAAATGAACACAATCCCTGAGGTTGTCTGTTATTGTCTATGGGTCACTCCTGGAAAGGAGGATTAAGGGTTAGAAATGGTCTGCAACAAGAACAATCTTTTTTTTTTTTTTTAATGCCTACAGCACCTAGTATTCCTAGGTGGTCTCCCATCCAAGTATTAACCAGTCCCGACCCTGCTTAGCTTCCGAGATCAGATGAGATTGAGCACGTTCAGGGTGGCATGGCCGTAGGCTTAACAAGAACAATCTTACTTCTTTTCACACCTTTATTCCTCCCCTGAAGTTAAAAATGCCAGATCCAGAAGACCAAAGCCATAAGAGAAAAAGGAAAAAGAATGGGCTGTTTACATTGCCCACTAGAGGTTTTAAAGGGATACAAGATACGTGGTAAGGCTTGTATGGAGTCCAGCCTGACTCAGAGGGATAGAAAATGAAGTAGTCATTTAAGATACAACAGAATGTGCATTTTACTCGAGTTGCCTTTGTTCTAAGTTAATTTCTGCACATTAGGATTCATAACAACAAATATCTGCTAGCACCACCAGTTATGAATGCCCCATATTCAATAATAAGATATCCCAAGTATTATAGAAACACGATCATTTTTTAATGCATACTAAAGCCCTCCAAGACTTCCTATAATCAAATGCTGACTATCTCTAATGATTAAAAAGTTCTGCTAGCAACAGTCAGGTCCCAGTAGAAAAACCATATCTAATTTTTTAAGAGTCCAGAGAATCTTTATATCTTTAGTTCACATGGCTATCAAAAGCCTTGCCTCAGTTGGCCCCCCTTCCTTGCTACCTTTGCTTATATCTAGTCTGGGAAAGCTAAATTTCAGCCAACATAACCTGATGGGTGATGAGCTGGTATCTTCGTAGGCTCATCACTGGTGGTATTTATGAAGAGTGGATAGAAAAGCATGTGTAATGGTCAAGCCCTCAGTAGGAGAAGCTCTCTAGCTATTTCCCAGAAGATCTCATTACTTGATAACTCACTGTATTCAGGATCTGGCCCTATGCCTTCCAGGTTCGGGAAGCCATGTTTATGGTACCCTAAAGCTGAGCCATTATTTAAGAACAAATTCACATTAAAGTAAGCCTAATAAGACAGATGCGTATCTCTAAAAGCACAGCTGCTGTATGATCAAAACGACTCAGCTTAGCATGACTAATTCATTTTCTCTCCATGGGTATGTCTAAATGTGAAGGTAATATTAATCAGAAAATTGCTATATAAATGTAGAATCAGAACTAAAAGAGTTAAGTTTAAGATGATAAATAGCATTAAACTAAAAGTGGTATGATGCTTAAGACTGACTCTGGAACCAGATGGATGGCTTTCAGGTCCTGACTCTTCCATTAATTACTTGTATGATCTTGATTATATTACTTAAGTTACATTTCTCAGTTTCCTCATATGTAAAATGTGCCAAAGCTCTTTACTCTTTTATGTCTCATATTAATGTATTTAAAGTGCTTATAATTATGCCTGTTATATAGTAAGCCCTATATAAATATGCTATCGGCCTAGACAGGGTATATCAGTTTGCATTCTTCCTGAACAATGTTCAATTGGCATTATCAACATCCCTCTACTTTGATACATATACATTCTTTAAATATGATAGAGTGGAGGTGGCACCTCACATCATCCAATGATAAAAGTAATAACACTAGGTAATGAGCATTAGGTGCCCATCCTGTGACCTGACACTATTCTAAACTATTTACAAGTATTAATTTAATTTTCAAACAACTATTAGCACCTCCAATTTAAAATGAAGTGACTGAGGCACAAAGAGGTTGGGTGATTTGCATAAATTCCCACAGTTTGAAAAAGGCAGAACCAAGATTCAATTTAATCTCCCTGCTACTGAAAATACTGTCTGTGGAGCAGCAGCTTCCACACCCCCTGGGAACCTGTTAGAAATGCAGAATGCAGGCCCCACCCCAGATCTCTTGCACCAAGATCTTCATTTAGACAAAATCTCCACAGGATCTGTATACACATTAAAGTTTGAGAAGCACAGATCCTTACTTCATCTTGCCTCTCTACGTACCAACTTATTTAAACTTCATAATAACCCAATAAGGTAAGATCCCAATATTCCCCTATAAGAAAAAAAATAAAGCAGAAGTAAATTACGCAGTGTCTCATGACTAGAAACTGGCAGGGCAGCAATTCAAATTCGGGTGTCACAGTCTAGTATCCTGTCTCTGTCTGAACCACTATCCTGACACAGCTTCCAAGATATAGTTTTAGAGCAGAAATCTGATTGCAAAATGACGCTTCTTGCTCTTTTGTTTGTTTTGCTTTGGGAACCTGGCCAGCCCCAGAAGGCAGGTCCTGGGTAATTGCCTTAAGATATTTGGTTGATCTTCACAAACACTTCAGCTAGAAAAATGTCCCACTATCAGAAGGAATGCCCATTTGACCCATGCAATTAATCATCTTGAGTTGCAAGCTTCTACACCAAATAGTATCATGGTGTGGGTATTGGGGGGGGGGGTTGTTTTCCTTACATTCTACTTGCTCTCAGCTTGATAGACAGAAGCAAAGATCATTCATCTGAAAGCGAAAGACTATACAAAATCCCATTCTGAGAATAGTCAGGTGTCCCTTCCCAAAACCATTTCTCACACACAATTCTTGTGTGTTCCTGAACTCAAAAGAGAAAGCCGAGGTAAGTGGGAAGAACACTGTGTCAGAGTTCTTTATCTATGCCTTATCTCAATAAGAAAGAATAAAATGTTGGGATATATGAGCCGAGTTCAAGTTAAGAACGTTGGTCTTCTTTTGAAAGTTTGTTTTCACTAAGGAAACAATTTACCACACTTTGCATAGTACTTTACATTCATTATACAATTTAATCCTCACAACCAGGCTATGAGGCAGGCCCCCTCATCACTGAAAATGGTCACTAAGTGGAAAACCGTAGTTGGAAACTCCTGATCTTCCTCATTCCAGAGCCCACGCTCTCAATCTAAACCATAGATTCCAGCTGTGACCTCATTAATGTCGTATATCTCTTAAGAACATCAATCAGACCACATTTGTTTAACTGGATTTTTGTTTGCTTTGAAGAAATAAGCCAACCCTAAGACAAATCTGGTTTCAATTATCAGCTAGTTCACCCGTGTGAGTCATAACTATTTTCTTAAGTCTCTCAATCAACAATCTATTGACTTTTAATAATTGCTGCATTCATTTTTGCCCTACCTAGAGCAAAAAATTATACCAAAAAAATATTATAGATTAGTTTTTTCTTTTAACATAAACAGTACTTTCTAACTTAAAAATTTGTTATTCCGACCCCTTTTACCTTTGTACACTTGAAATCTATATAATTTTATTAACCAATGTTGCCCTAATAAATTTAATTTAAAAATGTATTATAGATTGGACATTGAATATAAATGTGCTAGTTTCTGGGCCTTGAGCCTCTGCTTCACTTAAACTGTATTTCTCAATGACATCTTTTACTCATATGCTTTAGAAATTCTGTCACTAGAAAATTTAGTTTTTTTAATAAATTTATGCTTTTAGTTCATGTTATTCATTGTATACTGTGTATTTGAAGTTGCAAAGAGAGTAAATATTAAAAGTTACCATAAAAAAATATTATAACTGTGAGATAATGGACATTAAACTCATGGTAATTATTTTGCAATATGTATATACATTAAATCATTATAATGTATACCTTAAACATACAATGTTATATGTCAATTATATCACAAGAAAATGTGAAAAAATTCATGCTTCTAGATAAAAATAAATATCACAGTAAGCAGCGCATCTAAGAATTATGAGCCTTCTCAAGCTCCCTCTAACTCTGTCTAAATCCCACTTAGTTCAGCTCTTGATTTGCCATGAAAATATATTAATAATGAAGATATACAAGTTATAAAAATTTATTTTAATATTAGAGCAAGGTAACATAAACATATATTTGGGAAAAAAAGAAACAAGAGTAGGCACCATAATGAAAGGTATCTTTCCTGCCCCGGACCTGCACAGACCCACTTTCAAGAAGTAACCACTAATTATAAATACTTCAAACTAAATAGATCATCCACTGCCTATATCTCAGGTTTTACCAGATGTTAACAGTTTGCTATATTTTAAAGTCAGGCTATAATAAACATTATTAGTGAGTTCTCCTTGGGCACCTGGGGGAGAAAAGAAGTAGAGTTGCTGGGGTTTGGGGACACACACATCTTTAACCATACAGAGTATTGCAATCATCTCTACAAAATATTTGTACAAAATTATACTCCTGCTGCCCCAAATCTTGCCAACATTGACTAATTATCTATCCCTGCCCCCATATCAGGCCTCGGGAATTAGTAGGTTTTGAGGATGTCTTGGTATCTAGTAATGTCTCTCCCACCTCTTACTTTAGTCTTCATAATTGTCTGGACTACTTTGTACTGTATTCTTCCAAATGAATTTTTGAATTACTTCATCAAATTCTGTGGGAAAAAAAATCCTATGTCCTTTTGATTGTAATCCTGCGTTTATATATTAATTAGGAAGAACGTACATATTTACGACATTAAGTTTATCCATAAACAAGGAATGCCTCCCAGTATATTTAGGTCTTTTAACAGCTTTTAAGTGACTCTGTAAAAGTCGTATGCATCTTTTATTCAATTTATTTCTGGTTATCTGTATTTGCTAAGGATCTTATTTGCAGAAAACAATCTACTCAGGCTATCTTAATCAGAAAACAAAACTGTTTAAAAGTATACTAGGTAGCATGTAGAATTTGCAGAAGAGCCAGAGAACCAAGTTCAGTGCTACTGCCAAGAGGAATGTGGACAGGAGAATATCCAGACCCCAAGGCTCCTCTAGAAGAAAACTCCTACTGCTGCTACTGTGTGAGCTATTCAACGGAGCTAAGACCCGAGGGACTGACCACAGAGCCTGCTCACGGCTAACTCCAAAATAACCAAATGCCAACAGCCTTGCCATACGAACTGATCTTGAATATAGCTGCCTCTTCCATTTGATCACTCCCCACTCCCAGACTCTCCAAGGTTGGCTTTGTTGGTGTGGAAAATATGAGGCAACTGGGCTGTAAGGGAGTCTGGGACATGTACTTCCAACCTTCATAGGAAAGGAAGGACTCAAGTAAGGAGAGTGTTGGGGTTTTTTAAGTATCTCTTTTAAATATCTTTTAAATATCTTTATCTTAACCAATGATTGTTGCTGGAATAGAGGAATACAGTTGATTTTATATAGACCTTTTTTTTCCCAGAAATCCTACTGAAATCTTGTATTAGTACTAATTGTAGATAATCTTGAATTTTTTCAAGCAATCATATTAAGTAAATTACAGAGATATTTTTTTCCTTCCTTTCTAGCTTTCTAGAACTTATATCTTTTTTTTTTTAATTGTGGCCTCATTTTTATCAAGAGTATCAGTTCAATGTGGAACAGAAGTACTGCTAGTCTTGTTTTTTTCTTCAAAACCAGGCTATTTCTCTATTACAGATGAAACTATAGGATTATCTATTCTTTCCTAACAGTTTTAAGTAGGAATGATTGTTAAAATTCACTAAATGCTATTTATAACAATTTAGATAATCACATGGTATTTTAGGATGAACATTTACTTGATCATCCAAACGAGGACAGCAGGCAGTTAAAGAGCACTATTGGTGATTATGTCAGAACAACATGAATAAACTTTAATTTTCCCTGGCAGGCTAGGATTAATGTCTATCTTAGTGTTTTTTCCTTTCATGAATTAATGCGGTAAATTAAATTAATATATTTGTTTTATTATAAAAGTATCTTTTGGATGAAATCTAGCCATAGAATTTTTTATTGAATTGCTTTATTTAGTTACCTTATTAGGATTTTTGCACTTAAGTTTATAAGTGAAAATAATGACTAATTATTTTCTTATCCTAAAATAACAGAAGTACAGGAGCCATGCAAATTGAATTGGGGAAGTTTTTTTGTGTGTGTGTTTCTAGCATGTATAGCACGGATTATTGGTTTACTTGAAGGTTTGGGAAAAACTGCTTATACAAATGAACTTGTGATTTTGTAGGTGTGTGTGTTAAATTTGTAGTTTCTGCTTTATTTATTTTTTATTTTTTTAAAAGCCTACAGCACCTGGTATTCCCAGGTGGTCTCCCATCCAAGGACTAACCAGTCCTGACCCTGCTTAGCTTCCGAGATCAAACGAGATCAGGAGTGTTCAGGGTGGCATAGCCATAGACTGCTTTAATTTTTTAAATTAGGATAATTCTGTTAAAGTTTTCTGTATATTGAGATTTTGCTTTTCTATAATAACCATTTTCAATTATTTTTGGTTTTTATGCTTGTGATTGCCACTTCCTTATCTTCAAATATGGATTTGTACCATCCTTCTTCATTTACCAGTTTTAGGCATTATCTAATGGTTCTTTGATGTGATGTAAGACAACTTAACTTGCGTCCATCACTGTCTTACCTCCCCACCCTCATTTTCTTGCCATTCAGCTTCATAGATGGTAAATGTCTTAGAGGAAAAAAAAAAAAGTCAGCCTTATCTTTGAAGTCCCTAAAGTTGCTGACTTATGAATTTGGGTTCTCAGACTCTTGCTCAGAATCAGCAAATGTTCTCAGAAAAAAGGCAGCTAAAGAACATCAGGTCATGTTGCAGCAGCTCTCCTCTGGAATTTTACTTCCTGTAGTTATTACTTCAGTAGCTCTCTGATCCCTTTAAAAGGATACATTTTTAATTTTATCTGATACTTCTTGTTGTTCTCATGGGGACAACAATCTGTCACAAGCTAATCTACCCTACCAAAAAGAGAAAAAAATCCTCATCTCTGTTCTCTGGTTTCGTTTCCTTCAGGGTCGGTTTTTATTTTTGGCTTTCCTTTGTATTTCAAGATTTCATTAAATATCTAGTGATCCTTATTTTCTTAATCCACATTTGAAAAGGCCCAAGAGTGCTGTTTATAACACTGGTAACCTTAATTTTCAGATGAGCAGGTAGGTGCTGAAATTCTTGGGCCTTCACTCACCTATTATGGAATGTAAATGGCTTTACCTTGGGTCACCATCAAATTAATGATTATATGATGTCTTTTTTATATATAAATAGTTTGTTCAATTTTCTAATAAAAAATTTAAAAAGTCTTCTTCTTCTTTTCCCTCACCAAAACTTAGGACAGCCATTCTGTTTTGGTTCTACTTCTCTCTTCTTCCTTTGGCTCTAAATCAGTGGTGCCCTCCAGAGCCTACTCCACATTGCTTTGTCAGTCATCACTTCTGCTTTCTACTATCCAGATGCTTGTTGGGACTATCTCATTAATAGATGGCTTCTCATCCACTATTTTCATTACTGCAAGTTTTTCTGAAAACTTGAGTTAGAAAAAAACATTTTAGACAAAATAAAAATGGAGATGTACATAGATAATAAAATGGCACAGTATGAAACAGAAATGGCAGGTATTATTTATTTGCCTATCACTGTGCCTAGCACACAGTAAGTTCACAACAAATGTTTGTACCTTTATCCTTATCTACTGGTATGTAATAGACTAAATGGGGTGGTGCTACAACCAAAATTGATGCCATTTTAGGATGAAGGGTGGTTCCATAGAATAAAATTTTGGAGAGATTGGTACCGAGAACCAAGGATCCAAACTCTAACCACATCTACATGATGACCGTCTAAGACTATAGAAACCCGAAATAGATTTTCATATCTGGAAGAAAATATAAATACAAGAATAAAGCCACAGTTATACAAGTAATATGCATCTTCTAAGTGGGCTCTTAGAACATCCTTCAGTTTTCTTGTGATTATTCATGAGTGAGCAAGGACAACATCTATTATAAGTTTATTCTGCAGGTAAATTAGAATTGTGGCTAAAACTATGTATTCTGGAACTAGATTGTCTCAGTTTGAACCTTGGCCCTATCTCTAACACACTGAATCTTGGAAAAATTTTGAAAACTTCCTGTGTCTCAGTTCCTTCATCTGAAAAATAGTAACTTCAGGCCATTTAGATGGTCTAAGTGAGACAACACATAATGCTTTAGAACAGTGTGTGAGAAATAATAAGTGTTCAGTGTATGTTTGCTATTATTATTAATATTCTCTAAGTAATTATAGGATTAGAGTAACTCATCATTCTCCTAACCAGCCTTCTGAGTAAATTGAGTTGCAACACCACCATGTCATAGCAACACTGTAAAACTACTGTATAACAATGGCCTCCAAACCAGCAGTAATACTTTACAAGTGTCGGTAAACACAGCTATCCAGGATGCCAACATCAGCCTGTGCAGTGGGACTATGACACTGCAGCTTTAGAGGACAGTTTGCAAGCCAGCGCTTTTCTACCTCTGGCTGCACATTAGAACACTGAGTAGCTGTGACAATTCCTTCTCTGGGGTAAGGCCTGGTTTTTAAAGTTCCCCAGCTAAATTCTAACGCAGTGTTGTCATTATAAGATTTCCCAAGCTTTTATGAATTACTAGAATACTTGTAATCTGTATTTTTAAGAGGGACTAAAGTGATTCTTATGATCTCATTATGCTTGAGAAACAGCTAAAATAAATAACTCTCAGGCTTCTTCAGTTTTCTCTGGTTTTATTGGAACCCTATAGAATTATATGAGCTAGGGAGTAAAAAGGCAGTCTGATGCTTCAACCATTTACGACGTAGTCATCGTTTTTATCAAAACTTTCAAAATTATACATTATACAAATTTGAAAAATCAAAACGAAACCCCCAATTGAAATAACCTCTGTTAGCATTCTAGATAACAATATTTTCTTCTATGCAAATATTTTATATATAGTTTATATAACTACATATATTCTGTATTTTTTTTTCCTAACTCTGCGTCACCCTTTATAACTATCTTCATAACCACATTTAATGACTGCCAAATGATGGCTCAAATCAATTGATTTGAGGACAGGGTCTGTGTCTTAGGCAACTATATATCCCGAGTACCTGGTGCAGCAACTGTAATATAATAGGAGCTAATAAATAGTTGGTGATAATACAGAATTTCTTTTATTGTTCTCCAGTAATGGAGAGTATTCAGAATATGCTTGCTATTATTTTCATTGTTATTAATATTCCCTTGGTAATTATCCAATTCCCTTGGTGATTGGAATAACATTTTTCTACCAACTACTTTTCCAAATTAATTATTTTAAATTAAACTAACATCAAATTGAATTTACATTAAAAATAGAAAACCACATTTAGTGATATTTAATATTTTTTTGAGTGTTTAACAGTTTGCTTCTAATTATTTTCTATAAAGTCATTTCCCAAAAATAAAATTACTGAACAAAAGATCATATTTTTGAATTAAATTACTTTCCCAGTTATTTTAATTTTCAGTGTTATCAGATATGTATTAAGAGATCCATTCTCATATTTAACAGTATTATTATCTTTTTAAATTAAATTACATATTTGGGTGTTATCTTTATAAAGATTTTAGCTAATTTAATAGACCAAAAAAATCTTAAACATCTTAATACCAGATTCACACTTTGTATAGGAGCTACGTCCTTTAGAAGCAGTATCCAAAAATGGCTGTGAATGACGACGACTCAAAGATTACTAGTAATGGCTTTTAACCATGTGGATATGACTGAATATATAAAGATTTGGAATTAAAATCTATAGGAATTAAAATCGATCAGCCATGCCACCTCTACCCCTTTTCCTTAAGTGAAGTTTAGTCAGTACCCAAGAGTGGCTTTCAAAAGATAGTTTGTTAGGGAGTATGTATGTGGGGTGGTGGGTCAGAAAACGTGCAAAGAAGGGGAAGGAGTCTAAGAGAACAATAAAATGACCAAAAGATCAAAGTCCTATAGACCACACAATTCCATTGGACAAGTCCCATTAACAGAAGTGGACCAAAGGTAGTGCAGAAGAGTGAGTGCCACCCACTTCAAACTTGACAGAAGCAGGGAAAAGGACAAAGACTGCGGTCTGTCTACAGCTATAAAAACTTTCCCATGAGAAATATCTGATTTGTATATTTAAAGATGAGTAAAGGAGTAATCATATGAAGAATTTGGATATGCATGTACCTGACTTCTCTTGTTCAAGATAAAGGAAGTGTATGACCTCATTGAATATTCAGAAAACTGATACTAGTTCAGCAGGACTAGTATCAGTTTTCTGAATATTCAATGAGGTCATACACTTCCTTTATCTGAGGTCATACACTTCCTCAAAGCACAGTAGAAGAGGATATGGCCAGAGGTGAAACCGTACAAGTAGGCAAAGGTGAGACCATAAAGCCATGCTCCATTCTTGATTTGCAGAGCATCATGAAGGAAATGAGGGGCCATCTAACCATGTAAATGATCTAACAAAATTACTGGTTTAGAAAAGTCATTGTGTAACTGCATTGTGTAACAGGTTGGAGGGAAATAAGAGGCATTCTTCTGGCAATTTAAGTGAGCAACGACGAGAACCCAAAGAAAGAGTAATAGAGGAGATATAAAAAAGGGAACGAGTTTGAAGGTATATAACAGAACACACGGCAGTCATGGTTTGACCCAATTTTCCAAATCTCAAATTGGATTAGGTATATAGGTATATACTTTCCCATTATCCTATACATTTTTGTTACATTAGGAATTTCCCTAATTCCTACCTAATTCCTAACACATTTTCTTATATATGTTTCTATAATACGTGCGCAAGAAATTATTTTATTGTTTGCCTCCACAAATATATATAATCTGCTCTGTGAAAACAGAAACATTGCCTTTTTTATGTGCTACTATAACATTAGTGCCTGGCAGTTTTCCTGTAACATAGTAGGTGTTCAATAAATATTAATGTTGATAGTTAGAGGAAGATGCTGGGATAGCTCTCACTGTTTCTGGCTTAAGGAACCATATGCTGTAAGGAAGCATTTTCCCAATCAGGGAACACTGAAGAAAGAAAAAGTTTGTGGGGGACATAAAGTGGAGTCAGTTCAATTTTGAAAATTTTAAATTTGATACGTCTGAAAAATGTCTAAGAAAAGCTGTTTAGACAAAATTTTACATATTAGCCAGCTTTGTTGTATAATAATCAACCCCCAAAATTCCAAAGGCTCACACCAACAAATGCTCAGTCATCAATCATATTACAAGATAGGCTGAGGCTCTTCCCCAGAACTCAGAAAAAAGAGCAGCCCCTTCTGAGACATGCTGTTTTTGTGGCAGAAAACAGAAGCACAAGAAGCCCAGCCAAACTACACAAAGTTTCCACACAGACATGGTGTATATTATATCTACTCATCTTCCTGTGGCTCAAACAAGTCTGTAGCCAAGCCCCAAGTGGGTGGGACATGGATGTATGACCTTATCACAGGAGAACAGTAATACAGTCTACCACACTTTTATTAAAAACAGTATAGGTCTGAGAATGGGCAACAAACATGCAGAAGATAAAGCTATCAGAGAGTGTGATATCATACCGGTAGGGTGTGTGGAGTGAGGGAAAGAAACGAACTGGGACTAAACCTGAGGAACAGATAGAGAAGGAAAAAAAGCCAGGAAGGAGACTAGATCGAGTAGTAAAAGATGCAGAAGGAAAACAAGGGGATGGACAAGTCCTTGAAGCCAAGGTGGTCTTATCTATTCAAAAACTGATATTTTAGTTTGCCATAAGTGCTAACAAATAAACTTCATTGCAAGAACAGAAGGCCCATGGAGAGCTGCTGATATCTGGAGGTAAAAGAACAGATTCTAGTACCATCTCGGCCCCAAACCTGCTCCTAAAGTCCCCCCATATGGCTCGTCCATTTCCCCGATACCCCTCATATTTGTCTACCTCCCTTCGGGAAATCTCAGATGCCAGATGTCAATGTATGCCCCGTTTCTCTCCCTTTTACCACTGCCTTTCCCACTCTGCCAATCTTTCCTGTTACTGTCATCTCATCTAACTTTTTGGCCTGGCTAGCTGAGGATCCCATGATGGGGTCAGCAAACTTCTTTCTGTTAAGGGCTATATAGCAAATGTCTTAGACTTTGGAGGGCATGTAGTCTCTTTCACAGCTACTCAATTTTGCCTTTGTAGCACCAAAGCAGATATATACAATATACTAAGCAATATATATACAATCTGGTAGCTGGCTAGATTTGGCCTGTGGGTCATAAAGTGCCAATTCAAGTTCTAAAGAAAGGATTCATTTCTGACCATCTCTGGCTGCTTCATGTTATTGACTTAACATACTATTTGTATGAAATATAAGGATTGAGATAAGCAAATTACAGACATGATTTCTACTAAATACCACTACACACAAATATATC
>NW_011889091.1:135914-151212 GCF_000151845.1 Pteropus vampyrus | reverse complement strand
TATAGCAATCCAGTAGGGGCGGAGGTGAGTACTAGGCAAGATGTTTTGAGACTTAAAAGCAAATTGTACTGCAAGTATATTTTAATTTAATGTTTGTCTTTATTTGAGGTGGCTTGCCTACTAATTGGATATTATTGAGGTGGAGGTGGGAGTTACGTTTTGCTCACTACCAGCAATTGCATTTGTAGGTAAGTTTATATCTTCCTACTTAAATGCTTGTAGATTATGTTTATGTTCTTGACATTCAGCACTTACCAAAATGCACTAAAGTATGGTCATTTGTTTTGCATTATTCCATTTTGGAAAATTACCATCTATTATGTTTGATTATTGTTTCTATTTCTTTTGTCCTAGGCTCCCTTCAGAAACACAAGACATTAGAAAACAGTCTTTATTCTTTCTCTTTCAAATCTGTGCTCTCTCATCATTTTTATCTAAATGACCTTTCACTCCAGAATAGTGTGGAGGTTTTCCTTCACATTAAAATGATTTAATTTTCTTCAGAGGCATGTCTATACCTCACTTCCCCCAAAGTGAATTTTAATTTGTAGCAATTCTGACATGTATCAGCCATCTCATTGTGCATTTTATTTTGATGATGTCTGCCCCTCTAAGCCCATATTCTATTTTCTGTTCATCTTTCTTAATCTCACGCCTTGTGTGCAGTCACAACTGCCAAATTTCCCAGAGGCTACAGATAATGATTTTTAGAAGAATGTTCATTCTTTGGGCCCTCAAAAATGATTCTCCCTTTCTCTTAATATGAAGTATTTTTAAAAATAATTCTCCCTTCTTTCTTATTCTCAACAATGTATTTAGATTACCTTTGGTCCTGCTACCATCCTACTTTGCAGCTTATAATCCTCCTTTTCTGAGCCTTCGGCAGATCACTATGTTTAAATCCTGGTACAATTTCTATCTCCAGAAGGTTTCATTTACATTACCGCTGTTATATATGAGTGACAGCTCCCTCCTAGAGGACTAACTAGTTCTCAATTCCCATGATTTTCTGCTTCCAAGGTCCCACTTGTATTTGTAAACATCAATTACAGTTGGAACTATCTGGAAATGCACTTCATCACCTTTAGTCTCTACCACCTACTTACTACCTTTTTTTCTCCAGAGATAAAAATCTTGGCCCACATTTAGAAAGATGAGAGAAAAAAAATAGAAACAGCATTATGTCTTTTTGATAGGGTAGAACTCAAGAGCCATAGAGAGGGAAATCTAATTTTTCTATCTAATTCACACCTTAGGTCTTGGTCAGATACTGTATCTATTTGCTATTCACTTTAAATGCTTTGTTTTGTTTTCTTATTAATGTGTGGTACTTACAAAAATGTGAAAAATTATGAAAGAATTGAAGCTAGGAAACTAAGAGCGCAGGAAAGGGAATAGAAAGAACTGAGGCCAGAGGCAGGCAAAGCCTCTTGGAAGGTTCGACTAATCTGTAAGAGGTTTTTCAAGGGAAATTTGGAATTTTAATGTTGGGATATAACTCTGGTAACAACATAGAAAAAGATAATGGAGTGATAAGAGAAGTTTGGTTGTTATCAGAATGTGAAAAAGGAAAAACTATTGAATTAAAGAAGAAGGGAATTATGTTAAAAAAGATTAAAAAATTTTAGGTGAAGTTTTCTGGAATTGGACACCTGTGGACATGGGCAAAAGGAGAAGGAGGATTAAAGGGTACTATCAGATGTCAGCCTTGCCAATCAAAACGAGAAGAAATTTAGAAGAAAGTGCAGTCTCAGGACCGGCAAAATTAACATAAACACAGTTTGAGAAAATAGCCATGTTAAGGTTATTCTGCTTTTGGAAACTGCAGATGAAGATGTATAGTCTCAGATAAAATTCTGAAGCCCAAGAGAGGCATATGAACTTAAAATAAACATTAATATGTCATCAGCCTTTAGGTTATAGCCAAAGTCATGTGAATGTAACTGCTCAGCAAACAAAAGATAAACCCCAGGGGAAAAGGAGATCTTGGCCTATTTATTACTTCATATTCCTCAAAATTCTACTCCTTAATATCCTCTTGAGCCTATTTAGGCTTTGGCTCTTCTCAGGAGTGGGTTGATCAGATTAAGACAACTGTTCCAGAAAATCGACTTGTGCTCTGACACACCAATCCAACTCACCAGGCCTGAGTTGTAATGGCAAGTTTGCCAACTGGGAATGAGAGAGGCAGGAATGGAATAATTTCTTGAGAACAGAGGTTCATGCTTGCTTGGAATAATGGTTATATGGAATAGGAAATGGAGTGAATTATAATAAATAAATGATTAGGTGTGAGAGCAGAGTGTAGTAAGTAAAAAGGAAATACATAAAGTTTGATACCACTTGTGAAGAATAGCATAAGTATAGGAAAAGAAAAAAAGGTGTGTGCATATGCGTGTGTGTGTGTGTGTGTCTGTGTGTATGACTGTGGTTTTCACAGCATGGCAGTAGTCCAAGAAGATGACATATTAAAAACACTGGTGAGACTGCTTGAAATTATGTCAGTGGCTCATGATGAGTAATAAAGTTAAATCAGAACAGGCTGCTTGGGAGAAAAATGCTAAGCACTTCACATTTCAAGGTGGTTGAAAATTAGGTGTCATAAGATTAGGAAAATAAAACAGTTTATGGTTTAAGTCACAAAGATATCAGAGTTCAAGATATTAAACTATTAATTAACTTCAGGAAACGTGTATGAAAATAGGTTGTTAGAATAGTGGTAAAGGCTGCTGGAATTTTTAAAACTACACTACTTGGAATGTTAATAAGATCATACATATGACAGTTTAAGTCACTCTGGGGAAGACAGAGAGGAAGACTATGAAATAATTAACAAATCTTATAGAATGTTAGTGTAGCCAATGAGTTAAAACAAAGTCAAGCTTCAAGGTGCAATTTTTAAGAGAGTTGAAGGAAAAGTAGCAAAGGGAAGTCAAAAGAATGACTATGAAGTGTCCAGTTCAAATGGACAGTTAATAAAATGCCTATGGAATAAATGAATGGGTCCTGCTTCCCAGTTCCTTGGTAAACAAAGTGAAATAATAAAACTCCAATGGGAAATGTGCCAGGAAAAGAAAGTGGTATGGTAGGACTCATACCAGCTCACAGAAGCCGGTTATAAAATTTTCGAAATTTTTGAGAGCTGATTATTAAAAATGATTATTAAAAATTAAGCTACATGACCTTATAACTAAGGCAATAATATTTAAACCATAGGTAATAAATACTCAAAACCCATCATTTCCTAATAACTGTACTATGTTTTATTATCTATGATCTTGAAGTTATTTCTACTTATTGTATCTGTATGGTGGAAACATTACATATTGGGATGCTACTACATGTCTATAACCAAATCCACATTTAGTAACATCACATTGGTAGCTTAAAATTGGCCATGATGGAGTTTTTACACTATGGAAACTGGTAAATGCTACAGATTAGGGTTTAATTTATTGTTTTGTCAATTGTCTAGATAAACTATTGCCCACATGTTGCCTGTACTTGTAAATGAAGTTTTACTGGGATGCAGTCAATCCTCAGCAGTATTGTCTGTGGCTCCCAGAACAAAAGAGTTGAGCAGTTACAACAGAAACCATTTGACCCTAAATCTGAACTATGTACCACCTGGCTCACTAAGAAAAAGTTTGCCAAATCTAGTTTAGATTTAATAATGAAGAAAATAATTCAGATTAAAATTAAAAGTGTGTTATGTCCATAGCCATTTCATTGTGAGTAGCACAAAGAAAAGTTTGAGGAAATAGTCTCATGGTATTAAAAACCACTATCTGGTTTGGCAAAGAAGTCACGTTATTGAAAAATGAGCCTGATTCTGATATATGCCTTCACTGTTTCACTTTCACTTATTCATTGACCTAAATAAGAATAACATACAGTGGAATATTACTCAGTCATAAGAAAAGGTAAAATATTGCCATTTGCGACAACATGGATAGACCTTAAGATTGTCATGCTAACCAAAATAAGTCAGACAGAAATAGTTGAGAACCATATGATCTCACTTACATGTGGGATATAAAACGGAAAGCAACAAACGAACAAGACAAAGACTCAGAGATGTGGACAACTGTTTAGTGGTTACCAGAAGGAAGTGAATCAGATGGTTAAATAAGAGTAAAAGGGGTCAAATATATGGCGACAGAAGGAAATTTAAATTTGGGTGGTGAACACACTGCAATATACATATGAGGTATTATTGAATTGTACACTTGAAACCCATATAATTTTTTAACCAATGTCACCCCAATTTAATTTAAAAAAATAAAAACATTTGTTATTTAAATGGAACTACACCCATTTGCAATTATTGGTTGGTTATCGACACAAGAGTTCAGTAAAAATTAATAAAAGTGTTCTGTGCAAATCAATTGCCTATACAGAATTTACAATAGTTTCCTATATTTGTGAAATATGTGCTACATATTCTTTATATTAGTAAAATGTACTAAAAATTTATGTGTATATATACACACACATTTTTCCAGAAGGCTAATTTTTAAATATTTACCAGATTACCACTGAGTAAGAAGATATTAAAGATACAGGAAGTTAATCTAAAATCAGGGTTCCTAGAGGCACCCTGATTTTACTGCTGTGAAAGGTCAGCAGTACAGTGATGAAGTTTGATGAGAATCTGAATGGTATGGGAATTAAAGTATAGAAATATAGGTGATTGAAAAAACAGAACTTTATTTTCCAGAGAAGGCTGATCATCACTACATTGGAAGGTATGGATGGCTTTGACTCGTTCTAACTCTCCAAGGGCAGTTCTGGTGTACGTAGTTTTGGTGTCAGAAAAAGCTGAGGTCCCTGGGGATACTGAGAACCTCATGTCCACAGTCTGCTAGCAGCAGTAGACAACCTGAGCTCAGGAGTTTCATAGTAAACAGACAAATGAATGAAATAATTTCCACATAGCTGACAGCTCAAGAGACCCTCAGCTGGAGCTGCAACCAAGGAAGCCTATGTACCTGATGTACAGAAAATATTCCAGTCTATTACTCAGCATCGTGTAGGAATCCTAGCTTCTATGGCCGTCTCTCCCCCAGCAGATTTCACATGCCTTCGAATTCTCTATATTTCAAGTCTTTATCTACAAAGGACTGATGCCGCTCTACTCATATCTCCTAAGGCAGTCATGTGTCTAAATGAGAAAATACAGTGAGGACACTGTAAGACACTCAGATGAAAGGCACAAGATTAGTTCAAATCACTCCAGCCACAGAAAGTATTCAGCACTTCTGCCTGAAAATAAAATAGAAAGCTTTTGAACTGAAGCCTAAGCTCCTGTAGCTAAAAGTAGGAAGTCAGTCTACCATTTGTTTGACAAATATTAAAATTTAAGTGAATAAAAATCTAGCTGATACAAGAGAAAATTATGTAATATCAGAAAGTTATATAGATTTTTCAGACATTGAGAACTGTTTTATTTAAAACCAAAAGCAACAAATGAACAAGACAGAGACTCATGTACACAGACAACAGTATAGTGGTTACCAGAAGGACAGGGGGGATAGGACAGGTAGATAAGGGTAAAGGAGGTCAAATAAATGGTGATGGAAGGAGATTTAACTTTGGATGGTAAACACACAATGCAATATACATATGACGTATTATTGAACTGTACACTTGAAACCTACATAATTTTATTAACCAGTGTCACCCTGCCCCCAATGAATTTAATTTAAAAAAGAGAACTGTGTGATAGTCTAATTGCAATTAAAAAAAAAAAAGGGCAAGGGACAAGGCAGCACATGCATTGATGTTCAGCCAGAGATTATGGAATTTATTATACATCATTGACCTCTAGGGCATGGTGAAAGCCTTATTGCTCCTGGTAGGCTGGGTGAGATTATTTTTTCTCTGCACTTTAGGGTGCGAGCTTATGCAAAAGAGCATAATATTCTAAACATCTCTCATGTCCACACTCCACAATGTCCCAACTGCCAGTTATTATTTCCAGTGGCTGTTGGAGAAGGCTTTCTAAGTATGTTGTCTAATTGTCAATATAAAAGAAAGATTTTTCTCCAAGGAGGGAAAATACTAGCAAAAAAAAACAAAAAAAACAAAAAACACACAAATAGGACATCAGTAGGTATTTATTAAAATGGAAAATCAGATGATAAAGGCAGAGACATCTAGAGGGGATTTTAAGAGGATAAACCAGACACAGAGACAAAACTATTACCCTCACAGACAGTTGTCTGAACGTTGATAGAAGATAATATGCTACATGGGAACAAATAAAAATTTGGAAAACTTATCAAAGTTCCATAGCACAGGAGACTTCAAATTACCACCCTCACATAACTATATCCCTTAGAAAGCATTTGAAAAATTAACTAAATTCCCAGAATGAAATCTTCCTCCCATGAACCAAAGTATTCCCTATTATACTTCAGACTTGGCTTTGTCAGTGTACAGATGTGTGTATTAGGGAAGGACTGAACTAAAGGATAAAAGCTCTGACCCATGACACAAAACCCTGATATTCTCGTATCAAGCTATCTCTGGAAGTAGAGTTAATAACATTTGTTTTCTCTTGTGACAAAGATCGGATTCTTTGATTAGTCTGACAATGTCAGAATAAATCATTGTACTAAGAAGATGGGGTAGGCAAAGGAAAGCATGTTTTTCAGTCTCTGAAAGATAACAGATCTGCCCATAAACAAAATGTTCTTCTGGTTTGTTGCTTTTATACCACTCGTTTTAAACAAATCAAGACTTTGATGGTGAAAAAATTTATTTTTAAAAAGGTATCATCAGAGTTCATATATCATCTATTTAACTGAAAGCCACTTTTCCTCAGGGGAGATATTGTGGACAGTGGGCACACATATCCTCCATCTGACTCCTATGTTGGAGACATCTTTTGTGCCCAAGGTAGCTGAAGCAGCTGCCTTTTCTCTACATCCCTCAAGAAAGAGGATAGATAAAACAAGCAAGTAAGTAAAAATCTAGCCTAATTAAAGTCTGTGGCTGGAACTCGAAGATGTACGCTAGTACACAGAATATATTTTGGAACAAAACTTTTATTTTCAGTACCCCTGACCTTGAACCCTTCTCCTCAGAGCCTTATCTACACTCCTTCAATGTGGCATGGTAAGGGTATTAAAAATGGTCACAAGTGTTTGTCGGAGTCCTCCAAGCTGTCTTCAAAGCCATTATCATCATACCACCCTGGTCGAGCACATGGGTAGGCAGTGGCCCTTCTGGTCTCAAGCCACAGAAGCACAACTCACCAGGCACAGGACCTCAGCATCCCCTCAGCAGCCTGTCACCCCTAAAAAGTCCCTCTTTATGCCTCTGCATGGAGTTGGGTATTGTTCTAAGGGCCCTTTGCAACGAGTGTCATCTTCAACAACCAGTCCATACATCTACACCATGGCAGCCATCTCAGTTCTCAGTAGAATAAGAGGGATGAATCTGAAGTTGATGCACTTCATTGGGAATTTTCTTCCCTAATTATCAGTTGCATTATTTCTTGGCATGTCTTTGCAGAGAGATACTTCACATAGGTAGAACGATGTCCATATACCAGTGTCTGAACCCTATTTATTATAGGTTTTCATTTTGGAAAAAATATTTAAATGTATACACAGTCCCCTGATCTCCTAATCTGCCTATGGAAAAATTATTGTAAGAAAGTAAAGATACTATATACTTGCCCCAAATCAATTTATAACACCACAGATCACCTCCTTTCTGAGTATCTGAGATGCTAATGGCCAGCAACACACTATCAAATATCTGAGAACATTTTTCTACAGAGCTTGGGTGGCCGGTGAAGGGATTAAGAGTACAAATAGGTAGTTCCAAAATCATCATGGGGATGTAAAGTACAGCATAGAGAATATAGTCAATGTTATTATTATAACTATGTATAGTACCAGGTGGGTACTAGACTAATCGGGGGGGATCACTTCATAACTATATGTCTAACTATTATGCTGTATACCTGAAACTAGTATAAAATATTGAATATCAACTCTAATTGAAAAAAAGGAAAGAAAAGAATATATACTCCCAAGAAATGGCATTGAGCCCATTGAGAATGTGGACCAAATACTCAAAACAGATAACATATGGCATTCTATTGGGCTCTCATTGCAAAAAGGCAGTGTTGGAATTTTGGGAGGGATGTCTGATGTTGTTACATCAGAAATGGAGAGTGGATAACTCCCACATTTCCCTCCAAAGTACCAGCTACATCTCAGATGTGACTCAGATAAGCAACTGATAGTCTGTCACCCACACAGCAGCAAGTGTTCCCTGGGAAATAAGGCAGCCACAGCAGTTGCTAAGGGGGAAGGAGTGCCATCATTCTGGCCTAATAGTGTAGCTCAGAGTGTTTACTTGAGGAAAATGCTTTCACCTGACAGTAACAAGGGTAACTTTGTGGGACGTGTTCAATCCCCAAAGGGGATCTGGTTTGAGCTGAGGTACAGAAAATCCTAGAAACACCTCTCCAGGAGTTAGGCTCATTTTTCTAGGCTACACTTCCATGTCACCCTACCCACCATCCTTGTCCGATTAGTGACTATACGCTGTCAGCACTAGGAATTTCAACACCAAAGTTGTGCTTTTTCCTATGACTTAACTTCATTAACAATCCTCCCATCCCGTTGAATATGAAATGAGTTTAAGTCATCCTTAATAACATAGCAGACTAGAACACTTATCAGTGTAGTGGTGGCCCTAACACACACACACACACACACACACACACACGCACATACGCATGCACACACACACTCCATGGTGTGATGGCTAACTTCATGTCTGCTTGGCTAGGCTACAGCAACTAGTTGTTTGGTCAAACTTTAATCTAGATGTTGCTGTGAAGGTCATCGTGGACCTAATTAACATTTATAGTCATTGACTTTAAGTAAAGAAAATTACCCTACATAAATGTGGATGGGCCTCAAACAGTCAAAGGCCTTAAAAGACTGGGATTTTCCAAAGAAGCAGCAATTCTGCCTCAACATTGCAACAAAAATACTGCCTGATTTCCCAGCCTGCTGGCCCACCTGCAGATTTCAGACTCAAGACTGCAATATCAACTCTTCCTGAATTTCTAGCCCGCTGGCCAGCCCTACAAATTTCACTATTTCAGTCCTACCATCTCTGTCATAATAGTTAATAATAATAAATATTAGTAATTAGTTAATACTAATAGTCATTATCAAGAGAAAAATCTAGATAGATATAATATTCCATTTTATATATGTGCCACATCTTCTTTATCCAATCATCTATTAAAAGGCACTTTGGTTGTTCCCATGTCTTAATTTCCATGAATAATGCCACAGTGAACATCGGCTTGCATTCATCTTTATGGATATTTTCAAATTTGAGGGGTAGATACCCAGATATAGATATTATGTCTATATAGATATATCGACATTTAGATATGTACAGATATCTAGAGATTGAGGTCTCACTATACATATGTATATGTACATATACATGTAGATAGCTATAGGTAGGTAGTGGTGGGAGGAAAAAGATATCTTATTGATTCTGTTTCTCTGGAGAACCCTAACTAATATAGATAGAAGTGCCCCGATTTGTTTTGTTACATAGGCTTGTCTTAACAATGACTCTTAATGCAATATCATAAAGTACCTAGCTCAGTACTGTATTTCACACAGGCTTTCGCAATGAAGTTACAACAACCTTTTCTTTTATAAGGAAATAGATTCAGAGGGTTTAAGTAATTTGCTCAAGGATTTTCAAATTAAAACTTGGATCTAAGTTTGCTAAGGCTTGTGCTCTCTAAAACACTTCCCTTAAACTTCGAAACATCTATATTCTCAAGCATCTTTCTTGCTAAAAAGATGATGGGAAAATTAAGCTTATAGAGATGTAAGAGAAAAAATATTTGGTGACTGTAAATCATTTTAACATGCAACGCACAATGGAAAGAATCAATATTATAGCTGAATCATCCCATCTCATTGCCATCCAAATGTCTTCCCAGCATCTGTACTTATACTGAAACAACATGTTTTCTTTTGATTCTAATATAACTCATTTTTAACATTAAAGTCATAGATCATCAATACTAAACATTCTTTTTCTTCAGTACAATTACAATTAAATCAGTCACTAAAAAAAGACATCTGGAAGTTAATCTGAAATACTACTACAAAGATTTTATCAATAATAGCAACCATTTATTTTTCAAGACAAAGTTAGCAACGTGGATGGTAATTTTGTCAGCTTAAATGTTCAGAATGCTCTGAAATAGGGTTTCTTACTTCTATCTTCTCTATTTCTAAGCTACTTCTACTAGAAAATAACCATTTTTAGCATAAAAGTTAAGAGCGTAATTCAAGAAATGCACTGCCACTTATTGGGGCTGTGTGAATTTGAGGATAAACTTCTCTAGCTTTCTCTTCAAGGATTGTAATGAGAATTAAATGAAATACATGTAAAACACTAAACTTATATCTGACATAGGAAATAGTCAATAAATATTAACTATTACTATTATAACTGTGGTACTTATCACATATCGTGTATAAGGCAATAATATAAGCACTGTATACATAGTTATTAACTCAACCTTCATAACTTTCTGAGGTTTATAACACTCTTATTCCCATTTCACTAATAACAATACTAATGCTATGGAGGATAAGTGACTTCTCAAGGTTCTACAGCTAGTAAGTAGCAAGTGAAATAAGTCTGGCACCAGAGTCTACCCTCTTCTCAGTTCAAGGTGTAAGTAATGCCTGGCTTGTTCTCTTTATTTCTAAGCACTCAATACAATCTATGGTCCTTCTGGAAACTCAACTTTATCTTCACTAACAAAGTATGTTATCTCAGCTTCAAGCTGGGCAAACTACTTCTAGAACAGCAAACCACAGAGATAAAGCCCCCACACAACCACACCCAAGCCCTGCCTCCTCAAGGTCCAGATCAGCAAAGAATTCAACCACTTAAGTGTCACAGTGCAATAGGTAGTTAGAATGACCCGAATTCTAAGATTTTCTTCTTTATTCAAAAGCCACGGATAAAGATCACCAGTTATGTTCAAGGAGAGATTTTTTTAAGAGAACAATTAGTCTCAGATTCTACATACTTTGAACCAAGCAGGCTACCTTTTTCCACTTCAAAAGAGTATGTTCTGTTCAACTTATGCCCTATGTGAACTGCAATCCTCAGTTTTCACATCTATGAAATGGATATAATAAAACATACCCTGAGTGCTTTATAAGGTTATCTTAAGGATGAAATGGAAAAAAAATTTTTTTTTTTGCAAACTCCTGTGTTCTACAATTGTGACTTGGTATAATCAGAGTGGATGTTTATGGGACGCAATATTAAACTGAAATTAGAGACTTTCCAGATCATAATACTCTAAACCATTTCTTTCCCCCCACATGTTTACAGATGCAAATACTACAAACTCAAATTAGGTAAAATACAAAGCTAGTTAATGATAGAGCTGGCACTTGAATTTTACGGCAGAATTTCATAAAAGCCCATGAATTTCACTAATTCAGATGTTTAAGAAAGTTAATTTCCTTCTGAAACACTTATAGATAATAATTTAAAATTAAAGTGATTTTTTTCTTTTATATATATTTATTAAATTGGGGTGACATTGGTTTATAAAAGTGTATAGGTTTCAAGTGTACGTCAATAATATGTCATACATGACTTTTTAAAATGACTTTTTAAATAATATATCATACATGACTTTTATACCTTCTCCCCATTTATTAAAAAGCCAACTATATACATCCTTAATGTGACTGCCATTCTATACCAAGGAGCTCCTTTTAATAAGAATTATCAGGAAAATACTACCTAAAAAATCGAAGTAGAGCCATGGATGAACTGGAAAAATAAAGCAATGCAGGATTGCGAGGGTGCTCATTTGTTGATCAAATGCCCTTATAACACTATGATAAGAACATCCACTCCTCCGCAGTCCCGGGAAATATTTCAGAGATCACTGCTATTAAATACTTCAACAAGTGGCAGTAGATGGTAAAAAAATTGCAAGCATGATGACACCCAGTTATCATAGTAGTAGATGAAAAAGAAGTATTGTCTAAATACTTGGTATTAAATCTCCATTCACAGTTATCCGGAGAACACCAAGGAAGCCAATGTAGTTGAAATCAAAATATTTTTTTTCATATATCTCCAAACTCTTCAGTAAATTTACATGAAATTTTACATAAAAAGCATTAGTAAGTTTAAGGAAATAGATGTAAAATGCAAAAGTTGACTTGACATGCACCTGCTTTTAGTGTGTGGGCAAGACAACAAGATATCAGCAATTTGCAGGAGCTGTTCATGAGTACTAAGCAGTGATGACTAGAACTGCCATTGCCTTCCCAATACCATCTCCAATGTGTGTTTTTGTCCTCATAAATGCTGAAGTTAACATTATGAGCTGTTTTCAGAAATTCTTATTAGGTATCGTTAAAATAAACACAATAACACACATGAAACATCTGCATCATAAAATAAAGCTCTGATGGGAACGATGAAGGCACTGGAGGCACCCTCTCAAACCTCAGGCACTACCCAAATGACAAAAACGGTATAAGGGTGGTCCTAACCTGCAACATCTTGACATTCCTACTAGCCTATAATCAATCCATGTTAATCCAGTATCTTTTATATGCTCATCTCTTTGTCAAGCACTACGTGGGGCAAAAAACATGATAGAGGACCTCTGACTCAGAGAGGTGATAACTGTATTGGAGGTTCATGACTTACAACCTGAAACAGCAATGAACGATGCTAGACACCATACAGGTAAAATGTGAAGGTATGTATTAACGACCAGTGTAGGTGTTCCAGAGAGATGGAAATATGCAAAGCCTGGAGATGTCAAAGAAAGAAAATTTTATAAGTCAGAAATGTGGATTTACATAAAGGAAGAATTCAAAAAAGGAAAAAAAATGAAGGTAAAATGAAATACGTTTTCTTATCCCTACTTGATCTAAAAGATAACTTCTTGTTAAAAATAATAGTAACTATGTACTGAATGGATATAGTATATGGATAACTGAAATGAATGACACCAATGTTTTAAGAAAGGAAAGGGAGGAATTGGGAATACTGTTTTAATTTTCCTGCGTTACATGTCATATAGTATGTTACTTGAAAGTGGACTTAGATTAGTTCAAAATGTATGCTGTAAACTCTAGGGTAACCACCATTTAAAAAAATTATTGATACATTAAAACAGGAGAGAAAATTCAATCACATAAAATGTTCAATTAAAACCAGAAAAGGGAAGAAAAAAACAATATGGCAAGTAAAAAAAAATTGCTGATAGGGAAGTGTATGCATTGAGGCCTTTTAGACTTTACTTTCAGATGAGTTGGCATAGTTTTGATAGTTTACCTGGGTGACCCCCCAAATGCCAGTATTTCTAGGAAACTGCCATGGGGTGCCAATTCCCACACTAAAGGTCTTATTTCAATTTGTTTACTGTCTTTAGAGAAGAGCCCTCCTTTTTTTCTCTTGGGATAAACCCTTAACCAACAGCAATGCAGTAGGAAAAGGGTAGAGGTAGACTGATTTCTACATGTGTGTGTTACTGTGTCTTTGAGTGATCTTCGACTTCTGAGGACCCTATGAATGAATGATGTTCACAATGTCCTGTCCTCAACTGCCCTGTTCAGCAACTTGTAGACTCGTGCCTACAGTTCTTTCATGGAGTCAGCTTATCATATTTGGTCTTCCTCTTGTCCTGCTGCCTATTTTTCCTGCATTATTGTCTTTTCCAAAGAATCCTGCCTTCTCATGATGTACCTAAAGTAGGAGAGAATCAGTTTTGTCATTTATGCCTCCAGTGATGTTTCGGGCTTAATTTGCTCTAGGACCCACTTGTTCACCTGATGGTCCAGTATATCCTTCCACATACTTAAGTCCTTTTTTTCATCTCATTTCTTGTCCTCCACTCTAGCCCCTGGATTTAATAGTTTCTGGTTTCCAAATTAATATCATAAAGAACTGGGTTAGAGAATGGTTTAAAAAATAGCTCATACACACAAGTCACATTTTACTGTGATAGGCTCAAAGAATCTTTCCAGCCAAGGATACCAGAAGTCATGAGATTTCTTTTTTCATCTCTATTTTCCTTATAGAGTTTGACTGAGATGGTAATTTTTCCAGGGTGAGGTTATGCCAGGAAAGCCTCTTATACCTTCAAACACACTATCTACAATCTCTATCATGTTGAATTTATATGGTTGTCTCACAGTTGGGTTCCAAATATAATTTCATACTATTTCTCCAGAACCATCCCTTATGTGGTCCTGTTTGACCAGGCAGCCATTTGACTCCAGCCTTGCAAACCTTGGGAACAACTGAGCCAGAGGGAGTCTTGGCCAGGGCTGCCTCACAGGCCAGCAGCTCCCCCTTGGCTGTGGCTCTCCTCATGAATATTCTAGGCTGTGGTTTCCTCCACTTCTCATTCACCATTCCTGTAGTCTTCCATCTTCTAGAATTGTATTGGAATCTCTCATCTGCTGGGGATTGAACTCTCCCCTCCCTTTTCAATATCTAGAACTAGCCTTTCACTGTTTATCTCATTTAAATCATTCTTGGGAGAATAATTGAAATGTAGCATTCTAAATTTATTAGAATTTAAGCTCCTTGCGGCTAGGAACCTTGTCTGTTTTGTTCAGAGATATATCCCAAGTCCAGAACAGTGCTAGGTCCATGAAATGCTACCTCTATGTTGTGTTAAATAAATGAATTTGAGGACATTCCAACAGATCAATAAGAGTACTAATCTTTCCACCCTCATAAACTTTTTTATAGTGATAAAAATCCTTCCCCAAATACCTTCCTATCCCCCTCTTATTCTATACTCCCATGCCCCTATGCCCCACCCTTCTCATTCCTCATAGACTGAAAGAAAAATACTAGCCCCTATTTTTAAATTCACCTGTAACATCAATAATTGTGTCAAATGCTCTGCATATATTTTCAGGGTCCTTATTGTTACCTTAGATGTAAATTGAAGGCATTTATGATGAGAGGCTAGAGCTGTAAAGCGAAGCCTCTATTCCAAACTAGATCGCTCTCTCCCCTCACCTAGTACTTGAATAACTATATATTTATAAAAATGTTTCATAGAATAAAATAATCTGGGGGTGAGGAGTGGGCTCTCTATAAGATTTAGAGCATTTAGAGGGTAGGGGTACAAGTGTTAACAGTAGCATCTGCCAGGCTGCGAAGTCCAGCCAGCTGCCTGAGTGTCGACTGATGCACTTCATAGCAGCTGGTGGGACAG
>NW_011889091.1:127965-135864 GCF_000151845.1 Pteropus vampyrus | reverse complement strand
GCGGCTAGGAACCTTGTCTGTTTTGTTCAGAGATATATCCCAAGTCCAGAACAGTGCTAGGTCCATGAAATGCTACCTCTATGTTGTGTTAAATAAATGAATTTGAGGACATTCCAACAGATCAATAAGAGTACTAATCTTTCCACCCTCATAAACTTTTTTATAGTGATAAAAATCCTTCCCCAAATACCTTCCTATCCCCCTCTTATTCTATACTCCCATGCCCCTATGCCCCACCCTTCTCATTCCTCATAGACTGAAAGAAAAATACTAGCCCCTATTTTTAAATTCACCTGTAACATCAATAATTGTGTCAAATGCTCTGCATATATTTTCAGGGTCCTTATTGTTACCTTAGATGTAAATTGAAGGCATTTATGATGAGAGGCTAGAGCTGTAAAGCGAAGCCTCTATTCCAAACTAGATCGCTCTCTCCCCTCACCTAGTACTTGAATAACTATATATTTATAAAAATGTTTCATAGAATAAAATAATCTGGGGGTGAGGAGTGGGCTCTCTATAAGATTTAGAGCATTTCGAGGGTAGGGGTACAAGTGTTAACAGTAGCATCTGCCAGGCTGCGAAGTCCAGCCAGCTGCCTGAGTGTCGACTGATGCACTTCATAGCAGCTGGTGGGACAGTTATAGCATCTCTGCGATGACTAAGCCAGGCTGAGGTAACAGGAGGGGAAAAGGAAAATGCAAATTCATCTGAATGGTTATTTATTGATTTACAGGTATTAGAGAAGAGAGAGGATAAAAGGTAAAAAGTCTGTCAAATAATAAAATTCATTTCCTTGGAAAAAGGGGATCGATTTTCCTTATCACACAAGCTGTTCACCCCAAGAATGTGGTTTTATAAATATATCAGGATTGTAGACAAATGGAGCTTTGTTTAAAACATGTAAATGAAAGCATTTCTCTGAGATGATTGATAATGTTTGCAAGAGGGAAAGGACCGGTCTCCAGTCTATAATATTTTTCCTATATTCTCCGATTACCTAAGTACTGCTGGTTCCCAGGAATGACCCTGAAGATCTCACTACAAAATAGCACACATATTTTGTGTTGTGAGCTAAGACTGAATTTTTATTTGGACCCATATTTTTCATTTGGCTTCAAATGTGAGATTAAAATGTGTTTTGTAAACTGTAAGCTATGCTGTATTGTCGCCTTTTAAAAGAAATAATTTCTTTGTTAAAGAGAGAACAAACTGTCTAAGAATAAAAGTGATATTTTCAGAACAGCTTTTTTTCTTGAGCATTAGAAATAGTAGGATATCAATTGCCCAATTAATATATTTGGTAGGATCGAAACATTTAAAGGAAAAGGTTAAAAAAATTCTCTCATAAACCAGATTCAAAATTTTGCGCTGAGCCCCAGGAATTATTAAATGTGATCATCCTTACATAACTGGGGAGCTAACTATTATCGTCCCAGTTTTATTGGTAAGGAAACTTAACTCAAGAAAGGTAAAATTGTTCAGAATTTCAGAATAAGTGGTAAAGTCAATGCTCAGACCCAAGATTTAATCCCAAGTCATATATTCATCACCAATCAAAGTGCAGATAATTATCATCCACAGGAGTAAGGGGACAGATAAATAAACCAGCGATCCAACCATTTTTTAAAACTATTTCCTGACCGTGCTTTGGAGGAAAAGGTAAATTGAATTGAAGGTTTTACTTTTATTTTTTCTTCATTTGCATACAGGAAACCAAGCCAAAAACATAAGTAAATGGTAAATTATGTAATTGACTCAGAATTAGATGGAAAACTGTATTACAATATAGTTTTGTTATTGAGTTCCTCTCTACTAAGAAAATATCTGGGTATAATAGGCTTTATCAAAATCAAGTGAGCTGAAGTGGGGAAAGGAGATTAAAATATTCTAAACCCTACGGTTTTGAAAAATATTTTTTAAAAAAGCTTAAAAGGAATTGTTTTTCTTAGGTAGATGCACAGTATCTCAGAAAAGCTTCACTGGGAACATCAAAATATCTGAGGTTTTTTGAAGCAAATATGTTAGTGCAGTACTTACACATGAATATAAGAGAATATAATGTTTCTCTTGAGAGTCTGTTTTATACTGTACAAAAGTGAAGAGTTCTGATACTCCTCACCTGTAACTAAGCTTAGCTAAGCAGAACCAGGGGTTCCAGGTTAGGCACTGAGAATATGGTAGTTCGTGGAGCCCAGAAACATTTTCTATTGACTTTCTGGGTGAGAACTGTGTACACAGTTTTTCTGATAGCAGGGTTTATGCTGCATTCTTCATTGTTTAGACATAAGATCTCATATTCCATTGCCCCCATAGCTAATTAAACCAGATATTTTTCAATACAAATTTCATGGGTACTTGAACAAATCCTTAGATCTAAGATTAGGAATTACGTGATTGAAGCTAATTAGTGTATACCCTGACTAGGCTGATTGATTTGAGAGGTAGTTGCTCCAATTTAAGCTAACTAGAGATAGGCTCAGAACTTCTGCTTGACTGTTACAGGGAACGTGGAACTATCATCCCTCTTAGATATGAACGTGAGAGGACATGATATCTGAAGCTGCTACGGACATTCCTACGACCACAGAAGAGGGTTCATTTAATAATAAAGTCCACACAAGGGAGATAGAGTTGAGTCAAGAGTCTGATAGAACCAGGTTCTGGCGACAGGATCTGAGCCCCTCGCCTTACCTAAGTCAGCCTTCCTCCCGAGTTTTCCAAACATTTCAGTCAATAAAGAACCTTTTCCTTAAGCCAGTTAGGGTTAGATTTTCTGTTACTTGCCACCAAAATCTTACTTACACATGTAAAACTTTAAGAAGGAAAGAATGCAAGTAGACAAGGGGAAAGAATAAGAAATTGTTGACTGAAATATAGGTTCTTCTGTTAAATTAGCAGGGTAGACTAGCTGCTGGAAGTAGAATAAAACCAGTGGAGAAAATGTCTGAATTTGTAAAAGCCACTGAGAGATAAGTAGGCACTTATGGAAAGCCTAGATGAGATGCAGGCCCATGAATTTGTAGCGACACAAATTCATGTAATTGTTTGATTTTGTCCAATAACATTCAGAGGCCAGAAGATAGAATCAAATTATTCACTTAGCTGAATTGTTGCAAGGCTAGAGTTTTGCAGGTGATAAAACACAAAAGAGTAGCTAACTTAAAGGATCAGATGATCCAGGTTAAGTAGTAAAGAAAAAGAAATTGAAAAATAATTGATATATTGGAAGATGGATGACTTGAGATTTGAAGGTAGTATGTTGAGAATAAGAGTAAGAAGGCTAGGATAATAGTATTCCAGTACAAGACGCATGGAACTCTTGTTATGTAATTACGGAATAATTTAATAAACTATTCACAATGTGCAAGGGCAGAATGTATGGAAACCACAGAAATAACACAATTTACTGGGCCTATCACTAGCAGGGTATCATGCCTAAACCTGAAGGGTAGGTGGAAAGAGTAATAACCAGAAACAAGAGAGCATAACTATATTGAAAGGTCCTCATAGCAACCCCATGTGGAGGGTGCAGGACAACGAAATTCCCCAACTCGATTCTTCTTCACTACTTAAATAGCTATCACTTACTAAGTATATTATGGACCAAGCAATGTACCCAGCATTTTTAAAAGATTACTTAATTTAATATCGACAAACACCCTCCTCAGAGGAAGCTCATTACTATTTTTTAGATGACAAAACAGAGGCTCAAAGAAATTGACTTTCCCAAGATATTTACAGAGTAAATATCTTCAGTGTAAAATCCTTAAGTACAGAAAATTCACTCACCTTTGAGCAATCCAGTGGTCTCCAAATCCTCTAGTCTAGATTCATACATACTCCCATCACATAAAACGTGAGTTGTTCAGTGTTCCCTTCATAATGTTTTGTAGGCTTCTCTGGAATTTAGAGTTATCTTCCCAAATCTAATTCTGCAAGAAACAAAATTCTGACCTCTATTAACTGTTAAGGAGAAACCCTTACTTGACCTTTCTCTTCTCAAAGTGGCAACAATCCCTCAGAAAGGAGCAAAATTTGAGTCCATACTTCCGGCTTCTCATTCCGTCCTTTCTACTTGCTCCCCTGACAGAAGAAAAGGAACCTTCCTGATGGGCAAAATCAGTTGCATCTGATATCCACGGGGCCATGCTTTCCGGAAGGCGGGAAGGGGTAGGGCAAGGATTACTGAGTTGGAAAAGGGATCCAAATCTCTCTCACTTGGATCACTGTAATGGGAGGTGGTTATTCAGCTTATTCTTCTGGTTTTCACAAAGTAAATCAGCTGTTTTCAGAATGTGGCCACCAGACTGACAGCATCAGCATCACCAGAGAACTTATAAGTCATGCAAATTTTCCATTTCTGCCCCAGGCCTATAGGACTGAAAACTCTGAGGGTGGGACCCAACAACCTCTGTTGTAAGAAGTTCTCCAGGTGATTCTGATGCAAGCTCAAGTTTGCAAACCACTCAAGTCAATAGAGCTTGCAGCCCCTAGCAAGCCCAGTTAGAGCCCTTTTAGGTCTTTACAGTTAGAGGTCAAGAGAAGAAAGTTAGTAACACATATTTTATATCAAGCAGCAGTTTTCAATACTGTTGACTCTTTAGCTCTGTATTTTGGGTTTTGAAGATGCTTCCTAGCTATTAATAAAGCCAATAGTTTGAGCCCTATCTGGTATCACTGTGCTTGTATTCCACTGGTTAGAACCAGTGTGCTAGGAAAGATAGATGTTTGATACTACCTAATCTTCATCACATGAGGCATTGAGCAGAAAACCAACTTGAGAAAAAAAAGAAGCACCAAGGACTGCTAATTGAAATCAAGGATCACACTGAAATATGGGGACTTTCTGAACCGTGGAGGTTATAGCAGCTTGAGCATGGAGGCTAGTGCAGGCACAGCTGTGGTAAGATTTTGCTCATTTAAAATAGTGTTTAAGTACCACTTAGGAACAAAAGTAAGCAGAGTTTAAGTGCACAAGTGTTTTAAGGTATTAGGAGATGGACCTTTTATTTGCATTTCAGTGTAGACTTTAGGTCTCAAGGTCTAAAATAGATATTACTAGTCACTAGAGGGTGAAATATAGGACTAAACTTGAATTTCTGCAATATATCCACAGGTCCATAGAGTTAAACAACCCTCCACTGCCCCCAACACAATCATCACTTGTTCTTGAAACTCTCTGATTTTTTTTTTTTTTTGATGAGGGTTATGGATTTCAGGACCTCAGACTATGAGTTCAATTTATGATTAGTGTATTTTATCAATAAACAGATTAACAGGATTACATCATCTCCTAAACTAAGGGGAAACAAACTTTATGGAAACAAAGGTTCAGAACCAAAGGTTAAGAAAGTTTTTAGAATCTTTTCTCTCTGGAACACCTTTTCTAGGAATCAAGGTTTCTCGGAGACTCAAAAAAGAATCACATTAAAAATATACTTTGGTCTTATAGTAAAGTCAGGATTAGTAGACAGGTAAGGAAGAAAACCTGGGCCATGAGCAAGAAGAGGAAGCTCTTCAAAACAAAGGTTCATGCATTACATGATAGGCTAGGAGGCTATGACATGGAAAGGAAGACAAAGAGACATATTAAAGTGGCCACTACAAATCATGCTTCATGGAGAATGACGAGCAGGAAGAAATCTAAAAGAAGAAAGGGAGATTCTCATAGAGTAAATCACCGTAACTACCCCCCAACAGAGTCTAGATGCAGGAAATCCATCCCCAGTGCTGCAAGAAAGGGAAAAGCAGAAGAAAATGTTGCATCACAGTAGCACTGGTTATGTCTTGGGCCTGGGAAATTCCAAAACGCAGGAAAGATAAGGTTTAATGGAAGGGCAAGTGGCAGAAAGTGCTGGTCCTGACTGAGCCTCCGGAGGCTCCAGCTGTGACATAGTAAAGCAGCTTCATTTACTTCAGGAGTTTGTTGAGGGTGATATATTGATTAGATAAATACAGATATTAGGAAGAAAATTCCTAAGAGGAGGAATCCATGGGTCCTCCAGTGGGAGGGGATAGTCCACTTGAAAATTCCTTGGGATCTTGATAGAGATGGAAAACTACAGAGAGAAAGAGCAAGAGAGAGAAATCCAATCTCTTTTTTTTAGAGAAATCTTGGTCTCCTTGAACAATGGACTGAAACTTCAAACAGCTTTTACATTTGATATTTTGTCTCTTTTCGTTTCCCATTGGACTGATTATCATGCTTTACCTTGGTTTCAACACGTACACAGAGGAAAGTATTTATAGTGAAGACTAATAATTTAGGACATGAATAAATTGGTTGTAGCCAATTAGAGAAAGAACAAGATGTTACACAGCTGATGGTGGGCGGAAAGAATAACAAACCCTAGACTCTCAATCATTCTCAGCCTCTGTCGTACCTGCTATAGAGCAGATGGGAGAAGAACGTTTGTACCTGCAGACGAGGTCTGTAAAAAGGGAAAGATGACAACGATTTAGAAGGAATACAAATCGCAGTGGCTGCCTATGAAGTAAAACAGAAGTTTCCCAGGCAGAACAGTATAATAAATGAATCATCTTCTAAAGCTTCAAGTGGTAAATCTCCAACCAAAATACTCTACATTAACCAAATCTTAACATATGCATGTTTTCATTCTTTACAATATTTTCAGTTAGGTATTGTTTTGGTTAGCTGTTTTCAGTTTTTAATCTGTTCCTAATTAGGAAATTATCTGATTCAGAATCATAATAGCATTGACATATCACTTCAGAAAGCCATAGAGGGTTTTTATTCTAATTTTATTACTTTAGTGAACCCATTTCTCCCCTTATTGAGTGTATACTGCTGATCTTACGCATTTAATAATACATGCAATAAAAATTTTAGAAAGACAGTGTGGACAAATTTATGATAGTTGAAAATTATTTGAGACAGCTGGAATCCTTATGACAAATTATAGGAAGAACCAGGATCTTCTGTCAGTTTCATAAATCAAGAAAAGAAAAAGAACTACAATATATCCATTGAAGTTAACAAAAATTATCATGCCAGTCAGAGATGAGTTGCTCTTTTTTCCCAGCTGCTCTGCAGCAATAGACATTGAATACATCCCCTAAATGACTTTGCCTACATATTTGTTCTTACCTTTGACAGTATATTAGAATCACCAGGGAGCTTTACAAAATACTTAAGGCCAGGCTTTTAAAAATTACTGAGGCTGTCCATTTCCCCCTATACGTGATATTACTGCAGCACTGATTACACTTAAGTTCCTATCTATTTACTGTCTTTGTCCTCCAACTCCTAAGCCCTTTGAGGTCTGGGACTTATTGTCTTTGTAACTTCAGTGCCTGCTCTATGTCCGCTACCTACTACATTTTTATTATATGGATGGATAACATTCATAACAGCTTTAGAGATGCTTTTCCTTTCAAAATTAGACTGCACAGCTTCCAGCTTTCGGCACTTGTTCTTATCCTGTTTACCTCCCAGCAAGTAACATCTCTTTTTTTTTTTATCTCCTTAGCAGGCAAAATCAAACCGTATTTCCCTTCTTAATGTCGTATCGCCCTCTCTCTTAAGAGCTTCTTGGGATCACAAGCCAATGGAACAAAATAAGGTTTGTTTCTCAATCTCCCTTGGATATACTAGAACTTATGATTTTCAGTGACTTGAGTGTTAGTATTTGCTCTATATTCCTCTATTTTTAAGATCTATTTCTCAAGTTTGGTTCGTTTATAAAAATTACAAAGGTTTATGCTTTTATTAACTCAACATCATTAAAGATAAATAAATTCAACTTTTCTTTTTTCCATAAAGGGAGCAATGGGATTTCCAGAAAAGCTAAACTTTTTACCTGAATAGGAGTTGCTTTGAATAATATTTTAAACATGTTTGTACATACACACAAACATATAGATAGATAGATGATA
>NW_011889091.1:112950-126885 GCF_000151845.1 Pteropus vampyrus | reverse complement strand
AAGACTAATAATTTAGGACATGAATAAATTGGTTGTAGCCAATTAGAGAAAGAACAAGATGTTACACAGCTGATGGTGGGCGGAAAGAATAACAAACCCTAGACTCTCAATCATTCTCAGCCTCTGTCGTACCTGCTATAGAGCAGATGGGAGAAGAACGTTTGTACCTGCAGACGAGGTCTGTAAAAAGGGAAAGATGACAACGATTTAGAAGGAATACAAATCGCAGTGGCTGCCTATGAAGTAAAACAGAAGTTTCCCAGGCAGAACAGTATAATAAATGAATCATCTTCTAAAGCTTCAAGTGGTAAATCTCCAACCAAAATACTCTACATTAACCAAATCTTAACATATGCATGTTTTCATTCTTTACAATATTTTCAGTTAGGTATTGTTTTGGTTAGCTGTTTTCAGTTTTTAATCTGTTCCTAATTAGGAAATTATCTGATTCAGAATCATAATAGCATTGACATATCACTTCAGAAAGCCATAGAGGGTTTTTATTCTAATTTTATTACTTTAGTGAACCCATTTCTCCCCTTATTGAGTGTATACTGCTGATCTTACGCATTTAATAATACATGCAATAAAAATTTTAGAAAGACAGTGTGGACAAATTTATGATAGTTGAAAATTATTTGAGACAGCTGGAATCCTTATGACAAATTATAGGAAGAACCAGGATCTTCTGTCAGTTTCATAAATCAAGAAAAGAAAAAGAACTACAATATATCCATTGAAGTTAACAAAAATTATCATGCCAGTCAGAGATGAGTTGCTCTTTTTTCCCAGCTGCTCTGCAGCAATAGACATTGAATACATCCCCTAAATGACTTTGCCTACATATTTGTTCTTACCTTTGACAGTATATTAGAATCACCAGGGAGCTTTACAAAATACTTAAGGCCAGGCTTTTAAAAATTACTGAGGCTGTCCATTTCCCCCTATACGTGATATTACTGCAGCACTGATTACACTTAAGTTCCTATCTATTTACTGTCTTTGTCCTCCAACTCCTAAGCCCTTTGAGGTCTGGGACTTATTGTCTTTGTAACTTCAGTGCCTGCTCTATGTCCGCTACCTACTACATTTTTATTATATGGATGGATAACATTCATAACAGCTTTAGAGATGCTTTTCCTTTCAAAATTAGACTGCACAGCTTCCAGCTTTCGGCACTTGTTCTTATCCTGTTTACCTCCCAGCAAGTAACATCTCTTTTTTTTTTTATCTCCTTAGCAGGCAAAATCAAACCATATTTCCCTTCTTAATGTCGTATCGCCCTCTCTCTTAAGAGCTTCTTGGGATCACAAGCCAATGGAACAAAATAAGGTTTGTTTCTCAATCTCCCTTGGATATACTAGAACTTATGATTTTCAGTGACTTGAGTGTTAGTATTTGCTCTATATTCCTCTATTTTTAAGATCTATTTCTCAAGTTTGGTTCGTTTATAAAAATTACAAAGGTTTATGCTTTTATTAACTCAACATCATTAAAGATAAATAAATTCAACTTTTCTTTTTTCCATAAAGGGAGCAATGGGATTTCCAGAAAAGCTAAACTTTTTACCTGAATAGGAGTTGCTTTGAATAATATTTTAAACATGTTTGTACATACACACAAACATATAGATAGATAGATGATAGATAATTTGAAGAAATGAAGAAAAAGATATGTTTGTGAACTCGAAGTCCAGTGCCCACTTTGTAATCCAAAACAATACAGGAAAATGCTATTCAAATTTCTAGCGAGGCATAAAATTCTAGTTAACAAGCACTTAGAGCTATGAGTTAATCTAAATTTTTTTTTATTTCAACTGAAAAAGTTCTAAAATGCATTATATCCTGCTATAAGAAACATAACATAGTGATTAAGCTTTTTTTTCTGTCTTTTATAATGTCTGAGTAACCCAAAACCTCATTATGTAAAAAAAGCCACACATCTAAAAAATACCCTAAGTGATTATAGACTTTAGACCCTGTATGTTGCAGAGAATGACTTAGACAGTTTAAGGGACCTATCCAAGGTTACAATGAAAGGTGACAGAATTTTGATTAAAACCTTTCTTCTGGTTCCAGTTCTGTTGCTCAAAGATACTAATAATGTTACAGAGAAAGATTAAAGTGCTAAGACTTCAAAATGTAAGTTCTTTTAACAATATGAAGTTATATGTTTATATCTATAGCCGTCTATAGCTACAATTGTTCTGGTAAATTTTGTTTCAATTAACCATTATGCTATTTTCAAGAAAAAAGAAAGGTGTTATGAAATTCTTTTTCCTGAAATTTTTACTTTAGTATGATTCCAGACTTACATTTACCAAAATGCTTAACTCTTCATAAAATACAGATGAAGGCATAGCATGGGAGACGGAAAGAGGCTCTAAACAAAGGAAGTTATTTGCAGGAGATCTTGTTGAATTTCTGTTAAATAAATGCAAATAGATCGCATTAAGAAGTTTAATCACAACCTACACAGGCTTCCTTCAGATTCTAAAACACAGTAACAGCAGCATCTGTCTAGAGATAGAAAGGAAAAGGCCCTCTCTCTCTTATGATCTATATTAGCTGCACTAGCTGATTGCTCAGCTGATGCTACACTGTGGGGGAGTTTGACTTTTAGCTGCAGGCTAGCTCCACTAGAAATGTACATGAATCATAAGTGTACATACTGATGAATTTTCAGAAAGTGAACACATCCAAGAAACCAGTATCCACATCCAGAAACAGAGAAGGGGCATTCAAAGAATTTTGTCACAAGATAAGTAGTCTGTGAATAGAACCCAAAAGGAATTTTCAGATATGGCTCATTATTTGGAGAAATCCAAGAAAACACAAATATAATTTTAAAATATATTCTAATTGAGTTGACAATATTAAAATATTTAGGTACAAAATAAATTTCCAAATATTAATTGAAAAACTCATTCACAATAGCAACTAAGAACATAAGATACCTAATATAACATAAATAAGAACAGTATAATCCTTTACAAAGAAAATAATATAACTTCACTTAGAAAAATAAGAGAAATCGTAACCAAACATAAACATATTATATTCCTGAAGTGCATAAATAAGTATTGAAAAATAACAATTCTTGCACTATTCTAAATTGAACCAAAATCCCACGAAAATCTCAGTAAGATTTTCCATTGAGTGTGAGAAAATTCTAAAATTCATCTGAAGACAAAAGCACATTTTGAAATTATAAATTAAAGAATTAAAATAAATCTTATCTTACTAGATAAATAAAACATTTTAAAAAATGACATGAATTAAAGCAATGACAAACTAGCAAAAATAATATATAATCAATGGAACAGAAACATCTCTTAAAAACAGAGCCTACTATAGTGGTTCTCACACCCAAGCAGTCATAAGAATCACCTGGGAAACTAGGAAACAATGCAGATTCTGGGCCCTATTCCAGGATTTTTAAATAAAGTTTTCTAGGTGGTCCCAGTCCTGTACTCCTACATGATCCAATTTCCCAGACGATGATAATGGCAGAGAAAATAAACTAAACAGTCAAGTGTGTTAATGGCTCCAATCCCAGAGTAACTCATACAAAGAGTTGTACAAGAGAGTGAGATGCTGCCTTTTCCAAGAACATTGACTCTTGGGACAGAGAGAAGATGTGGATATGCCACTATGAGGTTCATAAACTACACTAACCTGATAAGGGCATCTACTGGCCTAGATGACCAGAGGACTGCTTGAATGTATCTGTTTATTCAAGCCCACAAACTCTCTTGTCTTCTCTTTTTGACTCTACTCACTAAGACATTAAAAGGGAGTATTTTGGGTTCTCTTTGTATATATAAATCTAAGCATTCATGTTTATTCTCATTTATGCTGCCTTCTCATTTAGTAAAATGCTAGGGCAACTTTATGATTCTACCAACTATAGTAGTAGGGCTTCCAGGACTTTTCATTATCAAGTCGTTTAAGGAATTGAATTACTATCATGAACTAACATAACAAACCCCTACATAGTCCTTCCTTAGTCATAATTCAAACTCCAGTTGTCTTTTTTTAAGGGTGTGCAAACTATATTAAGCACTATAGTTACAATTATGCACAAAACTAGTGTTTGCTTTCTACTCTGTCATGTTGATGATTTAAACTGATCTATCTGGGTTTTCTAATACTTCGAATAGAAATAATTATCTATTTGGAATTTTTAAATAATCATATTATGCCACATCAGACTATATACTAAAATTTTGTTTTATTTTTTATTAAATTTCGTGGGATGACATTTGTTAATACAACTGTATAGGTTTCAAATGTAAAATTCAATAACATATCACATGTATATTGCATTGTATATTCACTACCCAGAGTTAAATTTTCTTCCATCACCATATATTTCACCCCCTTTACCCTTATGTATCTCCTCCTACACCCCCTATTCTTTCTTGTAACCACTAAACTGTCGTTCATGTCCATGAGTCTCATTTGTTTGTCTTTTTTTGTTGTTTTCTGTTTTATATCCTACATATAAGAAAAATCCTATAGTTCTCAATTTTTTCTGTCTGACTTATTTTGCTTAGCATTGTAATCTCAAGATCCATCCATGCTGTCATAAATGGAAGTATTTAAAATTGAAAATAGATAAAATTTAAAAGGTCTTATGAAAACATTTAGTATGAAAACATGAATTACATACGGAGATCATAAAGCTTCTTAAGAGTTTATATAGAACTTCTGCAATCATAACAGCAGTGGAAGATTTGGCCAGCGAACAAGTGAAAAATTAGACCTCAATAAAATCTGAAAAAAAAAATCATTTTAAAAGACAGAAAATAAATTAGGTAAATTTTTGTTTAAAAAAACATTGCCAGATAAAATTTTACTATCATTAAAATATAAAGAGTGCATCCTAATTAATAAGTAATTTGACAATATATCTATCAAGAGGCATAATAATAATTACTACTCCCTTACCCATAGCCTCATAATTTCACTTTCAGGAATCAGAACAAAGGCAGTACACACAAAATGGGTATGTCCAAACACCTTTTTTAAGTAAGTTGTGTCTGAGAGTTCAAAATAGTCCTTGCAGTTAACAGGCTAGAAAACCAAGGGGTTTTGAGGAGTGGGCCCCAAGCACAATGATCAGAAAGTAGGTTGAAATCAAGAACCAAGGAAACAATGTACCAAAACACACAATAAAGGGTATGATCAGCAACAATCGACATGCACCCATTTTTCTGCTGGTTCTACACTTGGAGTCAATGAAAGTCTAATCTGCCTGAAGTGTCACTAGCCACACACTTCCCTTGCTGTCAGAATAATGACAAGGAGGTAGAAAGAAATGGGATGGAAAATATGAGTCACCAGGTTAGTTACAGCATAGTCCCAGGCACGGAAAAGGGGCCCTGTAGCTTTACAGGGGGAAGGTGGTCAGTGCTTGAGGACACTGAATTGCCTAGAAGGGTAGGAAGTTTAAGGGTATTATCCCTGGTTGGTGGGACTACAGGGAATTATATTTTCTTCTTTCTATCTTTCAAAGTAAAAAAAAAAAATCAGCAATGTCCATTTCAATTTCTATAATCATAAAATAAAAGGAAAAATATCTTTTCTCCATACAAGGATTGAAAATTTTGATTCTTCCTTAGGATAAATTTCTTTGGAGAAAAAAATAATTTTAAAGAATGTTTTGTTGAAGGGTACGCATTTATACTGAGAAAGGGCAATAACTACAGAAAGATGTTTCCTCTTTTTATCAATAGTGCTCCTAAAAGTCCTATGAGAATGTCAAGCATTAGGCTATAAATACAATTCTTTGCTACCTAAGTCCCATCCACACAATTATTTTTCTGTTTGTATTTTCCGAGGATAACATTTGGGAAGGTGATAGTAGAGAGGTAATGGATGGAGCAAATGCATATAGATATTTGCAAATACATATTTTAAAATAGCATTATATGAAACGTTTCTGCAGTAAATACAAATAAAAGAAAAGCTCCAAGACTTTGAAGCAATTCACTGTAGAAAATGCAATGATCTATGACGTACCCTATAATCTTTAGGAGCTAACATTTAAAATGCTTTACTTTCTATACATTTAATTGGCTAATTATTAACACTGAGAACTATGTCAGTTTAATGGAGGGAAAAAAATAAAGTATAGTTTTCCCCTCTTCAGGATCCACAGTGAGGACTGGTTCTAGGACCTCCCAGAGTACCAAAACCCCTAGATGCTCAAGTCCTTTTTATAAATTAGTGTAGTATTTGCATATTATTTGCATATGGGCCACAGGAGGATATGCCTGCACATCACTTCATTCACACGGATTTGACATCGTGTTTGGTATGCAGAAAATTCAATTTTTGCTTTTTGGAATTGTCTGAGATTTTTTTCCCCAAAATTTTCAATCTGCAGTTAGTTGAATTTGTGTATGTGAAACCAAAGGACACAAAGGGTCAACTGTAACTTGAAATAAAGCTTTCTTAAGGAGGAAATTCACAAGGAAATAATTTACCAAAACAACACATTATATTGAATAATATGAGACAAGTGGAAAAGATTTATTTAAAAGATTAGCTATAGATTATTTTATAATTATGTTTTAGGAAGTCTGAGGGTAAAAATCTCAGTTCTCTCTCACTTGCTAAATGGACTGTGGCAATTAGTTTACATCTTTTAGAGTCATTTTCCACACTGGCAGTCACATCAAAAATTTTGATAAGAATCAAATAAGAAAATATGTGAACATTCTTTGTCATGTGTAAAGCATTCTATCCAATAATATGCTTTATAACTATTCTCAAAGAAAGGCACATATGTAATGTAAAATGACAGGAACTGATTAAAACAGTAGTCTCAGAAGAAAATGAAAAGTTACATCTCCCTCTCCATTTTAGAAATACACTGAATCATTCCTCAGAATGATAAAATTAACCAGTATTTAAGCAGAACCTTTATTGGCCTCTAAGGTATTGTGATTTGTAATAAGAAACACATTTTTGGCCTTCATCCCATTTCTGGTACAGAGTTTCTAAAACTTAGAATTTCCAAAGTGACAAGAACAATAAAGGTATCTTTTGATGTTTATAACAAACCCCTTTCAATCATATCTGAGTTTACACTAATGACATGCATTTTGTAAAGCACCAATGGATGGAGCCTGGTTGCCAGGGAAACCAACCTTGTGATTATAGTTGGAACATTTAGGCCCACTTCCAGACCTCTATGGTGGGAAGAAGGATTTGTAGATTGGGTTCAATCACCAACAGCCAGATGAAATCATAGGCTGTTTCTTATTTCAGTTCCCCTATTAAGAATACCAATTGCCAACTGTCCATAGATAAGACATCCCTGTGAAAATACTGGAAGAGGGCAGTGAGGCTGAAGCCACTCTCTAGACCACAGAAATTGAGAAGGACCACATTGGCAGCATAGGAGAAACAGCTACACTCTGACAGAATCACGCCTCCCCCAGTCCTGCACAGGGAGAGTGTGCCTGGAGCCCATGGTTTCTCCAGCAAGAAAAAGAGAACCCAAAGTGGATATCCAGCTCCCCAGTGTTGTGGGCCTCTTCCTAGGAGGCCTGCTTGGGTGTTGCCCCATGCAATCACAGGAGACTCTGTGAGGCTTCACCACTGAGTGAGATTGGGATAGAGAAGGGGGGCGGGGCTTACAGCAATGAATGCTCAGACCTGGGCAGACCAAGTGCCTGAGCTGAGATCCTGCCAGTGTCTCTACCCATCAGCAGAGCCAATCCAGGGGGCCTATCTGGCCAAGGAACTCAGTGAGCAGTTCTGCCTGATTCAGGTCATGTCAGGCCATAAAACAAGTCTTAGCAAATTTAAAAAGATTGAAATCATACATGTATTTTTTTCTCAACCATAATGTATTGAAACTAGAAGTCAATAATAGGAAGAAAACTGAAAAATTCACAAACTGAATGGGGTTGGGGGGTGCTCCTAAACTCATTTTAGGAGGCCAGCATTACTTTTGATACCAAAGCCAGGTAAGAACATTACAAGAAAACAGAACTACAGGCTGATATCCCTGATGGATACAGATGTAAAAATTCTCAACAAAATACTAGGAAAACAAATTCAATAGCACACTAAAAGGATAATATGCCATAATCAAGTGGGATTCATCTTTGGGAACAAGAATGGTTTAACATATACAAATCGATAAATATGATGTATCACATTAATAGAATTAAAGATAAAAATCATATGGTCATTATGTATATGTAGGAAAAATCATTTAACAAAATTCTACATATATTCATAATAAAAACCCTCAATAAATTGTGTGTAGAAAGAATATACCTCAACATAATAAAGGCCACATATGACAAGCTCACAAGTAATATGCATAATGGTGAAAGGCTGAACACTTTCCTCTAAGATCAGGAACAAGACAAGCGTACCTACTCTCACCACTGTTTTTCAACATAGTACTGGAAGTCCTAGCCAGAGCAATTAGGCAAGAGAAAGAAAGAGATGAAATCAAAATTGGAAAGGAAGAAGTAAAATTGTCTCTATTTTAGATGACATAATAATATGTATAGAAACCTAAAGACTTCATCAAAAAACTATTAGATTTATCAATGAATTCAGTAAAATTAAAAGATACAAAATCAACATGCAAAAATTAGTAGAATTTCTACATACTGACAATGAATTATCTGAAAAAAGGAAAAAACAATCCCATTTACAATAGCATCCAAAGCACTAAAGTAATTAGTAATGAATCTAACCAAGCATGTGAAAGATTTCTATACTGCAAAAAAGACGTTTATGAAAGAAACTGAAGAAGACACAAATAAATGGGAAGATGTTTTGTGTTCACAAATTGGAAAAATTAATATTGTTAAAATCCCCAAATACCTAAAGCCATCTGTAGAGTTAATGCAATCCATATCAAGATTTTAATGGTATTTTTAATAGAAATAGAAAAAGAATGCTAAAATACATCTGAAACCACAAAAGACCCTGAAGAGCCAAAGCAATCCTGAGAAAAAAGAATAAAGCAGGAGGTATCATACTTTCAAACTACATTCTAAAGCTGTCGTAATCACAACAGGATAGTACTAGCATTAAAACAGACACATAGATCAAAAGAACAGAATCGAAAGCCGAAAAATAAACCCATGCATAATCAGTTACTAATATTTGACAAGGGGGCCAAAAATACTCAATGGGGAAACGATAGTCTCTTCAGCAAATGGTGTTGCTAAAACTTATAGTCACAGGCGAGATAATAAAACCAGACACCGCCCCCCATCTTACACCACTCACAAAAACTAACTCAAAATGGATTAAACACTTATCTGTAAGACCTAAAACCATAACATTCCTAGAAGAAAACATAGGGCAAAAGCTCCTTGATATTGGCAGTGATTTCCTGAATAAGACAGCAAAAGCACATGCAACAAAGTAAAAAATAAACAAGGATGACTACATCGAACTTAAAAACTGCATAGCAAAAGAAATGACCATCAGAATGATAAGGCAACCTACGGAATGGGAGAAACTATATGCAAACCACACATCCGATAAAGGGATATTTATATATATATATAAACTCATACAACTCAATAGCAAAAAAATCAAATAATCCCATTAAAAAATGGGCAAAGGACCTAAATAGACATTGTTCCAAAGAAGATATTAGAATATTCAAAAGGTACATGAAAAGATGCTCAACCTCACTTATCAGCAGAATGGCTATTAACAAAAAGACAAGAGATAACAAGCGCTGGCAAGAATGTGAGGAAAAGGGAACCCTTTTATACTACCGTTGGGAATGTAAACTGGTACAGCCACTAAGGAAAACACTATGAAGACTCTTCAAAAAAATTAAAAACAGTATCATGATATGATCCCACAATTCCAGTACTGGGCATATATCCAAAGGAAACAAATTTACTATCTTGAAGAGATATCTACACCTTCATGTTCAATGCACCATTATTTAAAACAACCTAGTTGTCCATCAAAAGATAAATGGATATAGAAAATGTGATTCGAATATATATGTGCGTGTATATATAAATTTCAGCCATAAAAAAAGAGAAGGAATTTCTGCCATTTGCAATAACATGGACGAACTTGAGGGCATTATGATATAAGGCAAGCAGAGAAAGACAAATACTGTATAATCTCAGTTCTATGTGGAATCTAATAAAACTGACCTCAAGAAACAGAACAGATTGGTGGTTGCCAGATGCAGGGCTTGAGGGATGGGGAAATGGGCAAAAGTGGTAAAAGTTAGAAACTTCTAGTTACAAAATAAATAAGTTCTAGGGATATAACATGCAGCAATACTGTATTGTATATTTAAAAGCTACTAAGACAGTAATTCTTAAAAGTTCGCTTTGTAACTGTGAGGTGATGGTAACTAAACTTATTGTTACAATCATTTTACAATATGTACATATATATATTATGTTGTACATCTTAAACTTATACAATGCCATATGTCAATTATATCTAAATAAAACTTGAAGAAAAAAGTCACCAATGACCAATGATTTAACTAATCATGCCTCTGTAATGAAGCTTCCATAAAAACCTGAAAAGGAGATGAGAGAGCTTCCTAGCAAAGGGGCTGGGAGAGCAGCAAAGTCAGGGAGAGCGTGGAAGCTCTGCGCCCCTTCCCACACACCTTGCTCTATGCTTCTCTTCCATCTGACTGTTCCTGAATTATATCATTTTATTTTTTTAAAAAAAACTAAACTGTTTTCCTGAGTTCTGTGAGCTGCTCTAGCAAATTAATTGAAACCAAGGAGAGGGTCATGGGAACCTCCGAGTTTTAGCCAGAAGCACAAGTGAAAATCTGGACTTTAACTGGCATCTAAAGTGGAAACAGTTTTGCGGCACTGAGCCCTTAATTTAATAAAATTTATAGGCTACCCAGCTTGTATCATAGAATTGCTGAAGAGGGATAAGCTACCACACATTTGGTGACCAGAGTACAGAAGTGTTAAGAGAACTGTATGTAGTGTGAAGGAAAATGATAATGTGTTTTTTCTTTACAGCCTCTTTCTAAATTGGAGAGGTCACACCATCTTGGAGCAAAAGTGTTCATCTTTTTACCCAAATATTTTCCTCTCTTTGCTTCTCCTGAGCTGAAGTAAATTAAGCTCTAATTTATATAAAGAAGAGTAAGCTAAATAAATGAAGTAAAAAAATTAAAAACAATAATTTGAAGGAAAAATTAACAATATTTTGTAACATTGGGTAGAGTATCATTTTATAAGAACTGAATTTCTCCTTCCCTGATTACCCTAAATATCTGATAAATAACATTTTTAATCACATTTTAGAACATTTTATTTTAGATCTGTAACTTTAAATGCTCATTGTCCTTTTAAACTTCAAATAAGTCTAAACAAAGAAATATTTAATCATGAGAAAAACTAACAGCCATTCTATTTAACAATTACTTATTTACATGGAATAAATCTTCTATATAACTTGGTGGTGATATAGGAATTTGTTTCTCCTAATCGGCCAGCCCACATATCTGTGAGTTGTGTCTAAAAGATAAAGTAGTATCTGGGAGGGAAAAAAAAAATTTGAATTTGCTGTAATGAACGTTCATAAGATGTGGCAGCATTAACAGAAAATGAATGAGCTCCTAAAATGTGTTCAGCACTATTCTCAGTTGTGGGAGGCAGTGGAGAAGGAGCCAGATATGGCTGCTTCCAGAGCAGGGGAGAGACAATGAAACAAAGAATTTAATCAAGGGTGAGCAAATGAAGGGACAAAATACAATGCCCTGTAGGAGCTCTGCAGTTATGTAACCTGGCATAGGGGTTGTCTAAATGTTTCCAAGAGGAAATGACACCTATGAGTAGGATGGAAACAGATGAAATGGGGGACTTGTGTTCTAGGCCAAGGAAATGAGAGCAAACGGCGGCTTGCTGAGAAATGGAAGGACTTCGCCTTGACACAAGTATGAAAGTTTTTATGGAGTTGGCAAAAAGAGAAGCTAGCAAAATAACACAAAAGCTGGAAGTTATGAAGGGCCTTGTATGATATGTCAAGGAATTTGACCTTATTTCAAGGGCAATGAAATGTCAGAGTAGGAATTTAAGGGAAGAGTGACAAAAAGATGTATTTAATGATAATTAAAGTAATAAGAACTGCCACTGAATGCTTTCCGAGATAAATACTTAATAAATATCAACCCTTTTAATCTTCACTACAGCCCTAGGAAAATATTATTACCACTTTCTGGATGAGGAGAGTGAATTCTATAAAGTCTGGCCAGGGTTTACACAGCTAGAATGTGACTGGGACATAACTCACACCCAAATCTGTCTGATCCTAGGGTAAATCAGGGGCACAGTGAAGTCAATATTAGTTAGGTTGAACCACATGAAATTGCTGAAAACAACAATTTCACATGATTGAATCTACTATGCCTTATAAAATCCCCACACCATCTGAAATAAAATTTCAATTTCAAAAAATTGAGCTGCCAGATGCATATATTGGAAGAATAGAGAAGTCATTTGAGATTCTCAGTCCATCTTATTTTGACAGTCTCATACTTTGCAGATTTAAACCCAAAGGTCCCTGTTACTGGCTTAATTCTCTTCTTTCTCTCCTGTCATTCCAAGTCTTTTTTTTTTTTTTTTTTTTTTTTTGGTCTCTTGCTTTCTGTAATTCCTTATCAACCAGGAACCTGGTGACTGTCCCAATGTGTTTCAGCAACGGTGACTCCCTTGCTCCCTTGCATTTTCCCTGATGTCTCTATTCTCGGTTTGTTCTTTATAAAATGAAGAAAGAATTGCACAGCAGATCTTGAAGACATTCCTCTACAATATAAAGGGCCTTACATAGATCCCATGGGATGATACACTCCCCATTCCATTTTCCAGAGTTCTCACATGTTGCAACTTCTCACCATCTCTGTATTCATTGCAGATTTCGGCATCCAAGCTCAAATAGAGAAAATGCATTTTAAGTGCATTTAAGTGCATTAAATAAGTTATAAGTTGGCATTCGAATCTTGCTTTCTTCTCAAGTGAGACTGCTGGCTAATTGTAAATAACAGCAAGTAATATTCCAGTTATATTTCATTCTTTGAGATTCATTTGAAATTCTAAGCAAAGATAGGCAATTAGATTAATCTGTAGGTGGCTATTAATAGGACCTAAGCCTAACTTTCAGTTTCTATATAGGCTCTTGACAATTAGGTCAATAATTCCACTCTCCTTCCTTCATTATTATTCTTTCTCTTCCTTTGTCCTCTGCCTCTGCAAAATATCTTCTACCAGGAATTTACTCACACAAAATATTCTGCATCAGTAGTTTGCAAACCCAGCTGGCTCAAATAACTTCATTGTTTTTGTGAAACTTATACGTGTTTGTTATAATGAAATCAAGAAACAGACAAATATAAAGAAAAAAAATTAACAAAATCCAAATAATACTACAGAATTACATTAAATAATTATCTTAAAGATCAAGGAATACATAGATATATGGATAAAGAGGTTGGTGGATAGAAATATGGAGAAGTAATAGTGCATTAGAGAGGTAGGAAGATAGATTAGATAGATAATAGATGATAGATAGATACAGACTAATCAAAAGACAAAATAATTTTATAAAAATTATATGCTACTATACAAACTACTTTTTAAAAGAAAGTATTAGATTTAACTTTTGCATTTAACAGAAGAAACCTTAGGGAAGCTGAAGAAACTGCTAAACCTTAAATACACATTTCATCATTTCAATATATAATTTCCTTACTCTTCTATGAGTAAGAAATTTAGACATGGAACATTAAATATCTAGAGTTATGATTTCTTTTAAACGACATGTTTCAATTTTAGGCAGAACAATTGAATCCCTGCTTTTAAAAATGAGGGAATTAGCACTCTTACATATACTGAGTCTTCACTTCCTACTCCCTAATTTTGGTTATATAATTTTTATATTA
>NW_011889091.1:109646-112275 GCF_000151845.1 Pteropus vampyrus | reverse complement strand
TAACATAAAAAACAACTTGGCTAGCTAAAATATTTTGGGGTCTCTCTTTCCTCAGAACCTTGTTTACTCATTTGCCTATTGCTGAGGAAAATGTTAAAATATGTTGATTTTTTTTTTATTATCAAAGGTGATGCATTTTCCACTGTGAATGTGGAATGATGTATTTTTCTTTAAAGCTTCAAAATTTAACTAAGGCATATCTTGTTATTGAGTATTCTATAATAATTTTTCTTTAACTAAATGTGCATTTTAATTTCCATATTCAGTTGTGCCATTAATTCAAGAAATTTTATTTTTAATTCTTTATTATTATGTTCTATAATTTAGCAACACAATTTTTATTATATCTGTGTTCTCTCTCCCCAATATGGGACTGTCCTATTTGATCTCTTCATTTTTTATGTGTTCACAGTGATTATATTAAGACTTTCTTCCTTGAAATAATTTAATTTTAATCCAGTTTATTTTGTTGTTTATTATTTCTAACTAATATTTTTAGTACTGTAAAGATGAATTTTAGACCTCAGGTTTTTTCCTGAATTCTATAAATTATCTTTACATTTTATTTTGGTGTTTTATTTCCTAGGTTTCAATCTCTTGATTTATTGAATTTGTCCTTTTCTTGAAGTCTACAGTGCAAGATATTAATGAGGAATGTTCTTTTGTTCCATAGATTGTTTTATGTTCAATCATGTACTCTGTTTTCTATTCTCTTTTTCTCAGACAGAGGGATGCTGCTGTATTTACACAGTCATCTGCTGTATCTTTTCAGTTTATTATGCTAAAGTGAGCAGATCTGTAAGAAGTCTGCATGAATTCTTCCTAATTCACTTCCCACCTTCTCCAAAACATGCATATCTTCCCCTGAGACTATTTGCATAATTAACAATAGTGTTTCCTCCATGTTAATATAGCCCATCCACTTTATTATAGCTTGAGGCCATGAGACAGACAGGAGGGGTTCATGCAGGGCTTGCAGGAGACTTTTAAGAGAAGCTCCACTTTTTCTTCAAAGACTTTATTAAATATTCATTAGAATTCACAACATGGTGTGTATATGTATGTGTGTGTTTGGGACACAAAATCGGGATTACCTGCTCCAACATGGCAAACCCTCAAGATTCAGATAACTTCTCTATTTCAGTTTAGAGTCATAGGCTTTCTTCAAAGACACTTTTCCCATTCCACTCATCTATCTCCAGTGATTCATTTTTTATCAGAGACATAGCCATATCCAAAAAATTCTGATCCAGTATATCTATGATAGAGAACAGAATCTGTAGATTTCATTTGATTTGGAAAGTTTTAGTCATTAATTTTAAAAAGTTTTAGTCATTAATTTTAAAAATGTTTTTATGCCCCATTCCCTTTCTGAGATTCCAATTACACATATTTTAACCCATTTGATATTGTCCCACATGCCATAATGCTTTGTTCATCCTTTTTTTCCAGTCTTTTTCTTTTTTTTCAATTTGGAGACTTTATATTGATAAAGCTTTAAATTCACTGCTCTCCCCCAACCCCGCACCCCGCTATATAGTCTCTAATTTTCTGTTAATCCCATACAGTGTTTTTCATACCAAACAACATATTTTCAATCTCTAGAAATTTGATTGGCATCTTCTTTAGGTCTTGTATGTCTTCCTTTAATCATGCTCACACTTTCTGCTACCTTCTCGAATATATGGAATTATTTAAGTAGCTGTTTTAAAGTCCTAGTGTGTATTAATTTTATCATTTGTTGCATTCTGGGGTCTCTTTCTCTTGGCCGATGTTCTTCTCTCATTATGGATATTTTTTTGCTTCATTGCTTGCTAGGTAACTTTTGATTGGATGACAGAGATTGTAAATTTTATGTTGTTGTATGTTAGATATTTTTATAATCCTTTAAATATTTTTAGGGATTTGTTCTGGAACACAGTTACTTTGAAGCAATTTGAAGCTTTTCAGGCTTACGTCTAAGTTTTGTTAGACTGCTGCAGAATGGCCTTTGGTGTAGGACTAACCTGGTCTCATTTTGAGGCAATACTCGTCTAAGAACTATGCTTGACAACATGAATATCAAGAGATCTTTCCATTTTTGTTGTGAACTATTCTTGGCCCTGAATGATTCTTAGACATTGTTCTTCCTCTTCCTTTACATTAGTTCTTCTCCTAGCCTTGGGTAGTTTCCTCCCATGCATGCATTTATCATTGGAATCTTCCTGTTAACTCAAGGAGGATCTCGGCAGATCTCTGGAGAGTGCTTTCTCGCACACTCTGCTCTCGCATGCTCCCTCCTTCTCCCTCTCCCTCTCCTTACTCCCCTCTCCTTCCCTCTCCCCCTCCCTTTTTCTTTCTCCCAGGCTTTGTTTAAACTCCCTCTTCCCACTGCGGCAAGCTAGATATTTTCTTTAGGCACCAAGCTGGGGCAATCATAAGGTTCATTTAATTTGTTTTGCTTCAATCAGGGATCACTCTTCTATGCTGCCTGTCTTCCAGTTTCTAAAAACATTTGTTTCACACATTTTGGTTGTTTTTTTTTTTTTTTCAGTTGTTTAAAGCAGGAAGATAAATTGTGTCCTGTTACTTCACCATGTCTGGAAGCAGAAGTCCTCTCATGATACATTTTTAATAAAATGTTGCAAAG
>NW_011889091.1:99276-107816 GCF_000151845.1 Pteropus vampyrus | reverse complement strand
CTAGGGAGTTAAAAGCCTTGGATATAGAGATTCTTCGGCAGTTAGAAATATGAGAAAAGTGATGTTCTAAGGGCCAGTCTGGTAAGAAAGTTGCCACATTATGTAATTATTTTTGGAAATACCAAAAGGCATATGCCTCTCTCCCTTTTGTCTTTTAGGGTACCTCAAATGCTAACTTGAGCTCTTACAGCTTTCCAGACATCTTGTTCAAATGTGACTAAGTCTAAGGTTTAATGTCCAAAACCCAGATCATTTATCAGGCCATGTTTCAGCAGGCAGGTAGCAGAAACAAAGAGCACTGTGGGTGAACTACAAAGGCAAGAAGACTGTGGCTTAAGGTATTGGTTAAAATTTTGCCACTATCTATCCAAGACCAAGTTTTCCCTAGACCAGGACTGAGGGAGAAGCAAAAAGGCAATAAATTAGTTTTTTCAAGACAAAATATCTATTCCATTATTTTTAAACATTATATTTAAAGTCCTCTAGTATGACTTCATATATCTTCTATTTGTTAGGAGTTTATAATATCCTTTGGTATATGATGTGATAAATTTCTTTCTGTGTTTTTTTAAATGTTCTTTACTATGCAAAATCATAGATAGCAGGCTTTTGTGCTACTATTCTTAAAGTTTTAATATTGATCCATGAAATCCATGAGTCCACAAATGATTGGCTAGTATTAAATATTGTGAACAAACAAATGAATGAAGCAACTAGTCAGTGAATGAACGAAAGCAAATGATGATTGGAGAGAGTTAGGAATGAAATCAGTCTTGGGAGACAGAGAATACTATGTGTCAGACCACCTCCAGAATGGGATGTAGTGAGGAGGCCCTAAAAACAAATTTTACCTTCACATCTTTTACCAAGACTCTAGTCTCATTGTCTCTAAACTAATTAAACTTGTCTGATTTCAAGCCTCTCTTATGTGACTTGCAATAAGACATTTGGAAATTAAATCTGGGCTTGTAGATTCCAAGTCTCTCAAGACAGAGGAAGTCTTCAGAGTCTTCCAGATCATTTACTTTCACAGACTGTGATTACGAACATTTCCTACAACCCATGCTACTAGCTAGGCATGTCCTGCTTTCTAAAATGAACTCATATGTCAACTTTAAGTCATGAAGTTCCTAAAGAACCTCCTGCCAGTTAGTCCCCTTGGTGATTTCTTTCAGAAGCTTTGAGCAGACGGAGAATTTCCATGAAGAACTGCAGTATAGTCATAGATTAATACTACTAACAATTGTACGCTAACATTTATTGAATACCTACCATGTGTCAGGCACTGTTTTAAGTACTTTCTATATATTTATACATTTAATCATCCCAGCCATCCTAAGAGAGGTTCCATCACTAACTTCAGAATATTTTTTGCAGTGCAGAACTCTCAGAATATTTTTCTACTTTATGTAGTAATTCACATGAGGTTTGTCTCTTTTGCCTCTGAATTTCAAAGCTGGAGACACTTTAGCTCTTGTAAATTTAGCTCATCTCTCACCATTGGAACTAATTCTGTTCCTGGTCACAAAAAATTTCAGGATCTTTGAAACTATAGCTTAGGGAATCAATATCCAGGCAGCCTGAATTGTGCTTCTGCTCTAACCTTGATTTTGAGCTCCAGGAATTAGGTTCTATTCTTATTTCTAGCAGCCAAACCTTGGCCATCTTATTCTTCCTAATGTATTAGTCTTTCTTTTGTTTTTTTTTTTTAGGATGGTTCCCCAGTCTTCATGAGACTAAGTAGCCATAATTCTGCTCCTGAAACCCAGTTAAGCGGTCCCCGATAATTCCTGCTGTCCTCTTATGTCAACTCCTGACCTGCCTGAATCACTGTCTGCTGTCTAGTCCTTGGTGAACTGTCACTCATTCTGATCCAGAAAGTTACTCTAACCCCCAAAACCTTTCTCATTCCCATATGACCAGAACTTGAATATGTGTCACTAGCTCTTATTTCCCCCATTCCTCCTTATTCCTTCCTTAAGGCCAAATGCCTGAAATCAACAACCCTTGAGTAATTTCCCCTACTTAATATGCACAGGTTTATTAATTTGTTGTTCTTTAATTTATGTATGTCAATATTAAGCTTCACTTCTATTTTCTAGAACACAATTGTCATAAGAATTTAATATCCCCAAATAACTATTATTTCTTATTATTCCTTATTATTAGTTTTATCTTTGGTTAGGTTATATTCAAATTAAATAATTTTACAGTTGCGAGAATTACCAGAAAATACAGAAATTATTCCATATATTTTCAGATCTATTAAAAATTCAAAACATTTTCAGTTGGGGGTTGAATAGTGATAATTTGAACTACTTATTTCAAATGAATGTTTATAACATTATACATGGTCCTAAGATGGGTTATGTTTGCTGTAGGTACTTAAAGAAGGAAAAGTATTATTCCTTTCACTAATTTAGATTTTCTAAATTCGGGTATTTAGATAAAGATAAGAATAGCTATTATTTTTATAGGCACATTTGTATAGATATGCATGCTAGTCAAGTATGGATCAGCTTTTTGGAAGTGAGTCTTAGTTTCAAATAAATTCCGCATGAAGGAAGACAGACAGTCCATTTAAGATGATTCTGGTATCAAAACAGATACTGGTCTCAGGGCAGCTTTGGGATAGATACTGGTCTCAGGACAGCTTTGTCTCAGGGCAGCCTGGGATAGATTTCTGGCTCTTCTCCCCATAACCAATTAATAATTTGTCAGTTTCAATACATATTTTTAATTAGATTTATTGAGTGACATTGGTTAATAAAATTATATGTTTCAAATGTACGATTCAATAACACATCATATATATATTGCATTCATTGTATGTTCGCCGCCCAAAGTCAAATCTTCCATCACCATATATTTGACCCCTTATCTTCCTTTCCCATTCTCCCCTTTCCCTCTGGTAAACACTCAACTGTTGTCTGTGTCTATGAGTTTTTGGTTTTTTGTCTTGTTCATTTGTTGCTTTCAGTTTTTTATCCCAGATATAAGCAAAATCTTATGGTTCTCAACTTTTTCTGACTTATTTCGCTTAGCATGATAATCTCAAGATCCATTCGTGTGATCACGAATGGCAGTATTTCATCTTTTCTTATGGCTAAGTAATATTCTATTGTATATAGATACCACATCTTCTTTATCCAATCATCTATCGTAGGGCACTTTAGTTGCTTCCATGTCTTGGCCACTGTGAATAATGCTGCAATGAACATTGGGGGTGCATATATCTTTAGGGATAAATGTTTCCAAATTTTTGGGGGAGTTGTATGGTAATTTTATTCTTAACTTTTTGAAGAACCTCCATACTGATTTCCATAGTGGCTGTACCAATTTATATTCCCACCAGCAGTGTATGAGCGTTCCTTTTTCCTCACAACCTTTCCAACTTGATAGTAATTATGTCTTATTTATAATATCCATTCTTACAGGTGTGAGGTGGTATCTCATTGTGGTTTTGATTTGCATTTTCCTAATGTCTAGGAAAATGCATCTTTTCATACGTCTGCTGGCCGTTTGCATGTCTTTTTGGGAGAAGTGTCTGTTCAAGTCCTCTGCCCATTTTTTAATTGGACTGTTTGCTTTTTATTGTTGATCTGTATGAGTTCTTTGTATATTTTGGATTTTAGCCCCTTATCACAGGAATCATTTGGAAAGAATAAAGAGCCCAGAAATAAGCCCACATATATATGAGCAAATACTTTTGACAAAGGAGCCAAAACATATATTGAAGAAAAGAAAGTGTCTTTAACAAATAGTGCTGGGAAAATTGTAAAGCCACATGCAAAATAATGAGTTTAGACTTCCATCTGTCACTGTACACGAAAATTAACTCAAAATGGATCAAAAACCTAAATATAAGACCGGAAACAATAAACTGTATAGAAGAAAACACAGGTAGTAAACTCATGGACCTTGGATTTAGAGAGGATTTTATGAATTTGACCTCAAAGGTAAAGGAAGTAAAAGCAAAAATAAATTAATGGGGCTACATCAAACTAAAAAGCTTCTGCACGGCGAAAGAAACCTTCAACAAAACAAAGAGGCAACCAGCTAAATTTGAGAAGATATTGAAGAAGACACAAAGAAACAAAAAGATATTTCGTGTTCATGGATGGAAGAATCAACATAGTTAAAATGGTCATAGTACCCAAAGCAATATATAGATTTAATACAATTCTCATCAAAACCCCAATGGCATTTTTAAAGAAACAGAACAAGAAAATCGTGAGATTTGTATGGAATCACAAAAGACCCCGAACAGCCAAAGCAATTCTGAGAAAAAAGAACAAGTCCAGAGGAATCACACTGCCTGACTTCGAATTTTACTACAAATAGACAATAACCAATATCTCTTGATTTATGTTGTTCCTCTCCAGTTATCCAAACCACATCTTGAAAGGTGATTTTAAGATAATTATGGAGATGGGAGAAAGAAAGGAAAGGGTGAATGAAAGCTAGGAGAAAACAAGAGAGGGAAAAAGACAGAAAAGCAAAAGCGTTACAGGAACACAATGTTTGAGAAAGAAATGACTAAGAGAAAGAAAGATGGCTGAGTGAAAAGATGGGTGTAGGGATCACAGGAAATTGAAAGAAAGAAGTGCAAAGAATTAAGGTGACCTTCTAAGAAGAGAGGAAAAGGAGTATGGTGAAGTTAACTCATTTGTTTGTTGAGCATCTACTGTGAACTATGTGCTAAGCACTGTGCTAAGTCTTTTCTGTAAGGTAAAGGAAAACATTATTTCAGACCTCAAAAGACTTACAATCAGTGGTAAATATTAGTTCTAAGCAGGAGTGAACCTGAAATAGCCTGATTACAGTTAGATGCATCTTCTTCTTTTCCAGTGGCCCTTTACATTATGTGGGTGGAAAAAATAGTAAATTATAAATGACTAGACTTTTAAAAAATCAAGACAACTGAGGCTGCTTAAAATAACAAATTCACAAAAACATAGCACCATTAGATGGCACCAGGAAAGCCTTTATTGTGCCACATCTGCCTTTGAAAAGTACCTCAATTTCCTGTGTTTCTAACCTCATTTTCATAACTCAGGAAAGTAGGAGGGACCTTCTTTTTCCTGTTCCAGGTTTCTGCTGGTCCATAAAATAAGGAAGCTCTGAGCTCCAGTATGTAATGGTTAAAAGCATCCAAACGTTCTTCCATTTCTTTCTCGCTTTCCCTATGTGAGAGGAGTGGTTTATTTGACTGATGAGACAGTAAGAGTATGACTTCTGCTAATTCCTACTTCTCTATCTGGTTGGGGGATATACCAAAGCTCTTTATGTATATATGACCTCTGACTCCCTGTCTTTACTCTTGGCAGATGAGAGATGAGCAAGTGTTCTCTGTGCAGCTGGCACAGTAAGGCTTCTCTATAAACTGACACCCACCTCCGGCAGGTATAAAGGTCTGAAGTTGGTGTGGTTATGAAGAGGTGGAAGAAGCATTATGAAGCCCATTTTACTACTAGATTCAGGACAAATTCTCTAGTTTAGCCTTACCTGCATCAAAGTGAATAGGTCGGTCCCTATTTGTCCCCTGTGTATATTTTCCAATGGGTCTAGTGTTATTATCTTCCTCAAACCACAAAAAGGACACGTTAGCTCAAATAAAACTTCTAGGTAGGAAGAGTAGCTAATTAAGCTCAAATGTGCCATTTATTCCTTGATTTGAATGAGGACAGTGCCCAGGGGTTGTGTAGGCGACCTACTACTGGGGCAGAGGGAAAGGGAGGCTGGGAGCGCCTGCTACTGTGTTGGGCACACTGGATGGTGGGGGATGCCCTGTGTGGGGGAGGGTTACTGAATAAGAAAAGAGAGACACTAAAGAAGAGTAGAAAAACACTAAAATAACAACTTACCATCCATATATATTTTTTTCCCTAAGAAAAGCTCTTATTTTAAGTGCTAGCCAGCATCTCTCTTTAACAGAAGCTTAAAGAACTTTGTGTCCAGGCAAATTCATAAGAACTGTATGGAGAGAACGATAACTACTTATCACAAAGGGAGAGTTGCCTCCTTCTAAGAAAAAAACAAGTAGGAAACAAATAAAACTGAAAGGAAAATATTTTATTCCTCCATAGCTTTCTCTCTAACAAACTTATTTACTTACATTCACACAGAGAGTAGGCATTACTTTATTTTTATAAATGTTATCTTGAAAATCGGAGAAATTATGGAGTTTTTCTAAGGTTATAGTTAAGGAATGGTGAACAGAGGACCACATAGTATGTTCCATCACCAGTTATGAACACTAGATCCCTGACCAGAACTATTACCATTGCTGTGGAATTTTGATGTGGCTGCCACTATTCCAGAATATACTCTCCCTTGCTTCTACTTCTTTGCATAACAAGGTTCTATTTCAAAGACTAGAACAGCTGTATCTTATTGGGTGAGCCTAGACCATATGTCCACGCTTTAACCATAGGAAAGTTAGAAAACAAGTATCTGGGGCTTTTATGTTCATAGTGAGAGAGGAGCTCTGCGATTATATCGATTATATTATGTTCATAGTGAGAGAGGAGTCTTACGATTATATCGGAAGACTGATATAATCAGGAAGGCTCAGATTATGGGTAACCAAATAATGGAAATATCCATGATAACTACTGGGTAAAATAAAAATAAAAACTTAGTCTTTCAGTTGCACTAACCACATTTCTAGTGCTCAATACACACATGTGGCTATAAGCTTCCTTGTTGGACGCTATAGATATAGGACATCGTCATCATCACAGAAACTTCTGTTGGACAGCACTGGCCTACACAAAACATTTCATTTTATTAATATGCAAACCAAAGGATCTAGCAGTTATCTGATTTATCAAGGTCCCAGAGCCAGCTAACATTCAATTAAAAACTGGTTATCAAATTTCCTAACTCCCTTTTCATTGTTCTACCCATCACAACTTATTGTCTTTTAACTTATAGTTGTAAATGTTATGTTTATTTGGTTCATTTTCCCAATTTGTCCAAAGTTTTTTGATTCTCAAGGCTCTGGTTTATTCTATTAATGTGAAGAACTGCGAAGTTTCAGTGAAAAGCTTTTATGGCTATAAAGATAGTTATCAGCAGAGCCTGGATATAATAAGTGATTTCCAGCTATTGATCTTCAAATGATCTGTTGCATGAAATATTGAGAGAATAATCTTAAAGATTTTCATTTAGCCAGTCATAGAAATGGGACAGCACTCATGCATGACCCCAAAAGTTAAAGGGAGGGTACCTGTGCATGGTCTCAGAGTCTGGATTCTCGCCAGTGTCTGCAGAGTGGCAGAGGCATATCTAGCCACAGTCAACAAGTTGATCTCTGATATGGAATGCTGCTCTTCAAGAATTTCCCAGTGGCTAGCAAGAGCTGGAGGAACAGATCCAAGAGAAATATTTACACCCACTCCCACTCGAAGTCTCTGACTCTCTTCTGGCTTGGAAACACACTTCCTGCACTACTAAAGACTGTGCAAGCTGCAGAGAGCATACTCGGTCTCTTCTCAGGCATGCTGTGGATGCTCAGAGGAAGGCACTGACCCCAGGGAGACGCACATGCTTCTGCTCTGAAACCCAAAGTGAGAGCATGCCTACTGCCTGGTTAGACACTGCTTGGTTACCAACACTCTCAGGGTGATTTTGAGAGATTAGTCTTCAAATGTTTTAATTTTTGAACTTGGCATCTTCAATAGGATTGAGATACTACTATTCACACTCCCTGGAATAAATTAGGATCATCCAAAAATATTCATTTTTCTCTCTCTAGACAGTGCTTAGAACAATGCTAATAGAAGGTGTGTGTGCTGGAACTAATACAACATAGTTATATAAACAGAAGGTGCATTCACTAATATAACATAGTTACTCATTACCTCATGAACAGAAGGTGAGTGAACCAAGATTCGGACAGCTGGAGCTTAGTTTCTAAACAGACAAGACCTAGAAGTCAATTGAATAAACAGCCCGGCTCATCTTTCAAGCCTCAGACTCCTCCGGTTCCTCCCAAATAGTGAGGTGTGCCTTTTTCCTGACTTTAAAAGTATTTTATAGCTACTTGTGTAATTGCTCTTATTACTTTACAATTGTTAATAGTTTTGTTCCCCATTATTCTTAAAGTCTCTTGAGGGCATGGAATGAGTCTGATTTATCTTTTCTGTTATCTATTCAATACTACTCATGAGCCCTACTCTAAGCCAGATAGTGTTCTAGGCTCTACGTATACAACAGAAGAAAGACAACGTTTAAGGTTTCCTAGAGCTTACATTCTAATAATGGACAAAGTACACAAGTAAATACGAGTAAGAGGATGAAGAGTGGCGGGAGGCTGCTAGTTTAGATAATGGGGCCAAAGAAGGTATTTCAGGTAAGGTGATGGTTGAGCAGAAACCTGAATAAACCAAGGAAGTAAATCACGTATGTGTCCAGAAAAACAGCTTTCCAAGCAGACTGATCAAGTAGCTGATTCAACACTTATTCACTAATATAAGAGGGTTACTTGTTACCTAATATGTACGGAACACCAGAGAAAGACACAGGAGGAGAAA
>NW_011889091.1:91936-97991 GCF_000151845.1 Pteropus vampyrus | reverse complement strand
TGTCCAGAAAAACAGCTTTCCAAGCAGACTCATCAAGTAGCTGATTCAACACTTATTCACTAATATAAGAGGGTTACTTGTTACCTAATATGTACCGAACACCAGAGAAAGACACAGGAGGAGAAACAGATCCTGGGAACAAGTGGAGGAATCAAATATGCTGAGACTAAAAGAGCATTAAAGTGGAGAAGCCCACAAGCCCCCTCAAGCCTGCTACATAGCAGCTCTCAGATATGTGGGGCGCATAAGCCCTGTTCTTCATTACACAACATAAAATTCTCACCACAGGAGCTATATTACAATCCGTGCACCTTAGACATCCAAGCCTATTGAAATTTACTCAAGTGTTCCTATTTAAAGTCTACAGACTGGTAAAATATCATCCTGACAGCCCTTAGCAAATTCAGCCTTCTAAATGAAAATTAAAAGGGTAAGATAAAGCAGTTTTCTACTTAATGTGGTGAATTGCCTCTGCAAGATCCTGCTGGAAGCCAGAAAAGCAATCATAAAGAGGAGAAGCCAAATTCCATGTCAACTGGAAAAGCAGGGAAGTATCTCTCCCCATACCCGCTCATGTTCAACTACGACAAAGATGTCAGAAGGGCCTTCAGGTACTCAGTAGTTTTCAAGTCTGGAAAAATCCTGTAGAAGAATGCAGAGACTTAAAAGAATGGGAACCAGTTGGTTAGAAGATGATGAACAGCAAAGATGAATGACAAGAGTAGAATACTAAAACTGTTAACCAATAATAACCAAACACACACAGTCAAAGGAGCATTCTAAAAGAACAAGTAACAGCTACCGGAAACAAAAAAGAATAGGCCAGGAGTGGTTCCATAGAGTAGTGGTTAGCACGTCTGCTTTACATGCACCTGGGTTCGTGCCCCAGTGGAGCCATGGCCCAGGCCCCCAGCTTGCCAGGCCCCGGCTGTGCCAGGCCCCTGGTGTGCTCTGCGAGCGCGTGGGAGAAGATGCCCCGTCTTCAGAGATCCAGTTCTTAAGGGGAGACAGCAACATCCGTAGGTCAGGGGTGGAAGTGGGCGGGGGCGAAGGGGAATTAAAAGAAAAGAATAAGCCATTGGTTGGTTTTACAGTTATTTATAAAGTCAATATATTAAAAAGACGATGACATAATTCTCAACTATTACTTCAATGCAGGGTTTTGCGGCCTCCACTCTACTGCCATTTTGGACTAGGTAAGAGTTTTGTTGTGGGGCGGGGGACCTCCCAGAATGTTTAGCAGTATCCCTGTCCTCTAAACACTAGATGCCATTAGCACCTCCCCCCAAGTTGTGACAATCAAAAATTGTCTCCAGATACTGCCAAATGTCCCTTGGGTAGCGGAATCCTTCCCCTTTCCCATTAAGAACCACTGGCTTAATGGGATATATTTTGTTTACCTAATCTCTTTGAATTGTGCTCACTTCTTTGCTTCTTTAATGTTCTGTACTTTACCAAGATGTTTTTGTGAAAAAATTATGGAAATAAGGCAAACTTCAGTTTCCATTAAAGTGGGAAGCTACTATACTTAAAGCTAGTTAATAGCTTATTTGACACTCAAGAAAGAAATAAAAATCATGTTAACTCGAACCAAATTATATACCCTTCTGCTCAAGTACCTCACCATCGTTTACCTAAGCCTTACTAACACTTCAGGATTTAAGTTGGCACAACTCTGAGAAGCTTTCTCCCACAGCCCCATTTCCAGTCTACTCTCAAAAGGGTGCTCCTTTCTTGTGTTCCCATTTTATCTTTATTAAGCTCATTTATTATAAATTAATATCATACTCTCTTCTGCTGTCTTTTTTTCTCAGTATACTATAAGCCCCCTGGGATAAGTGTCACATATTATTACTGATTGATCCTTGACTGGTCCTATAGGCAGTCAATAAGTGTTTATTGAATGAATGACATTCTTAGGCAATGGAGTCTTGATTGAGACACCAGGCCATGGGGTCTGGGATGCCAGGGAGCAGAATGAGGGTAACTAAAGATGAAGAAAACAAGCCTCATAAAAAAATTGGGACACAATATATCTAAACCTGGCTGTATATGTATGTTTTAAATATTTACTCTGAGGAATTAATGCCAATCACAAAATGAGATATAATTAAATATTTAAAGTAACACTATTTTTTCATTTTGTGTTATTTTTTAATTAATAAACTTGATTTTTTATAGCAATTTTTGGTTCACAACAAAACTAAGTGGAAAAATACAGAGCTTTCCAATATGCTTCCTGCCCCTTACACATACAACCTCCCACACTATTGACATCCTGCACCAGAGTGGTACATTTGTTATAATTAATCAGTGAACCTACACTAACATATCATCATCACCCAGAGTCCATAGTTTACATTAGCATTCACTCTTGGTATTATACATTCTCTAGGTTTTGACAAATGTATAAATACATGTGTCTATCGTTATAGTATCATACAAAGTTACTAATATTAATAACTAGTAATTATTAGTATTAATAATAATGCCAATGTTATCATTCATATTTAAAGTCAGAGTTGCCAATTGCAAAGTTGTCAAGAATTTGAAACGTATCTGTTCCTTGTTTGCTAAAACTCCTCCTGACCTCATGTTACCTAGTGAGTATGAGATTCAAATCTTCTCTGTGTCCAGACATATTGTGAGCGCGCACACACACACACGATGATGACATATATACATTTCAAGCAGTTCTATATCATTATTGCTGCTACCTCCTCATCTAAGCCAAAACCTTCTCTCACTTGAGTTATTGAAATAGCCTCTCCTATCAGATCCCCCACTTCTGCCTTTGCTCCATCATTCCTCTGCTCACTATTGTCCAGTAGCTTCCCACCTTACTCAGAGTAAACATCAGAGTCTTACAGAAACCTACAAGTGCCTACACGGTGGCCCCCCCACTCCCGCTTTTGAGCTTGTCTCCTTTTACTCTCCCTTTTCTTACTCTGTCTCTGCCACACTGCCCTGCTTGCTGATTCTTGAACATGCCAGGCACGTTTTCTTCACTGGGAATATTACTTTCTTCTCTCTCATTCTGTTCAGGATAGCTCAGATATCATTTGTCAGAGGTTTTTAGCACTCTGTATAAATAATAACATATCTTTCTCCTATGTCACCCTAACCCCAACCTCTGGACCTTTCTGTCTCCCTTGCCCTGTTTTATTTTTCTCCATAACACAACACCATATTAAATATTCGGACATATTAAATAATTATGTGCTTATTTGTCCATTATCTGTCTTCCCTCAGAAGCATGTAAGATCTTTGCATCCAGACTTACATTGTTTTGTTCTGGATAAATGTTTGGCGATCAGTGAACATTAAGAAAGATGTTCACTGATCACCAAACATTTATCCAGAACAAAACAATGTAAAAGTGAGGGATAAAGTTTCTAGAGATTATAGTTGAGTCAGAGGTAGCACATAATACAAACGGAATCAGAGACAAAAAGGTCATAATGATGGGAATGATGGTGAGGGTGGTGGTAAAGACTATTATTTGCTGAACTTTTCTAGGCAACACCACTAAGTGTTTGCAATGCTTCATTTAATTCTCCCACAAGAGTAAGATATAGGTCCTATTATTATTTCAGTTTTATAAATAAGGAAACTGAAAGTTTGAAGAGTTAGATAATTGCCCAATGTGCAGTTAGTAATTGTAAGAGCTATGATTTTTAACATATCTATTTCCAGAGCCTATATTGCTGTTAGTCTAACATCTCCAAGATAAGTACAATGCTGTGCTAGGGTCTGCCAAAATAGAACAAAACAAGACAAACCAGAAAATAACAAAACCGAAAGATTCTCTAATTTAGCAATAGTCTAAAAATAAAACCAGACCCACAGAGTTAATAAACAGGCCTCTTTATGATAATGACAATCTATAATCCTGATTCAGTAAGTAATACTAATAAGGAGGCAACAAATACAAGCAAACAAAAAGGTAACAAAATTACATAGAAAAGAAAATAATTCTCCAGTCTTAAATTATTTAATCCTCAATCTATTTTGTTGTATTTCAAGATCTTAGTAAACTGACCATTTTTTGTCTTCATTTTGTCAGGTTTGCATGATTTTTCCTCTAATATTCAGTTTCTTCATGAAATATATCTTCTTGGCTCCTGGTTCAGTCGAAGTCAATAGGCAATGCCACTTTTTTTTTGCAGCCACTCTATGACTTCATCTTTAGTGAAGGCTGTTGTTATCTACAATATAAGCGGCAGAGAATTACTTTGTTTTGTTTAGTTTCACCCTGACAAGGTTAGTGTGTAAAATCCAAAGGGGCAATTATTTTAATAAAAACATTTTCTGCCTAGTAGTATAGCAGTTTTTAAAATTAAATGCTACTGGTGAAATGTAGCAAAATGAACACTCTCATGCACTAAAACTATAAAAATAAATTGACATCTTTCTGAAAAGCAATGTGGCAAAAATGTTCTTACCTATCAATCTAATAATTCAACCTTTTCAACCTAGTCTGAGGATAAATTTGAAATAGAAAAATAAAAAATACACATAAAGATGTATACTACAGCTTACCCATCAGAAAAAAATATTAGCAACAATCTTATTTTCTAGTAATAGGAAAATGTTAAGTAATTATGTTACTTAAGATAAAATACTACACTGCCATTGAAAGATGTACTTATGAAGAGTTTACATGGAGAAAAACTTTATGCTGCCCTACTAAATGGAAAAGACTAAAGGACACTAAATTGTATAAAAAGTTGGATTTCAACTATGTAAAAGTATGCCCAGAGAAAGTGGTAGGGCAGGAATGAAATACAGAAAATGGTTGTTGCTGGGTGGTAAAAGTGAGATGATAGTTTTCATTCTACAGCTTGTATTTCAAAAATCGTTTATAAAAAGAATTAATTATGTATATAATTTAAAACTGCTTACTCTTTGGAAAATTATATTTCAGTTATAGTTGACATACAATATTATATGAGTTTCAGGTATACAACATAGTAATTAGACATTTATATATCTTATGAAGTGATCACTCAGATAAGTCTAGTATCCATCTGGTACTTTACTATATTCCCTGCGCTGTATTTTATATCCCCATGAATACTTTGTAACTATGATTTTGTACTTTATAATCCCTTCCACCTTTTCCACTCATCCCCCAACTCCCTCCCATTGACCATCAATTTGTTTTCTGTATCTATGAGTTTATTTCTGTTTTGTTTGTACATTTTTTTTTTTTTTAGATTCCACATATAAGTGAAATCATACAGTAGTTTTCTTTCTCTGATCTATTTCATTTAGCATAATACTCTCTAGGTCCATCCATTTTGTCACAGATAGGAGGTTTTCATTCTTTTTTATGGCTGAGAAATATTCCATTATATATGTGTACCACATCTTCTTTATCCATTCGTCTATCAATAGACACAGGTTGCTTCCATATCTTGGCTATTGTAAATAATGCTTCAATGAACATAGGGGTGCATATATCTTTTCAAATTAGTGTTTTGGATTTCTTTGTATAGATACCTAGAAGTGGAATTTCTGGGTCATATGGTAGTACCATTTAATTTTTTGAGGAACCTGCATACTGTTTTCCATAGTGGTTGTACCAGTTTACAATTCCACCAACAGGGCATGAGGGTTCCCTTTCTCTACATCCTCACTAACACTTATAAAACTGTTTCCTTTTTACCTGAAGAGAAAAGATGGGTTAATAGAAAATGCATCATGATGAAAATTCCAATAAACTATGAGATCATAGACTATTTTTGCCATACTTTCTAATGTGCTAAGAATATAGTCTTGGTAGAAAATTTTCTCATTCTCCAACATTGAGATAAACAAATAGACAATACATTGTACTTAGGCCAAACTCTACTTGTTTTTAAAAAGAGAGAAGGAAGGAAAGAAGGAAGGAAGGAAGGAAGGAAGGAAGGAAGGAAGGAAGGAAGGAAGGAAGGAAGGAAGGAAGGAAGGAAGGAAGGGAAGAAGAAAGGGAGGGAAAAAGGAAAGGAGGAAGAAAAAGTCATTTCTGATGAAATAGAGTGGTCATAGGTTCTCCACTGGCTCTGTGAAT
>NW_011889091.1:77963-91886 GCF_000151845.1 Pteropus vampyrus | reverse complement strand
AATTTTCTCATTCTCCAACATTGAGATAAACAAATAGACAATACATTGTACTTAGGCCAAACTCTACTTGTTTTTAAAAAGAGAGAAGGAAGGAAGGAAGGAAGGAAGGAAGGAAGGAAGGAAGGAAGGAAGGAAGGAAGGAAGGAAGGAAGGAAGGAAGGAAAGTAGGTAGGGAAGAAGAAAGGGAGGGAAAAAGGAAAGGAGGAAGAAAAAGTCATTTCTGATGAAATAGAGTGGTCATAGGTTCTCCACTGGCTCTGTGAATCAGGGAAAGAAATCAAGCTTCTTGGCACCTTGGTTTTGCCAAAATGGGAGTAGTGGTAAATCCTGGTATAGTGGTTAACAGAACGAACACTGCAACTTGATTCTAAAGCTAGATTCAGGCCAGATGGTCTGGATTTAAATCCTACGTCCACCATGAACAAATCTCCCTATTTCAGTTTTTCTTCTGCTACATTAGGTTAAGAGGAAGAAGACATTAGATTCTTGAAAGTTAATGTGCTTAGAAAAATGTCTGGTACATAATAGGCATGCTAAAAATATTAACTTATTCTTAACTTCATTCAATAATTAATGATATTCACTTAATATGTCAGTTATTATCTCCCAATATCCTTCTCTCACAGTTCTGTAGGTGATAGTTCAACAGGGATATTACTGGGCTAAAATCAAGGTATTAGCTGGGCTGCATTAATTTCTGGAGGCTCCAGGGGAGAATTTGTTTCCTTGCCTTTTCCATCTTCTAGAGGCCACCAACATTCCAAACTCATGACCACTCCTCCATCTTCCAAGGCAATAACTATAGGTTGAATCTTTCTTATGCTGCTTTTTGCTTTCTGCAGCAAGGAAAGCTTCTGTTTTTAAGAACTTATGTGATTACATCAGAGCCAGCAAAATAACCCAGGATGATCTCCCTTCCCGATGTCTAACCTTAAGCACATCTGCAAAGTCCCTTTTGCCACATAAAGTAACAAACATATTCACACATTCTGAGGATTAAGGCATGAACATCTTTGGGAGCCATTATTCTGCCCACCATACACCTTCTCATCCCATACAAATACATGCATGTGTGCACACTAACACACAATGATCTTACTATACCATTCTCTTTCAAAGTATTTTATTTCAACCCACGCACAAGTGTCTCGGGCAATATAAACATTATGTCCAACTTTATGGCAAATCACTCACACACGCACCTGCACGCGCGCGCACACACACACACACACACACACACAATCATTTTGGGTGCATGGCAATGAGAAACAGTGGAAAGAGTACTAGATGGAGTCAATACCAATTTGTTACATCCTGTGCCAATAGACTTCTGTGTGTCCCTGGACTAGTCTCCCTGGACCTCAGTTTCCTCATCAATAAAACTAGGGGGTGGAATAGATCTTTCTTAATTATAAAATTGCATTAATTTCATGCCAAAACCAATCTGTAAACTGAATTCATTTTCCAAAGCAAATAGTGACAAGCTCTCAAGGTAAACATTATAACTGCAACTGAGCAAATTATAAAGAAGTGATAAGTAATGAGAAAATAATTGATTTACATTACACCTTCATTTTTCCGGCTGTCTTGCTACCTTTAACCTACCCCCCAAAGTGTAATAACTAGCAACATTTTTAAAAATAGAATGAAGTTACCCATTACTTCCTCTCACTATGATACACACTGTCTACCTCAGAGCTTTCTATCTCCATCCCTGTTACATTCTCACAGACTTCATGAACCAAGTTTCTGAGAATATCTAGGGATTTATCTCATCTTTGCTAATGATAAATTCCACCTAAGCCACCCATCATTAATGATGTATATTTTGACCATTCCCAAACACCATGATGACCTCTCCTTTATCATAATTCTTTTCCAGAATATTCCTGAAGACTCCTTCAGTAGTACATGAGAGTCTTAAAAAAAATAGATCATTCTTCCTTAAGGACAGTGGCCAATATCTCTATTGTTCTGTAGCCCTACACAGTGCTTCCTATATAGTAAAAGTTGACTATTACCACACAAGTTAAAAGAAGAAATTCACTGACCAAATTGAATTGGTGAGAGCAAAGCAAATCTATCAGTTTTTCTAATCCTGTCAGTTTTGGCTGCAAATACATATGCTAACTCTCTCCAAGTCTGTCTTTGCTGAGATATAACTCAAATTTCAACAGGACACATTTAGGTAGATGTATGTTATTTTCACAGCCTTCAAATAGGCCCCTTAACTGGTGACTTTTGAATTAACTTTGCAATTTGATGACTGTGATAAGCTGAATACAAATTATAGTTTTTTAATATTTGAATATCTTCCTTATAAAGATAAGAATTGCAAAATTCCAAAGTGAATATGTTCCCTCTTTTAAAAAGTATCCAGCAAGAGTTGCCTTCTTAGCTAGATAGTTTTGCCATGTGACACTTAAAACTGTTGAAATAGAAAAAATAATTTTCAGGGAAAACAAATATCCACAAGCCAGAAGTGGGTATGGTCCTGTCCCTGGGAAGAAATTGAAGAAAACTCCTGGCGAGTCAAGTGAGCTGGAATCTCAGCATGGTATTCATATTTACATCCTTCCTGCTTGTCTGACCTTCTAGATCAGAAGGCCATAGACTTCCCTCACAGTGGTTATCACCCTGTTTTCAAAAACTGAAAATGTATTGCACACAAACCCTGGTTCTTCTGAGTGGGAAATCAACACAATAAGTTAAAGCCAAACTCACAGGGAAATGTTACAGTTTATTCACGTCTGCAATTCATTCCATAGGAAAAGACCAGAAAAAGTTGAGGACATATTGATAAATAAATGTGAACTAGGTCAGAGTTCACTGTAGAAGATCTTGCAAATTCTTAGGCTGTACTATGATAGCTTTAAAGAAACCCTTTCATTTAATCCCCATAAAGGAAAGCTGTGTTGTTACTCTCACGCAGAAGTAGATGTGCTTAGAGGAAAGAAGATTCTACAAAGACACGAAACTTCATTCAGACTATACATTTCAATACCCATTTATATCGTTTTGACCATAAATCTTCCTAATTCATTGTGAAATGCAAAAGCACGACAGAGAACTTGCAGAAGCTTTTAAAATGTCACCTGATAAGTGTTGGCTGAATAGACTGAATAGCATTAACCACAGAAAATAAAATAAAGTTCTGAATATTTCCATCTTAAAGAGACACAGTAAAGAACCAAGAAAACAATACAAATATTCTAAAAGTCTGGAATCTAATCTCCACGTCTGTGATCCTCTTTACATTCTATCCAACGATCCCCATCTGAATACTGCACAGTATCTTCCTGCCTTCACAGCCAAACTTTTTAAAGCAATAATTTACTCTGGCTAGACTTTTTTTTAATGAGCTATTCATTCTTCAATCTGCTTTAACACTTTTTTCCTTCCTGACGGCTAGTAAGACTGCCTTTCTTATCAATATCAAAATACTCTCAAATTGTTAAATTACCATCTTACGTTTTTTCTCAACATTGTTTGCCCATTCTCTATTCCAGAAACTCTTTTCTATTATGACTTCCATGATCTAAATCCCTCCTGAATTTCCCCCATGCCCCAAGGAACTCTTCCTGAGTTTTTTTTTTTTGGTAGCACATTTTCTTCTGCCCACTCCTTAAATGATTGGGTCCCCCCAAAGCTCATCTAGCTGCATAGGTTGAAATCCCAAAACATTTTTCTTCAGCCCAGTAAATCCAATTTTTTGCTTCAGCGAGTAAATACAATTCCTCTGAAAAACTCAGTATCTCATGCAATATTGTTTTTAAAGCTAAACTTATCTTCTATATTTCCTATCTTACTCTGCATTGTTAGTCACCGAACTCAGAATGTTGGAAGATATTGTTAAATACTATTTCTTCCTCATCTCTCATAGCCAGTCTTCCCAGCATTCTGTCATTGCTGCTGGTTTAGCATCTCTCTATTCTTCTCTGTTTGTCCTCTCCATTCCCAACACCCCTGCCTTGGTTCAGACCTCAGCATGGCACACCCAATTTCCTGTGACTGCCTCAAGACTTGTCTATTTACTTTCCACCACAACACTCTACCATCTGTCCTCCAATTTATGCCTATAAATTTTCCTCAAATTTTATACACCAATTTACTCCCCTGCTTAAAATACATTAGGAAGACTAAAAAACTTCTGCACAGCAAAAGCAAGCATCGAAAACAAAGGCAACCTTTTGAATGGGAGAAGATATTTGCAAATGATGCCTCCGATAAGAGGCTAAAAGCCAAAATATACAAAGAACTCATACAAATCAACAATAAAAATACAAACAATCCAATTAAAAAATGGGCTGAACCTGAACAGACACTTCCCCCAAGAAGACATACAAACGACCAACGCATATAAAAAGATGCTCAACTTCACTAGCTATTAGGGAAATGCAAATCAAAACCACAATGAGATATATCCCACACCTGTTAGAATGGCTCTTATCAACAAGACAAGTAATAACAAGTGTTGGAGAAGCTGTGGGGAAAAAAGGAACCTTCATACTCTGCTGGTGGGAATGTAAATTGTTACAGCCGCTATTGAAAATAGTATAGAGGTTTCTCAGAAAATGAAGAATAAAACTACCATATGACCCAACAATCCCTCTTCTGGGTATCTGCCCCCAAAATTTGAAAACATTTATCCTTAAAAATATAGGCACCTCAGTGTTCACTGCAGCATTATTCACTGGTGGCCAAGACATGAAAACAACCAAAGTGCCCCTCGATAGATGACTGGATAAAGAGGATGTGATACATATATACAATGGAATATTACTTAGCCATAAGAAGAGATGAAATACTGCCATTTATGACAACATGGATGGATCTTGAGAGTATTATGTTAAGTGAAATAAGTCAGACAGAAAAAAGTTGAGGACCATATGATTTCACTCATGTATGGGATATAAAATTGAAAGCAACAAATGAACAAAACAAACAAAAACTCATAGACACAGACAACAGTTTAGTGGTTACCAGGGGGAAAGAGGAGAGGGAGAAGGTATATAAAGGTAAAGGGGGTCAAATATATAGTGATGGAAGATTTAACTTCGGGTGGTGAATGCACAATACAACGCAATATACAGATGATATGTTATAGAATTATATACTTGAACCTTATATAATTTTATTAACCAATGTCACCCCAATAAATTTTATTAGAAAATACATTAGTAGTTCCCCTTACTTTGGAATAAACCCAGACTCCTTAGAAAGGACTATCACAGCCTAGTCCTCGAATTCCCTCCGGCCTCGGTTCTTGCCTCCCCACCACCTGTACCACACACCTGCCAAACCAAACAACTTGTCATTCTCTCAAAGTGTCATATCATTTTATTCTTCCATGGCTGCCTCACTCCTGCTTCTGTGCTGGGAATTCACTTCCCACTTTTCAACAGCGGAGAATCATTTACTTCCCTCTGTAGACCCATTCTATAACTAAACTAAGTTCCTAGAAAGCAGGAATGGTAGCTTGCTCATTCTTCTGTTCTTAGCACTTAACGTAATCCTGGCATTCAATAAAAACTTTTTAAAAATGTACAGAGTGAGTAAATGAGTAAATGTGTACAATGATCCTCTTTTCTTCATATGTGGATGAAGTGACTCTTTTCTGAAGTACCATATTGTCATTGTTTACTGTTTTAAGACCTATACTTCACTATCCTCCCTGTAAGATTTTTAAGGACAAGGACTGCCAACTCTATATGCACTGAGGCTAGGGAAGTCTTTTGCACAAAGTTAGGTACTCATCAAATATTTTGAAATAAATGTGAATGGATAAAATATTTATAGCCTATGAGGGTCTAAAAACTAAAATTTTATATTTTAAAGGGTCATTTGAAAATAATTTAAAAATTAAAAGTAGGATCTTAGAAGGATCTTAAAGCTTATCTTGCCAACACTCTCCTTGTCCAGAGATGGTGACTGACAACCTGCACAGCTAGTTGTTAGCTATTACTAGAACCAGGTCTTTCATCGCTTAAGCTGGTGCTGTTTTGTATATAAGTTACATTCAAGTTACAGTCATGTGGTCTAACGTATATTAACAAAACAACGATCAAGCATAAGTATTAAAAGTTTTTTGTCAAGTATTCTCTCCACTGTTCCCCGAGTCTAATTCTCTTAGTTACTTCAATCAAGTTGGAGTAAAAATCTATCGCATCTCTATTCTCTAGTCGGCACTCATATGTGTTGTCTTTTGATTCTTATACCAACTCCACGATGTGGTTATTCTATGTCTACATTTTACAGTTGAGAAAGTAAATGAAATTGCCCAAGGTCATGCAGTCTTGAAGTCTGAGAGAACACAAACTGCATACAGATCCTGTGCTCTTGTGGTTATCCCCTGTTGTATCACTTAGATTTTTACCCTGATTTCTTAGAAGATACATGTGTCTTTCTGGATTTATTTTTTAAATTTATTTATTTATTATTTTTTTTTTTACTATGGTGACATTGGTTAATAAAATTCAGTAAGTTTCTGAGGTACAATTTAGCAGTAAGGCATATATATGTATTGCATTGTGTGTTCACTGCCCATAGTTAAATTTCTTTCTGTCACCACATATTTGACCCCTTTCACTCCATCTACCTCCCTGCTCCCTCTTCCCCACTGCTCTCTGGTAACCATTAGTCTATTGTCCATGTCCATGAGTCTCTGTTTGTCCTGTTCATTTGTTGCTTTTAGGTTTATATCCCACATATAAATGATATCATGTGATTTTTCAACTTTTTCTGTCTGGCTTATTTTGCTTAGCATAATTATCTCAAGGTCCATCCATGTTGTTACAAGTGGCAGTATTTCATCTCTTCTTATGTCTGAGTAATATTCTATTGTATATATTACCACATCTTCTTTATCCAGTCATCCAATGTAGGACACTTCAGTTGCCTCTATGTCCTGACCACCGTGAATAATGCTATCTTTCTGTTTTTAAATAGTTGACCCCACCAAAGTAAAAGTAAGAAATGTGTTATTCCTCTGTATTGCACATAGTCAGACCTAAGACCAGGTAAGAATTCTTGATTGTTATTAAAGTTTCAACCAAGATCTCATAAGTTTTTAACTTTCCACAGCTAGCTATAAACTCTTTTAAATATCCTATAAGAATTCCGATGCAGCAACAATTCATTTATTGAGGATTAGATATAACATAAAATAAATATCCCTCTAAGAGACTCCAAAGCACACAGCTGCCAAGCAGGAGACAACTTTATAGGATCTCTGTCTCACCATCTCTTCCATTTGTGCTGAGATGTTTCATTTTCCTTGTCTAGTTTTCTAAAAACTCTCAAAAGCCTTTCTCTAATATAACTATGTACCAACATTTTCATAAAGGAGAATAATTTATTTTCATGATACCACAACTTTACATGTGTCAGCTCTTATTTTTAAAACTGAAGCCTTTACAGCTTATAGTTGAGTGCCAAAAGTTTTTTTCCTTTTTATATTTGCATCTTATTGTTTGTGGAAAAGAAAGCCAATTAACCTTTCTAGGGAAATCATTTTACAATTAACTCTTCAATATGTTACGTAGTAAAAGCTTTTCAACAATGTACTTTCCTTTTGAATTGTTATAAAATCTTTGGCTAGAAATTGATGCGGCAAATTCATAGCGAGGTTGAAGTTCAAATCAAGTTACTCCCCTTCTCCTTTTAATGAAGAAAAATGGCTTTGAATCCACATACCAATTTTATTTGAGTTCACTTTTAAAAGTTCAAAGAAAAGGGGAATATGGTCATTCCAATTTAATAAAGGGTAGATATATATGGTGATAATTTTAGATACTGAATCCTACAAAAACAGTGCCATTATCTTCCAAAACTATAAAATGCATTATCAATGTTTTCTATATGTTTTACTGAATTATGGATTCAATTCTGATTTCTACTTTTGCCTTGGTAGTCTGCACTTATTAATTTCCCTGTAGTACCATCCCTCCAATTTATGAACTACATTTGAACATCAACAGAAATATCAAGTAAATAAGTAACAATGAACATTCTACTACTCTCAGGAATTGAAGAAAGCAGGCTTGTATTTTTCACCTCCTTTCTAGACAGGCAATATGGTTAGAATGGGTTTAGATATAAATGATCCAGATTTGAATCTAGGCTCTGCCAGATGTGAGGAAGCATGATCTTGGGCAAGGTCTTATAGTTTGTTAATTAACTTGACTCAGGCAAGGTAAGTAAACTCTTTTAAACCTTGAGTTTTTCACGTTAATGGAGCTAATTATATTTGGAAGATCAAATAGTTGTTTAAAGTACCTGATACATAATTGATGCTCAGTAATTATTGGTTTCATTCCCTCATTTCCTATTTATAGCCCTATGAGCAGAAACCTATTTAAAGACCCAAAACAGTGATTCTTAATCAACCTATCATATCACCTTCACGAGTTCCCTCCTTTTTATGGAAAAGATTATATTGCATTTTGAATAAGCATTCAGGCCACAAAAAAGTTAAAAGATTGAATGTTATGAGACTAGAGAGATTAAGTTTTATATCCCCTAGATAAGAAATTTATAAAAAGAAACAAAAGGAGAAATATATCTGAAGTATAAACATCAAAATATATCACGTGAACATCAATGTCATCTATATTTGAATTCTCAATGAAGCATGTTGCTTTCTGAGGAAGGTCCTTCCTCCCGGCCTATGCTTTCAATAAGCAAGTCCCTTGGAAATAATGTTTTACATATTTAACCTTAAAGGGATTTAGCGGGTGATCTCTTTATCTTATCCAAACATAAAAGAAGAAATCTAGTAACTTGCTACAGACTGAAAAAAGATCTTACAGATCATCTACTCCAGTCTACCACAGATGGTCACCAGGCCTGAGCTTGAAGACAAGCTTCGCAGGCAGTTCTCTAACTTTTTAGATGAGTTAGTTCTTTGTGAGTTCTAAATTCTTAGTTCTTCTTCCTACTGATCTAAAAGTCTGCCTTACAATGATTTCTTCCAACTGATGCCAGTTCTGTCCTGTGGTGCAATACAAAAATACAGGGGCTCCATCTTCCAGGTTACAGTAGCTATATATTCTCTTTCTTTTCTTCAGAACATGGCACCCAGGTTTTTCTCTGGAGAACCACCCTTTACCAAGTCTCAGTACATCTGGATCTGGTGCGATTAGTTGCCACTATCTCCAGGGATGGGCCTATAATTTAAATATGGCCTCATATTATTCTTGTGATCATAGTTACAAATTCAGGAATGAGCACAAAATCTAATTCGGGCCAGGACTTTAGTTTTGAGTTGTTAAGCAAGAGAAAGGCTCACTGTTTCAGTAGACTTGGTGTTGCTCCTCTGGCCACCATCAGGACAATGGGAATGGGGCCAACGTAAAAAAGGAAGTACAGCACAAAAGAGTGATTGGGTCCTGAAATATCCAGCCAAATATGAAGGTCAAGCTACTTCCATGCAGTTTTCAACTGTATAAACTAAAATATCCCTTTTATTTGTTAGATTTGCTTGGGTTGGATTTATTGTCATCTGCAGCCAAAACAATCTTGACTGAAACACACATAATCAACATTCTAGACATATCTGAAGAATGATAGTACTTTTTCTCCACAATCTTCCACTATTTTAGACAAACATTCTCAATTCCTTTAATTTCCAATCATTTAAAAAAGTTTACCAAATCTCTTTCCATTTTTGTTACTGTGCTCCTTAATGTCTACTGAATGAGATAAAAAGTTTAAAACGTTTGCTGACACAAACAGTATATAAAATAAAAATATACAAAGAAATTCTTAATCTATTTTATAAGACCCTTTTTCAAATACCTTAGAAATGCTGCTTCTTGTCAATTAACCTGCCGAATTCAATCTTTGTTATCTCATCAATAAATCATGTTTCTAAAGGACCTCTATTTGCTCACACTTTATTAGCAACTGAAGGTATATATTTCAATTCAACTCCATTTGTTTGCTAATTAATTTAAGATTCTAAAGTTTTCTACTTAACTAATTAGACACACGTATCTGTATTATGTGTAATTTTGATTCTCTATTTGAAGCACATAAAGATAGCCAAGACACAATTCCTTAATTTAAGGGTTTTATACTTGATGGGTTAAACAATTTATAATTCATTTTGACCACCATCACCATCATCAACCACAGGGCTCCCATTCATTTACTAAGTGCTTAAAATATGACATCCTTGATGCAAACTGATTTGCAGTTATGGTTTCATTTAAGCCCCTTAACCTCATGGCATGATATTATCACAAATTTATAAACAAGAAAACTGAGGGAGAGATAACACATTATGTCCAAAGTCACACAATTTATAGATGACAAAGTCAATAATCAAAACTAATTCTGTTTCTAAAATTCATGTTTTTACCCATCGTGCAAGTCTGCCTCCAATATATACAATACTAAGAGATACATGCAAACAATGTCTGAGGAGAATATAATAGGAGAAACCATAAATTTTGCTTGGTGGTAGGATTTCTTAAAGATATAACATTTGCTAAATACATTTATCTTTTCAAACGAGGTAGGTAAATAAATGAACTTAAGAAAAATCAACACATCAAATACATCCTTAAAATTTTACGCTGAAAATAAATTGCTAACATTTATGACACTCAGAAGTCTAGGAAAGTCCTTTTCTTTCTCAATCACCTAAGCTGAAAGGAGGGGTTGGCCCTGAACACATTGTGAAAACAGTTCTTTGCCCTTGGTCTCTCTTTCCTATGTCCCTTCACCTCCCAGATTTGTACACTATTCCTTCCTCATTCCTCAAGATACCTGCATCCTTTTATTTTCTTCTTTCATTCCTAAAACAGACTTTTTTCAATATCAATCCTAAGGAAAGAATCCTGGTATAGTAATCTATACTTTGGACTGCATTTATATCACTGTTACTATTCCCAAGAGACTCTAGTTTTATTTCTGGTTGTGAAATAAAACTCTTTAAAATATTTTTCAAGCATCAGCCAGTAAATGGAGATTTTTTTGGTGTAGAGAGATGTTGAGGAATGCCTCCAAAGTCGTACTGCATAAGCATTTGACCCACACACTCCACAATCCCAGTGCTGATGGAAGACAGCACCCACCTGTTTTCTTGCTTTCTGCTCTTCCTTCTTCTGCACTGGTCCCATTTTCAAAGAGGCTCTTGCTCCCATTCCTGTGGATGAGACAATGGTTGGAGGCCAGTTATAGCCTTTTCGAAATCTCTTGCCAATGCTAACAACAGAAAATGAAAGAATGTTGTTTATAACTTTACATTTTCATACTGCCTCCCAGATAGAGGTATTAATGAACAGCAAAATTACCAAAAGGCATCCAATGTGCTGATAATTTACCAGTTGAATAAAGAAATACTGAATAAATTACATAATTTACAATTATTATTTTGAAAGGAAGTAATCAAGGCCTCATGATATTCATTACTGGGTATCCCAGAGTGAGGAATATGTTAAAATTGGACAAAATATAAATTTAAATATACAAATGCAGTATCCCTCTGTTAAACATGTTTGAGATCTCTTTCATTCTAAAAAATAAACAGGCAAACAAATATGCACACATTTTTGGTCAGATAATTTTAACTCATATTTCTCCTTGACGTCCCTTCTCCACAGGCAATATAATCAAACATACTATTCACAAGCAAATTCAAATAGAATACATTTAAAAAGCCATTTGAGGAGCTCATATAATACATATCAACACTTTATATAATCTGTCTCTGAAAGTTTCCATTCGATATTGTGTTAGTAATATAAACATAGTATCCTTTAAAATGTCCAAAAGATTAATGTAAGACCTAATGACTTAATGCTTTTTTTTAAAAAGGTGCTATTTCAAAACATTATGTTACACCATGACCTAAAAAAGTCGATAACGTTCTTAACAAGATCTTGCTATTTAAAGATTTCCCGTCTGCTGTAACACTTAGAGAAACCACGAACAAAACAACACAGGCACAAGACTGGGCTGGAAATGCATCCTGTAAAGCAAAGCATAGGTTTCTAACAATTTTGATGTGCTGTGGGTACATATGCTGCTTTTTCATTTGGCAAGCCTTTTTTTATGTCCTAACAGACGGCTAGGGAATAACAAGTGTTCTTTTGTTTGTCAGATTTTAGGCATTCTGGGGGACATTTTAAAGCTATGTGACAGTTCAGTTTACTCCATTCCAAGTTGAGAATGTAACATCTTTAAAAAGATCTGGCCTCTTTGATCTATGTACAAGCAGTATGAAGGTCGGCATCTTGCTCTAGAGAGTGGACTATTTGTGAACAGGAGTTAAACAGCAAAATCCTGAGCTTTGACAGAGACAATGCTGCCTGGAAGGCATCGTGGCTCCCAGGTCCCTCCCAAACAGAGAAATCTGTTCACAAAGTGGACTTAATCTGGAAATTATCCCTTCTTTCATATACAATGGTATTTAAAGCCTAGAACACTACCTGACACTAATAGGTGATCAGAAAAAATTTATTAAAGCTCATTCCTACCTTGAACTAGCCTGCTCATCCTCTCTTCCCTCCCCGCTACCCCTCAAAAGGTCATTATCTTTGAGCAAGACAGAAAAAGGGAAATCTGGACTAGAACCAGAACAGAAATAATGCTCCTATACCAGAGGATCTTGGGTTTCAAAAATTCCTTGTGAAGAGAAACTAAGTATTCATCTGGGCACTCTACTGCGTGGCATTTACAAGTTATATTTGGCTTGCTTTAAATGCATATGTTCCTCTTGGAGCACCTCCCTATACACGGCTAACTTATTAAAATGTGGTTTGTCTCAAATATTTTTATATTTAAATGTGCAAATCCATTACAAGATTAGCAGTAAAGCTAATCATATGTATGTATAGTTCTCATGACCATTGAAACAGTACAGTAGCGCAAACAGAAGCAAATGCTCTTTGCCATCGAACACAGAGGCATCACATTTTGCTCTTTTCAAGATGAACTGATACTCACTAATGTACTTGCTTACAGTACAGTGGCCTCACTTCCTGCCACTATTTTGTTTTCTGATGAACATTTAATCCACAATGGGTGACAAAGACAAGGAAAATGTAAATGTGCTGGAGTGACTGCAAAAGTTCCAAAGTGCACTGTCACCCTAGATATTAAAGTCCAAATTTAATGGCAGGTCCATTCACTTCCAAGCAACAGTCAAGGGAAAAAAGGGTAACAATCAGTAGACAATTGTGAGTTGATAAAAGTGATTTGACATGATGAAGGGAAGTATAAATATCAATGCAGTCTTAGAAATACTGCCGTATAAAAAAAAATCTGAATAAACTAAAGATGTACAAGTGTTTCAAAAATCTGAAAGTAATAGAAGAATATGGCATGATTCTAGAAATAGATCTACATAAGAACTGGGATAATACAACTCTGAATAGCACAGATTCTGTTAGTGCTTCAAATTCCAAGATAGATCTCATCCTTAGCCTCCCAATACACACAGTGATAAGAGCCTAGTTCTAATTCTATAGTTTGTATGAAGTCCAAAGCATCTCAATAAATCCTTCTCTAAGTTAAAAAAAAAAAAATTCTCTTAGCTATTATTTTATACACACACATACACACACACACACACACATACACACACACACACAATTCTGTAAAACTTAACAAGGAGGCTTTTGGAAATGCTGGTTGATCCTTAGTCATAAACGTTTTATCTTAGGCATAAATGCTAGTCCACTGAGTAGTATGGTAATTGTTTCTTTTTATGCTTCCTTTGGTGATTTTGAAATGTAAACCTTCACCATGTGCTTTCCATCTTCAAACGTCTCCTCATTCCCAATTTTTTCTGCATGACCAGGGTAGGTAGTTTGACTCATTCTATGGGTCAGTCTTAGTGTCCTGGGAATATATAAGTAGGTTTGAAGTCTTTCATGGGTACATGACTCTATGGCCCTCTATGCCACCTCCCCT
>NW_011889091.1:63876-76743 GCF_000151845.1 Pteropus vampyrus | reverse complement strand
ATGTTAAATGTCAATGTTAATATCCATACTTTCATATTAACCCAAAATAAATCCTAAAATACTGATATTATCATTTTATTTTGGTATTGCAATCACTAGAAGTATGCTCTTCCCCTCTCATTCTCAGTGATTTAAGTTCAGTAAACCACTTTCTCCTTACTGCTCCTCTTCCTCTTCCTGTGATATCATGGCTTTGAGAGAGTGGGAAGTAGTTCTTTCCCTTTTGCTAACAGGCAGCGTTAGCCTAGAAGGAGAGAGGCAGAGAGGAAGGCAGAGACTGTCACATGGTAGCCATGATGGGCAGAACAGTGGATAAGAAGCTGGGAGTCATATATATAGGCCATATTCTTCTACTCGACTCTTTAGAATCCTCTAACTTCCCTTCAAGAGCAGCTGAGAAAAATGGTTTCTTGGAGTCATTCTCACAACGACCAGTTGAAATGCCATATTTATCAGAGTGAAGGTTTTTTAGAAAATAGGATCTCCATGAGATGCCAATGTCACATTTCATTCTCCAGGAGGGAAAAGAGTAAAATTATCTCCTGAGTTCTAGAGTATGAGGTTATATCAGGCAGGATTCTCAACTATCAGCAACAGACACTGACTCCAGGTATCTTAAACAGGAAAAAATAATTATTAGAAAACTATATACTAACTTACACAATCTATGGAGAAGCTTAAAAAATAAGGCTTAAAAATCTAGTGGAAATCAAACAAGGCCAGACAGCCTATATCCTACCACAGGAAACATTGCATTAAGATATTACATAGGTCACTGCCACCGGTCTGCCAGTGAATTATTCCATTGCTACTGTGCTTGAATTGTAAATCATTCCTTTAATTTTGTACCATTTCTAAGTTCTGAGCAGAAACATCCAACTAATATAGCATAGATCATGTGTCTTCACCCTAGACGTCTAAGAATCTGCCAACTACAATGAGACAATTCTCTTAAATAGGAAAGAGTCTGGATGCTTGGGAGCCAGTCAGCACCAGCGACAACAAATGTTCACAGCAAACTCTAGATTTCCACTCCCTCATGTCTTGACCATAAAAGAAATATTGGTATTAAAATAACCTATCATTTCTTGAAGCGAGATGTATTTCTAGGTACGGCTACAGAAGGAGCTAGGAGTGACCGTTGAACAGAGAAGCCAAAACGGCAATGGCTTTTGGATTCTAGGAATTGGACTTTAACGTTCTCAAAGTAAGTTGAGCCTCAAGTCTAACTTCCTAGTGACTTGGGACTTTTTTGAAAAAAAGCTAATAAACACTAGTAACAAAAATGTCCTAAAAGTTTATTAAATTCGTTTACAACCTTGTTTGACATATGAACTCATTTCAGAGTAATTATGATGTAGAAACTCCATCCTATTAGGAATTTCTAAAGTCATTTCATCCACTTGTGTGTTATAATAAAAATCTAAAACTTTTTAGATTAATAAAACATTAAAGATTATACTAATATTTTTTAAAAATTTATGATATAACTCACTTTATTTTTACTCTTTAAAGAGAATTCAAAGAGCATATAGTTTCATTATGATTTCAGTAAATTTTAAATTGCCATATTTCATCATGTTGTTTAATGGAGCCAAACAGATATATACAGTTTGAACATTAGTTAGTTTTAGCATTAAAAGACAAAATCCGTTTTTATTATATGACGTTTTGAGTTCTTGCATTATGAATTACTTGTTATAATTTCCATGCTTAGTTACTGAAATATGGTATGAGAAATTTTCATACTACTATTTGCAAGACCCTCTTATCAAATAACCCATTGAAGATATAAAAAATGTTATTTGCTAAGAATGAAAGAGTAAAGATAAATTTAGCTTTTCTTTTTAACATTGGTTTTTGTGGTACTAAAGATGTTATCAGATGGTAAATAGAAATTTAAATCAGATGCAATTTATGTACCTGATAAAAAGAATTATGCTCTCTATTAATGGGAATTTTGCTACTAGTGTTTCTTTTGTTGCCTTTAAACAATGTCCCATAAGTAGAGTATAAAATTTAAAGTAAATGGATAAAAATTAGAAACGATTATAACTGTATATGAGCTTGAAGAATCAAATCCAGCTCACCCTGTTTTTGCCAAACATGGAAGCCACTAGGTCATTGAAAAATTATTTCCAAACAAATGTCACTTTCAGCTACTTAAATCGGTAACTCTTATTTCGAAACAGAAGTAATTCTAGTCTCATTTGAATTCTGTGTTATTTTCCTTGTGTAGGCTCTATGTGCAGTTGTGGAAAAGCCCAGCATCAAACTCTGACCTGCTCTAAATGTTAGAAGGCACAAGAACTTACCATCAACCATTTCATCCTCAATTATAGAATTATTCTTTGTTTCTTAGAATCCGGAAGTTTCTAAAATAAAATGCATCACTTTGTTTCAAATGAAGCTTTCTCTTTTTCCAATTTGCAGAGTTTCATGTACCCTATGTGCCCATTCTTTAAACAAACCATCACTGTTTTATCTCCATCCTCCTTTTGTCAGCAATTATAGTCTCATTCCTCAGTATATAGATGAAACCCATTGAAGGTACAGTGTTTTCCAGAGAGAGCAATCATCATAAAGACCCCTTCACACTTGCTCAAGGAGTACAATCTAGCCAATTGGGATAACTTAAACTAATGATCACACCAATTACCAGAAAATTTACAGCTGCATTATCTATTTGTGCAGCTGACAGCAGAAGTGAGTCTTCTATATTTACCAACAGAACTGTACTGATTCTCAAATAATTAGTATGTTATCATCACATAATGGTCTAGAATCCTTTAAGAAGTTTCTTTATTATTCCCTGTCTGACTTTGATCTCAGAACATATATTAAACTAGGTTTCTAAAAGAACAAGAGGAACATAACGAAAGCAAATGAAATAAAAAGCCCCCAAGACCATGGGAACAGGAAGCCAGCAGAAATTTTGCTTATATTCAGTCCTACTGCAGCTCACTAATAATCCTCCTGCTGTGTTAAATGTCTCCCCTCCCCTCCCACTTCTAATGGGAAATGTGGTTTAGATCCCTACACATTTGAGCTAGAAAACTGCACAAAATTTTTAAATTATTAAATCTGCTAAGTTCTTATTTCTTTAATGGTCGCAGGAAGAAGGCAACATATTTCTACCTCTAATGCCAGTATTGCTTAGAAACCCTCCTTTCCTAAGCCACAGGATCAAAGAGCAGGTTAAATAGTTCCCCTGGGATATGCTTCTAACTGACAATACTCAGATCATTCCAAAATGGGCCTTTCTACACTGAATCTAAAATACTCAGTTGATAAGCATGTACCCACTAACTTCCGCTTATTTTCTGTCTTCTCCACAAAATGCTAGGAGAGATGCCATGTTGTTTTTTTGTTATAACATGTTGCTTTTCACTCTATCTCCTATGTTTACACAATGCCTATATTAAAGAAGGCACTCGATGAATATCGATCAGTTCAATTAATGAATTAATTCACAAATAAATGTTGCAAACAATGGTGTTAACAAAACTTCCTGTGGCCATGGAAATGTTCCTGAAATGTTCATCTGATAGAGCAACTATTAAACACATGTGCTGACTACTGAACATTTAAAATGTGCCTTGTATAACTAAGAAACTGAATTTTTATCTAATTTTAATTAATTCAAATTTGTTTAGCCACATATGGCTAGTGATTATCATATTGGATAAAACGGTTCTAGAGACTGGGGATACAACCATAACCAGGACACAATTTCTGCCTTCCAGGAGCACACTGTTTAGAAAGGCAAGTGCAAAAACCAGGGCATGTCTTCAAAACAGAAGAGGCATTTGATCCAGTTATACATGGTAAAATATAAAATTAACCTATTGTGAAGATTCAGTATATCATCGAAGATGCACACTAAATAGTATACCCAAAGGCTGGATGTTTTCTATTTAACTTTTAATAACTCATATGTAACTAAGTAAAAAATAGACATTATGGGGATTAAAAAATATGTAAAAAGCACTTAGAATAGGAGCTACTATATATGGGCTATTATCAGTATTATATCAATATATAATATTGATAATATTAATATCTTAATATCAAGAAATTAGTATTGTCCTACCACTGAAGTCCATGTTGCTCGTCATTAAAATAAAAAAAATTAACCATTTCTTTTTCACTGCCTTTTGCATATTTCTGGGGTTTTTGTTGTTGTTGCTATTGTTAGTACAATAGTATTTCTTTAAGTCTGCCATTTCACCTAACAATGCTTTCTAGTTTGGTCAGAGAAACACCTTGTAACCTTCAGGAAAAACGATAATTTAAGTAAAAATGTAATTGTAAAAATGTAAATTATATCAGACCCCAGAAAGAATTAATGTGCTCACACATGGCATTTACTGCCACAGCTAGTTTTGGTGGTAAGGAAAAAGAGGAGAAGAAAGAAGTTAGTACTCGTGGTCAGGAATCTCCAGCATTAAACAGTCTTCAAAAGCTGTGGCCTAGAATCCTAGAAACAAATACCATAGGCATGTTCCTTTGATTTCATTCCTTATAGCTTTCATCTCTAAGAGAAAAGTTAAATAGCTCCATCTAGAGATATTTGTGATAGATCTTCAAGATACACAGTCCAAGAAATCACCATGGGTGCCAAGTCCTGGACAAACTTCTGTCCCTTCCTCCAAAGGGCTTATAAATAAATCACTCCACTGATCTTAGATTGTATCGACAGCAAATCTGAGAGAAACCACTATAAACCAGCCATTAGGAATTTATAAAATTTTAGATTACTAAAATGTGAGGTTAAATGAGTATAACTCTACTAAAAACAATAAATCCCCAATGCTATGTGAAATAAATAGACAAAGCTTTAGAGTGGCTCTCAAATAAGCTTAGCAGCATGTACAGACAGAACCATGTCAAATTTGTTATTAAAGCAAAGCAAATTGTAAACTGAAGGATCATCATCATGCTGAACACTACACTGTATGCTGAGGATAAAATGGTGTGCAAAAACAAACACATTCTCTGACTCAAGGGGGCTTACATTTTAATGGAACATAGAAGCATTAATCAAATAATTTAAAATATGAAAATTACAATGTGATAAGAGCTATTAATAATAGTTCAATGATATAAGAAGTAAAACAATTTCAGAAAGACTTCCTTGAGGAAATGAAATTTGAGCTCATATGTAAAGGTTGAGTTGGAACTAACAAGATAAATAAGGGAAGGATGAGCATCACATTCAGAGGAAGAGAGTGCACAAAGACTGTCATCAAAAGGGACATTAAAAAAAAATCAAGAAAGGGAAAGTGGACACAGGTGGGCAGGGTGAAAAAAGTGAGAGAGTGGAGAGAGTTGTTCTTACTTTCTGGAGGGACTCTAAATGTATCATGTTCTCTGCAGTGTGCGGTTTCTCACTGTGCACTAATGTTTACAGATATATAATACTTACATCTATCCACATCTTTCTATGTTTATCTAGCTTTGGTTTTTTTACTGGAATGAGCAGAAATTACTGAATATTTCTCAAAAGGGGCTCCACAGACATGCCATATAAGAAAACTCTAGGAATATGTAGTAATTAATGATGGGTGAGAGCTTCAAGGATTCGACTGCTAGAAAATGATACTTTCCTACTAACGAGACTGAGAAAAGTTGATCCCTTAAAAGGGAGGAATTATAAAGAGCATAGGAAACTTTGGGGAATGAAAGATATGCTCATTACTGTGATATTGGTGATGGTTTCACAGGGATACGTAAGTCAAAAAAAATTTTCAGAATGAAATTTATTTTCCTACACTCATTGATTTTAAAGACACTTATCCCAATATAAAAATGAGAAAATACACAAACAAGAAGTAGACATGATAAAAATTCAAATGACAATCAATATATATAAAGAATATCATCTCACAAATAATAAGAAAAAATACATATTAAAACTGGAAGCCATTTTCACTCGTTATATTGACAAAATATATATAGGTAACCTTCATTATCTAAATCAAGTACATTCTTGAAAAATGTGCAGAAGAATAAATATCCAGACACCAAGAGTCTTTATTTCATTATTCTAAATAGGAAAAAAATAACTATGTGTTTTGATCAATTACTCCAAACATCACTAAATCACTCTTAGACATTATGTAATTATTTCCACCAAAAATATCTACATAATATGAAAAAAGTTTAAATGCAAATTATCTAATTATTTATCATTTAACTCATTAGCAGATAAGTTTGTATGTAGTATTCAAATATACTGGTTAAAATACAAATTAAAATGGCTTTTAAGTTAATGTTAATAACCTAGCATCTGTGCTTTACACCAGGTATTGACACAGATAGTTGAATTTGGGTTAAAAACATTAAAAGTCATTATGGAGGGAAATGAGATAGTAATAGGAATATTCACATTTTTAAATGATAGCTTCTTGTTTTTATGAAGGTATAGTAATAAGCCCAATTATGTATTATTGGTGAGAGCCTTCATTATCTTTTCACAACCAGACGTGTTTATAAAAGGTGGAATTTTAGAAGTTGAAGGTTGCAATCTCTGGCACGGGCATAGAAAAGCTGTTATTTGGAGTTTTCAGTAGAGGGTAGATTCACATGCCTTGGAAACAATACAGTGAAAAAATTAATATTCTTGGATAAAATTTAAGAGCCCAAACAAAAATTCATCATGTTGGATTTTAATTGAATTTTAATAATTTTGCTATCTCAGGAATTTCTTTCTTAATACAAAAAAAATAAAAAATAAAATTCTTTCAATGTGGAAAATCATTTCCATGTGAGTTTTTCAGATATTCTTAAGCAGAAAACACACACAATAATTTATAAATTTAGTTTAAAATAATCATTTTTGTAATCCAATTTAAAACAAAAAATGTAAGGCAATTTTGAAAGGCATTAAATCATTGTACTCAGCTACTATCTATCAGTCCAGGGACTCTACAGGAAGAACACTTACCAGTTCAATTTGGTAAAAACACATATTCATACTCCAGAAATGCATCACACTCAGTACAGGCCTAGGACCACTCAGCACACTGTTTTAAGTAGAAATTTTTAGAATAAAATTTTTCTCAAGATTCCATTAACCCAAGAGATTAATTAAATAATAATGTCAGCATTTTACACAGAGGTGTTTACCTTTTTTTCTCTGCTCAGGTATGTTCAGCTAGGCTGGAAGAATGGAATGCATCACTGGTTAATAGAACCTTCCTTTGGAAATGTTCTATACCACTTGGTCTAATATGGCAGCAACTAGCCACATGCGGATATTGAGTTCTTGAAATGTGGTTAGAAAGACTAACTATAATTTTCTTTAACTTAACAAATAAATTTAAATTTAAATAGCCACATGTGAGAAAACACCAAATCCTAGGCAGAAGGAGGCTTGACTTTGGGTGGTGCAATATACATATGACATATTATTGAATTTTACACTTGAAACCTATATAACTTTATTAACCAATATCATCCCCAAAAATTTAATTTAAAACTCACATAATAGATAAATAAATAAATAGCCACATGTGGCTGGCGGTTACCATAACACAGGTCTAATGGATGGTACTTACAGCTAACTAGCCTAAGTCTTAAACTATTATAGATCTCTTCCTATTTCTAAGCAATCTGTCTTTCTCACCTTCATATGACAGTACCTATCCTCTGTCTAAGAAGGTAATGTTAAAAGCCTACAAACCAACATGCTTGGTTCATGGTGCCTTATCTATCTTCTATGTAGGTAGAACAAAGACAAAAGTTTAATAAATTCATTACAGATATTTTACTGATAAAAGACATGGGTGACAGCGCACTTATAATAGTTATTGGCGATGACATTAAATTGTCATCTTCCATAGAGAATTTGATTAATGAGAAAGTCCTTTATGACACTTATATTGGTTCCCCTTCCCACAGCTTAGATATATTCATTAAAGAATACCACTACCACCAACAAAAAAGCTTATTAAAGGAGATTATTAATTTTCAGGCTCATCATACCAACAGTTATTTTTCTCTATTATGTCTCAATAAAATACGTCTCGAGGTGAGGAAGAACAAAAGCTAAGGGGGAAAAATGTGGGAGCCACAGCAATCACATGTTAGGACACAGCAAGAGGTGACAGCCTCTCTCAGGCTAATGACAAATTGCATCAAGTAAGGTTGAAGTGCTGCATAATGATGTCGGTCAGATGCAAAATAAGAAATTGCATTTTCAAGAGCAGGGCGACAGGACTGAAATACCTATTATATGCTCTTCATCTTAGGGCTCAAGAATGCCAGCTACATGACAAGCACATTGTATAAGACTTCAAAAGAACATGGGTTCAAAATATTTTGGTTTTTAAAATAAGCCTTACGAGATAAAAGAAAAAATCTAAATGTTACTACTCTAAGATCACAAGCTACCTGTAAAGCCACAGATTTCCCACCCTTGTTAATGACTATGACATAGGTCAGTGTTTCCCCAAGTGCAAATACGAACTCCTGATATTAGAATTATCTGGGGGCCTTCTTAAAAATACAGAGTCCTGGGACCTGTCCCAGTTCTTCCAAATCAGAATCTCTAAAGATGGATACCTAGAATCTGTATTTTCACTAATATCCCCAGATAACGCCTATACAAATCAAAGTTCGAGAACTTCTATTAAAAGAAGACTTAAGGAAGGACGAGGTGCTTGAAAGTTCACAAAGTCCTCACCCACATATCAGAAGACAAAGGAAAAGTTTTGATAATTAGTTCAATGGCTGTGTAAATGAAAAATAGGGGTTCTATAGAAAGTAACCTCACAGGGTGATGTGATCATAAATTCCTAACTGGGTAGGTCTTGGTAGGTAGTCATGCCCCAGGCATACATATAACTCCTTTAGGGAAAGGTTTTTAAGCAAGCCCTGTCTATTGTTCTTGTGCATCTAGGTTAACACATCTCTGAAATGCCACAAGTAATACCACTGAAACCACGACCACCTCAAGAGAGCACATAATCTTAACTACTCTGTAATCTAGTCCCTGCCTTGCTTTCTCCCACCTTCATTACATCTTCTCTATGATCCTTCTTTAATTTCAAATGGATAAAAGAAACTGCAAGACTGTTATTCTCCAGGGCATTTGAGATCTTACTCCCCAGCATATGTCATCAGTTTGGCTCAAATAAACTCTTTAAAAAATCTCTACAGGTTTGGATATTTCTTACATTGACAGCTGAATGTCCCAAATTTTAACCATCACCACATAGGCTGAAAAATAACATATACACAATATTTTTAAGTAATTATGAATAATCATATTTTCAATAAAAGCAAGGTATAAATCTTTATTCAGAAATATAGTAGTTAATTTTATATGTCAACTTGACTAGATCACAGTTAGATATATTTAACATTATTTCCAGGTATATTTCTGAGGGGGTTTCTGGATGAGATTAACACTTGAATAGGTATTTGAGTAAAGCATATTGCCCTTCCCAATGTAGGTGGGTCCCATCCAATCCATTGAAGACTGCCATAGAATGAAAGGCTGAGTAAAAAAAATTCTTTCTTTCTGCAATGTCAATCTGGGATGACATTGGTCTTCTCCTATTTTCATACTTGGATTCAGACATGGTTCTCAGGCCTTCACAGTTGGACTGGAACTGTACCATCAGCTCTCCTGGGTTTTAGAGTTCAGAATTTAATCCCGTATCATCTTCACATGTCAGAGAACCAAAAGCTGATACTTAACATTAAAAAGTAGTTCTGAAAATTAGATTTTTAGAAAAAAAGTCTGGGCTCATAACACCACTATCTCAGTATGGGAAACCCTGAAATAGACCCTGAGATAACTATTTGAGTGAGTAGGGGAATGAGTAAGTGAGGCTGGAAAAGAAAAGCAGCCAATAAAGGCTACCTTGTCAAGTGAGTTTCTCTTGAGGATGAGTGATCTTATTCTCATTAGAGAAATCTGCTAGTCGTCAGTAACCTTCACATCGTTATGCTGCTAGATTTTAATGGTAGGTTTTAGTTCTCATCTTTTTTGGACTATAAACCACATTTTCTTCAATTGACTTTTTTTTTATCCTTGATGTGTTTTATTTACATGGCATATCATGTTCATTTGATTTTTTCATGAGTTGCTTTTTCTCAGTCTCCTCTGCTGATTGCTCACATTTGTCAAAACTTCTAAATGTTGTAATGTCCTTGGCCTGCCTCTCTTTTCTACCCACTCTGTCGATTGGTGACCTCATCCAAACTCATGGCTTTAAATACCATGTACATGGCAGCAATTCCCAAATTTATATCTTTAGTCCAGACCATTCTTTCATAAACCCAGACTTTTGTATAAAACAACCTACTCATTATCTCCAAATGGAAGTCTTTTAACATCCAAGACACAACATGTCCTAAGCTGAATTTTTCACTTTTCCTCCTCAAAAAATCCTCCAGCTATAACTTTGCATGTCTCACTTAATGACAATCCTATCCCTCCAGTTGCTCATACCAGAAACCTTGGAGTCATCTTTAACATGTCTCCATGGCTCAGTAAATCCCACTGTCTTTACTTTCAAAATATATCCAGAATTCTATACTTCTTATCACTATCATAGCTATATTCCTGGTCTGAATTCAAAATCTCTTGTTTTGACACTGAAAGAGACCTTGTGGTAAACTCTGCATCATGAGCTCCAGTTCTTCACTCCTGCAGCCATGCCTTTTGCCACCATGGAACTCTGCAGATACTTAAAAAAAAAAAAAAAAAATCCTCGCTCAATTTAATGAAAACTTAAATGTCTGTATATCTTCTTGGAAATTCAGACTAAATATGTAACACATACCAAAAAGCCCAAGGTTAACACTAATAAACATCAAATTGTAAGATCTGTTTAAAATTAGGTGAAAAAATGTCATAGGTTATGATTAAAAATTTATAAAATTACATCAAGAAGCAATACACAGCTACCTTTTTGGTGTTATATCTTTTTTATAAACAAACTTGTACTTTTTTTATACGTGTCATATGTCAACACAAATATCAGAAACTTAACCCCAGTGTTGCCCAACTGATTCAAAGCAAAACCAGTGGACACTGAAATCAAAAGAGACTAAAGATTGAGGCTATCACTAAAAAAATAGGGAAAGTGTTCAATAACTTTTCTGTGCTATTAAATACTTTTGTCCTAACTGGCAAAACCCACTACTTGTAATATTTAGCTATTTATTCGATTATTTCTATTTTCATCTTTTTCTGTCTTTTCTTATTTGTTTCATTAGGGCAAAATTAACCAATGAACACAATGGTAATTACCTCTAGCATACCTTCCATGGTTTCTAACTACGGTTATGATACCATTTCTGTTTGGGAGGGACAGATCTTTTCCCCAAGAACGTCTGCTTTCCACAATTTCATCATAAGAGGGCCTGACACAGGACCATGCTCTAGGAATGTTACCCAGATGAAAAAGTCACATCAAAGACCACCACAATCTGAATTTTTCTGAGAAGTAACAGAAAGCAGGTGTGCAGGTTTGAGATAATCTGAATTTGTACTTGCTAAGGAAGGCCGCTGCCTTGGTATTTTCTCACTTTTACATTATAATTTCAGTTGATTCTCAGATTACCTCCATTAGGATTACCTGGGGTACTTTGCAGTCAAAATGATGATTCCTGGGAGCCACCACAGACATTCTGAAGCAAAATATCTTGAGTGGAAATGGTGAACAGGTATTTAGAAAAGAAAAAGCTTACCACGTGATTGGTGCTCAGGGACAACCTCTCATTTAAAATTTGCTACAATAGAGAAAACTGATGTGCTGTTTAATAAGGAGGACCAGAGGAGATGGCCAAGGGAAGATCTGTATCTGAACCAAAAGAGACCCCCCAAAATTGTTATAACTTGCAAACTAAGCACAAATAGGAGCTGATGCTCTTTGCTAAGGTGTGAAAAAGGAAAATAAAGAGTTTGACCAAAAATCCTCTAGCTGTGGCATATCCCTGGGCAATTGCCTCCAAAATTGCATTTATACTCTCGTTTATGTTCTACTAACAATACAGTCTATTTTATATGGCTTGCTATTTTCTACAGTTTTGGCTGGCTTACTCAGGCTAACATTTTTTTGTAATTGAATTATTCAAGCATCTGACATAAAATTATAAAATTACATTGGCAACAGCAAAAAGCAGACATTGCATAAAACCTTTAAGTATAAAAGCAATTAAGCAAATATTACAGAGCATGGATTTACTCTCCTATCCTCAGCTCCAAGCAGCTTAGCCTGTGTTTATTGATTTTTTACTTTATTTCTCATTTTGGCATATCAATAAAAACTAAGTAACTCATCCAGACGCTATTGTGCACCTTTGAAATCAAATTTAATTGGATTTTGCATGCTAATCTGAGGTTTCACCTCTAAAATGAGCAATGAGAGTTAATAAATAGCTATTTGCACTGTGCCCAAATGGAGAGGTGGAGCTGGGGCTGACGGCTCTAATTGCTTGTCACTCAGTCTAGGATTCATCTGAATGCCAATGACAGAGCATTTGAGTACAGGAAAATAGTAATATGGTTATTCAGACACAGACCCGGTCTTTTTATGCCAGACTTCTGAAAGACAGTCCCTACAAAAAGGCCCTCCTAAAAAGGAAAGAATGGAATCCTACCTCATTATATGCCCCAATATGCACATGCAAAAACATACAGGCACCCATTTTATACTCCACTTTGCAGACTGGATTCTAATATTTTATCTCAAAAACATAACTAAGTAAAAAGTGAATAAAAACATGTAGACTAAGAATATATTAAAGTATTTATAATATAATTCTAAATATTCAATTTTGAAATGACCCAGCCATCAGTCTGGGGGACCAATGACAGAATAAGTCTGCCAGAAGACGATCACAAAA
>NW_011889091.1:61978-63826 GCF_000151845.1 Pteropus vampyrus | reverse complement strand
GGCTGGCTTACTCAGGCTAACATTTTTTTGTAATTGAATTATTCAAGCATCTGACATAAAATTATAAAATTACATTGGCAACAGCAAAAAGCAGACATTGCATAAAACCTTTAAGTATAAAAGCAATTAAGCAAATATTACAGAGCATGGATTTACTCTCCTATCCTCAGCTCCAAGCAGCTTAGCCTGTGTTTATTGATTTTTTACTTTATTTCTCATTTTGGCATATCAATAAAAACTAAGTAACTCATCCAGACGCTATTGTGCACCTTTGAAATCAAATTTAATTGGATTTTGCATGCTAATCTGAGGTTTCACCTCTAAAATGAGCAATGAGAGTTAATAAATAGCTATTTGCACTGTGCCCAAATGGAGAGGTGGAGCTGGGGCTGACGGCTCTAATTGCTTGTCACTCAGTCTAGGATTCATCTGAATGCCAATGACAGAGCATTTGAGTATAGGAAAATAGTAATATGGTTATTCAGACACAGACCCGGTCTTTTTATGCCAGACTTCTGAAAGACAGTCCCTACAAAAAGGCCCTCCTAAAAAGAAAAGAATGGAATCCTACCTCATTATATGCCCCAATATGCACATGCAAAAACATACAGGCACCCATTTTATACTCCACTTTGCAGACTGGATTCTAATATTTTATCTCAAAAACATAACTAAGTAAAAAGTGAATAAAAACATGTAGTCTAAGAATATATTAAAGTATTTATAATATAATTCTAAATATTCAATTTTGAAATGACCCAGCCATCAGTCTGGGGGACCAATGACAGAATAAGTCTGCCAGAAGACGATCGCAAAATCATTGTCACTGTGTATGTGACCTGTGCGAGCCACTTTACATTTTCTCATCTGTAAAATGGAAATGATGGACTGGATGACAGTTTAATAATTGATAAAGTGAAACTATCAAAGTAAGAGTCAGCTTTAGAAAAATGCTCCAGCCATTTTTTAATAAGTAAAAAATATATACATTCTATATTCCTAGAGATTATTAAATTGGAATTGTAAATATTTAAAATTACTTAGATGATTATGATACTAGAAATAGGAGGAAATATAGATGATTATATTTTCTTATTAAGTTTATTGGGGTAACATTGGTTAATACAATTATATAGGTTTCAGGTGTACATTATCATTTGATATCTATATATTCTATTGTATGTTTACCACCTAAAGTCCAGTTTCCTTCAGCTACTATATATTTGATCCTCTTTACCACTTCACCCTTCCCCTAAACCCTATATTTAACCCCCTTTTCCCCATCTACCTCTCCTCTCCTCTCCCACCTCACTAGTAACCAGTAGGCTGTAGTCCTCTGGTAACCACTAGCCTGTAGTCCATATCCATGATCTCTGTTTGTTTGTCCTGCTCATTTGTTGTTTTTAGGTTTATATCCCACATATAAGTGATATTATGTGATTTTCTACTTTTTCTGTCTGGCTTATTTCGCTTAGCATGATTATCTCGAGGTCCATCCATGCTGTTGCAAATGGCAGTATTTCATCTCTTCTTATAGCTGAGTAATATTCCATTGTATATATGTACCACAGCCTCTTTAGCCAATCATCTATTGTAGGACACTTTGGTTGTTTCCATGTCCTGGCCACTGTGAATAATGCTGCTATGAACATCGGTGTGTAAATATCTTTTTGGATATGAGTTTTCAAGTCTTTGGGGTAAATACCCAGTAGAGGAATTGCTGGATCGTATGGTAGATCAATTCTTAGTTTTTTGAGGAACCTCTATACTGTTTTCCATAGTGGCTGTAGCAATCCGCAGTCCCACCAGCAGTGTATGAGGGCTCCTTTTTCTCTGCATCCTCTCCAA
>NW_011889091.1:31167-61928 GCF_000151845.1 Pteropus vampyrus | reverse complement strand
GCTGAGTAATATTCCATTGTATATATGTACCACAGCCTCTTTAGCCAATCATCTATTGTAGGACACTTTGGTTGTTTCCATGTCCTGGCCACTGTGAATAATGCTGCTATGAACATCGGTGTGTAAATATCTTTTTGGATATGAGTTTTCAAGTCTTTGGGGTAAATACCCAGTAGAGGAATTGCTGGATCGTATGGTAGATCAATTCTTAGTTTTTTGAGGAACCTCTATACTGTTTTCCATAGTGGCTGTAGCAATCCGCAGTCCCACCAGCAGTGTATGAGGGCTCCTTTTTCTCTGCATCCTCTCCAATATTTCTTATTACTTGTCCTGTTGAATATAACTATTCTAACAGGTATGAGATGGTATCTCATTGTGGTTTTGATTTGCATTTCCCTAATAGCTAGCGATGTTGAGCATCTTTTCTAATATTTGTATGTCCTCTAGGGAGAAGTGTCTGTTCAGGTCCACTGCCCATTTTTTGATTGGATAATTTGTTTTTTGTTGTTATCGAGTTGTATAAGTTCTTTGTATATTTTGGATATTAGGCCCTTATCAGAGGTGTTGCTTGCAAATATATTTTCCCATTCGGATGGTTCTCTCTTTACCTGCTGATGATTTCTTTTGCTGAGCAGAAGCTTTTTAGTTTGATGTAGTCTCATTCATTTATTTTTGCTTTTACTTCCCTGGCTTTTGAGATCAAATTCATAAAATCCTCTTTAAGCTCAAGGTCTTTCTGTTTAGTTCCTATGTTTTCTTCTATGCATTTTATTGTTTCAGGTCTCATATTTAGGTCCTTAATCCATTTTGAGTTAATTTTGGTGTGTGGTGATAAACAACAGTCTAGTTTCATTCTTTTGCAGATGGCTATCAAGTTTTCTCAGCACCATTTATTGAAGAGGCTTTCCTTTCTCCACTGTATGTTTTTGACTTCTATGTCGAAAATTATTGCTCATATAAATATGGGTTTACTTCTGGACTCTTGATTCTGTTCCACTGGTCCGTGTGTCTGTTTTGCTGCCAATACCATGCTATTTTGATTACTGTCACTTTGTAGCATAATTTGAAGTCAAGCAGAGTGATGCCTCCAGTCTCATTCTTTTTTTCTCAAGATGGTTTTGGCAATTTGAAGTCTTTTGTGCTTCCATACAAATTTGATGAATTTTGTTCTATTTCTTTAAAAAATGCCAATGAAATTTTGATGGGGATTGCATTAAATCTGTATAATGCTTTAGGTAATATGGTCATTTTAACTATGTCGATTCTTTCAATCCAAGAACAGGGAATATCTTTCCATTTCTTTGTATCTTCTTTGATTTCTTTTAATAGTGTCTTATAGTTTTCATTATATAGGTCTTTCACTTGTTTCATTAAATTTATTCCTAGGTATTTTATTCTTTTTGTGGCAATTGCAAAAGGTATTATTTTTTCCACTTCTTTTCCTGATACTTCATTATTAGAGTATAAGAAAGCTATGGATTTTTGAATGGTGATTTTGTATCCAGATACTTTACAATATTTGCTTATTGTTTCTAGTAGTGTTCTTGTGGAGTCTTTAGGGTTTTCTATATAGAGAATCATGTTATTCACAAATAGTGACAGTTTGACTTCTTCGTTTCCTATTTGGATGCCTTTTATATCTTTCTCTTGTTTGACTGCACTCGCTAGGACTTCTAATGTTATATTGAATAACAGTGGCGATAGTGGACAGCCTTGCCTTGTTCTTGTAGATGATTATATTTTGACTACTTATTCACCTTTATCATATTTCAGAGTGCGTCAATATATATGTGTAAATATAAAACCCAGGACATATATAAAGAAAAATTTCTTATAACAATACACACGCAATAAACACATAGAGAGAGTTTATGTGATTAAGAGAAAATCAGATAATCATGAGAAATGACTGGGCTAGTCTGTAAGAGAATAATAGTGAATGGTGATACAACCTGAAGAGAATATTACTCAGCCATAAGAAAAGATGAAATACTGCCATTTGAAACAACATGGATGATCTTGAGATTATCATGGTAAGCGAAATAAGTCAGAGAGAAAAAATTGAGAACCATATGATTTCATTCATATGTGGGATATAAAACTAAAAGCGACAAACAAACAAGACAAACAAACAGAGACTGACAGACACAGACACCAGTTTAATGGTTTTCAGATGGAAAGTTGGGAGGTGGGGAGGTAGATAAGGGTAAAGGGGGTCAAATATAAGGTGATGGAAAGAAATTTAACTTTGGATAGTGAACACACAATGCAATATACACATGACATACTATAGAATTTTACACTTGAAACCTACATAATTTTATTAACCAATATCACCTCCAATAAACTATATATATACATACATGTATGTATGTATATATATATATATGAAGCAATCAAACACACAAGAAACCTAGCTTGTCTCTAGAAAGGCTAAGACAGTGGGATATAAGAGAATCTGGCTTAGCTGTAGTATTTTCTCAGAAAACAGAATGAACTTAATATTCTAGAGAAGTCGAACATTAATAAAATCTCCTATTCTGATGTTCATTATGAGGGAAAGGAGTTGTAAATCTGGATCAAAATTTATTCCTTTATGTAAGCTTAAGGCATAACTTTGCTCTGTCATTCAATATTCACTCTAAAAATATTTATTGAGTAAATCTATTTTTGACCAAGCACTGTACTAGACACCAGAGATAAGTTTTTTAAGGAAGAAAAGAAAAACAGATACAGTCCTTGTTCTAATGGAACTTACAGTATCATGAAGGAAACAGATATTAACAAAACACTCAGAAAAATAAGTGTAAAACTGTTACTGTGAAAAGTATCATCAAGAAAAGCACATAGAGCTAAAAGAGCATATAAGAAGGGCATTTGATGTAGCCAAAGAGATTAAGAAAGCTTTCTTAGAGCATAATTGCCTTGAAATGTTAATAATGATGTAACTAGGAACCAGAGAGAATGAACAGCTTTCGAGATAGTGTGGCCAACAAGTGCAAAGTTTCTTCGGCAGGATCAAGCATGACAAATGCTTAGAACTGAAAGAAAACCAGGAGTAAGCCAGATAGAAAGTATATAGTCAAGATAAGAAATAATAATGACTTGGAGTATAATGTTGGCAGAGTCCAGGTGGAGAGAAACAGTCAGATTAGGAATAATTATCTTTAATCAAGCCCTTTCACTGTGAACTGGCTGTCTTTTCTATATTTCCTTAAGATCCTTACGTAAACCATGGCTAATTATGGAGAAGGTCACAGCACTATAACAAAATCCAGGGCATCCTGGATGTAGTGAAGAGAATGGAGATACATAAAGTTAGTACAGCAGTAGTCAAGAACAGGTCATAAAGAACTAGATGAATGATTTCTAAAGAATTTGCACTTCATTCTAAGGGCAATGGAGAATCAATAAAGGTTGTTAATCAAGAGAGTAGAATAATCAAATTTTATCTTTTAATTAGTATATAAGTCTTTAGTTTACTACTAACCACTGGGAACTACTGAAGAATTTTCAGCATGCAAATAACTTGTTTTGGGGGAAATTAATCTGACATCATTATCATGATGGTTTAGAGTTACAGAGAGAGGAGAATCTGGAAATGAAAATCAATTGAAAAGCTATTTTGATAGTCTAGGAGTGAGGTGATAAGTGACAGAAATTGAGTGGTGACAATGAATTTTTTTTTTAAAGAATAAGGGACAAAGGAAGGTTTTGGTCAAGATGGCAGAGTAGGTAAATGCTGTGCTTGCTTCCTTCACAAACACTTTATGTAAATTAAAGCTAAACTACAGAACAACCATCATTGAGAATCACCTGAAATATAGCTGAACAGAAGTCCTACAACTGGGGACTCACAGAAGAGGCCACCTCAAGACTGGTAGGAGGGAAAGAGACATAGAAAAGACTAGTTCTATGCTCACATGTGGCAGTTGAGAAATGAGAAGAAATTAGGTTACAGAGAATCCCCTCCAACCCTGAGGAGCAAAATGTCTCAGGCCCACACTGGGCTCCCCAGCCCAGGGTTCCAGTGCCAGAAAGAGAAGTTCTCACAACTTCTGGCCATGAAAACCAGCAGAGATTGTGGCTGAGTGAGACAGAGGGCTGCCTCTTTGGATGCTGGTGCATGGACTTACTCGCTGATGGATTCACTCACTCTGAGCTCCAGCACTGGGGCAGCAGCTCAGAAGGTACAGGGACATACGGGGAGAAACTGAGTTGCCTGGCTTCAGGGCAAGGGCAGGAGGGGCAGCGTTCTCCTCGGCAGAAGTGCTAGCAGAAACCATTATTCCTTTGTTGAGCCTTCCTCTGCCTAGCTGGCAGACACTGGCAGATGCAGGCAGTCGCCATATCTGAGTCTCTATCGACCTAGCTAACACAGGTTGCTCTGTCCAGGGGATTCCCTGAGACCCTGCCCCAACTTGCAGGCTCATCCAAGTTGCTTCTAGTGGCTCTTCCATAAAAACAGTCTGTCCTGGCTCATGCTACAGACTTTCCTAAAATCTCTCAAAGGTTCACAAAACCTAAACAAGCAGCGTCTGGCCTCGTTGTGCCCCATATCACTTGCTGAGCGTCCCTAAGCCCAACACTTGCAGCAGCTGGCTTCAGTTTGTGGCTTGGCCTCTTGAGGCACATTCGAGCACAGTGTGGGTAGTGGCCATCTGTGGATTGCTTGGTGGCTCATTCCAGATGTCTCCAAGCAGGGCACAAGCTGCAGCTGAACTTGGCCTATGGTGGAGCCCCTCCCAGGAGGCACAGGCCTGCATGCCCAGTGACCAACTTTAGTCTGAGCTGGAGCATCACCAGGGTCACATCTGAGGATGACACACCCAAAGGGCAGACTGGGCAGGCACCAGAGCCCTGCTAAAGAGAATCCTCCCCCACAGGATCAACCCCTGCACAAGTCACTGGCCAGACCTTACAACCAATCAACCCAAGGGTCAATCCCTCCCACTGATGTAAAAATAACAACCAAGGTTCAACACAACCTATACAAGGGACACCTGGCTCAGGTGACCAGGGAGACTGCACCAGTGGGCCCCACAGCACACCTACTACATAGGGCCACTCTACTGAGACGAGGACCTAATACATAGAAACAAACACAGGGGGGTAGCCATAATAGGGAGACAAAGAAACATGTTGCAAATAAAAGAACAGAACAAAACTCCAAAAAAAGAAACAAAATGGAGACAAGCAATCTACCAGATGTAGAGTTCAAAACACTGATTATAAGGATGCTCAACAAATTTAAGGGAAAAGTAGATGAAAACTTCCCTAACCTGGGAAAGGACATAGACATATAAGCCCAGGAAGCACAGAAAGTCCCAAACACAAAAAGGCCCACATCAAGACACAGCACCATTAAAATGCCATATCTTAAAAACAGTGTTCATCATCACCAAGCCAGTATTACAGGAAATGTTGGAAGGACTTTTTTAAGAAGAAAAAAATATGTATCAAAAACATGACTAAAATAGCAATAACTACATATCAACAATTACTTTAGATGTAAATGGATTAAATGCTCCAATTAAAGTATGGCTGAATGGAAAAGAAAACAAGACCTTTACATATGCTGCCCACAACAGACTCATTTCAGATTGAAAGACACACACAGACTGAAGATGAAGGGATGGAAAAATATATTTTATGAAGATGGAAACAAACAAAAAATCTAGAGTAGCAATACTTATACCAGACAAAACAGACTTTAAAACAATAGCTATAACAAAAGACAAAGAAGGACGTAGTTATCCTACTTCTGGGTATTTAACCAAAGAAACCCAAAACACTATTTTGAAGGGATATGTGAATCCATATGCTCATTGCAGCATTATTTACAATAGTCAAGATATGGAAGATACTTGGGTGTCCCTCAATGGATGAATGGATGAAGAGGTGGTACATGTGTACAATGGAATATTTTTAACCCATAAAAAGAATGAAATCTTGCCATCTGCAACAACACAGATGGACCTAGAGGATATTGTGCTAAGTGTAATAAGTCAAACAGAGAAAGAAAAATGCCAAATGATTTCACTTACATGTGGAATCTAAAGAACAAAATAAACAAACAAAACAAACAAACTCATAGATACAGAGAACACTTTGATGGTTGCCAGATGGGAAGGGGGTTAAGGGGTCCGTGAAAAAGGCAAAGGGATTAAGAAGTACAAATTGGTGGTTACAAAATAGTCATAGGGATATAAAGTAGAGCATAAGAAATACAGTCAATAATATTGTAATAACTATGTATGGTGTCATGTGGATACTAGATTTATCACTTCGTAAGTAATATAAATGTCTAATCACTATGCTGTACACCTGAAACTAATATAATATTGTATGCCAACTGCAATTTTAAAAAAAGAATAAGAATGAAGGAGACAGATCATTAATTTTTCTTCAGGAGCTCACACAACTGTTTGGCATAGTGTCTTGGACTCAACTTGCTAAAACGTAATCCTGATAACTGAGAAAGATTGCTGCAATGTATTTAAACTAAATATACATATTTCTTATAACTACGTCAATGTATCACTGCAAGCCTAAAAGTTTGGAGACAATTTGGTACCTTCATTTGTATTCGAAAACGAACACATTGATATTGTTTAGGGGTGGGGGGAAGTTGTCTAAGGTGAGTTGTGGGGAAATTTGGATTTCTGTAGATGTAGCATATCTCTTTCATGCCAGAGAAATGGGAGTCCACAATTTAGTAGCAAGGAATCTTAGTGAAATTGCTTCTCAAGGTAAGAACAGCTTAATAAAGGGAGACCTGGGGCAAATGACAAGAGCTCAGAGTCTACAAAAGGGCTGCCTTCTTTTCATCTAAACCAGACTTGAGAAAACCTCCATTTGATACTGAACTGTACCAGCCCTCCCACTGCTGGAGCCACCCAGTACATTTGAAATTTGAGGTAAGTGAAAAATTCTTTTGACTGCCAATTTTAGAAACTTGGGCTTCCCTGAGCCCTACAGGAACAGCAGGGAGAGTCCCTCTTAGGAAGGCCCCTCTGCAGCCCTTTCTTATGCTCTGCTTCACAGACACGGGCCTGAGAAAGCCACAGCCCCACCTTTCTGGGAGAGCTTCACGCCCTTTCTCTCCCATAGCCAGGGGCCTCCTGAGCACCATGACGTGACTTTACAGTGGCATTCTGAGATCCTAGGAACTAGCCATTGACAAAGCTTCTTTGAGAAGTACAAAGCTGGACAGAAGAACATCTCAGCAAGCTGTATGTGGCCTGCTGCTCCTGTTTTCCTAACCGCTGTTTCATATCAAACGAGGATTTGCCTAAGAAGATTACGTTGGCAGACTTTCTCTTTCTTAGATATATTTTAAATCTTCTTTAAAGAAACACAAAATTATATTAGTATGGGGAAAATTGCTAGTCCGCAGATGCAGTAATTGCTATACGTTTACAATGCTTTAATACCATAGGAACTCACCATCAAAATGATGGGGAATTCACTTTCAGTGGAAAACTGGATGAAGTTCCTTTGCCTCCATCTTCACTAAATAGTCAAAAAAAGAACATTAGAACAATATTTTAAGTTGGTATTCTCTCATTCTAAAATGAGAAGTTTCTAGAAAGGAGACCAGTTTTGCCCAAAGATTACACTTGCAGAGAAAAATGTTGTTTTCCATAGTCAAGAAATACTAAATAAATTCTTTGTTTGAGCAACTTTTTTTCTAATACAAAATCTAATTTAAATAGTTTTTTAAATGACATACCAAATACGTAGCCTTTCAAGATTAACTATACTATATGAAAATATACTTTCAGAGATAAGTAATTAAAAATTGAGTAATAGACATTCATTACGAAAGGTGCAATTTTATTTTAACAAGACTTTTATATTCTTGTATGAGTACTTCTCCCAGAATGTAAAATCTACTCAGAACTTCTCAGAGCCATGCCTCATATTAACCCTTTCCTTACAAAAAGTTTTAATCAGTTCTCTGACAAATTTCCCCCATAGAAATGAAACTATTTCCAATTTTACAATGTAATCTCATGCAAAATAGAATTCAATGTATGTAATTTCATAGTATTTAAATTTAACTTCTGAAATATATAAGTGTCAAAGTGATTGACTACATGAGATGAGAGTGATACAAACATTAAAGTCTCTGTGTGCAAATAAAACAGTAACTTCTGGTTTGTGATAAAATGATTAAAAGCTCATTCACAATAGACCTGTTCTTACTACGACTGAATTAAATCAGCTTTCTCTTTTTCATACAGGGAATTACTTTTGCTTTTCTTATGCAACAATTCCAATTAGAATAACCACCCTCCAATACCATGTGTTCAATACTTCCCTTTCACTATAGTCACTAAAATATTTACTCTCTGATTAAATGCCTATGGCATCTTCTAGCTGTTACAATCCTAATCTATCAAAGGATAGATTAGGACTGTAACAGCTAGAAGGCAAAATATATATCAAAATTGTTCTAAAACATTGAACATTCCATATATACATATACATACACACACACACACACACACACATTCTTGACAAGATGAGGTTGGAAAAAAGATTTTATAGTCTTATATAAAGTGTTAACTAAAAACAGAACTGTGTAGTCAAAGGAAATTACAATGAGAGAAAACATGAAGAGGTTATTCTTCCAAAGGGAGGACAGATATTCTATTTTTGATGACTTCACCTTCTTCTTTTGTCAGGTAATGATTAAAAACTTGACAGAAATAATGAGTTTTTGTTAGGTTTTGTGTAAACTTTAATAGGATGATCAAATAAGAATTATTATTCCCAATATACAGAGAAAAATAAAGCTTCTCCACTGCAATAATATTGCTCCAATATATAGCTCAGACTTAAATGGCATTGATTAAAAGTTCCATATCACGTAAACTGCCCCAAAAGTGCTAAGTATTGAGAAAAATCTATCTTAAATTACTTCTATGCTCCCTAGATAGGAAATCCAAGTTATCATGAATACCCTCAATGAATGATTTATTTACTCTTCCATCCAAGCATCCATTTATTTACAGGGCAGCTCTCTAAGGACCTACAAGCACTGGGACACTACTGTGGCAATCAGGACATACTTTGTTTCCTCTAGGTCTATGGAGGAGGGCATACTGGGAAAAAAATAACAATGTATTGTGAAAAGTGCCTCCATCGAGGTATATACAAAGTGTTGGAGCACAAACTCATTTACTTACTGGGAAGGTGGGACTTTACAGAGGAGTTAACAAACTGAGCAAAAATATATATATACATATATTTTAAATAAATATATGTATTCTGCCTTTCCAGAATTTACCAGGGATTAGAAATTGAAAGACCTACAGGAGATACATAAGCGAAGCTCATATTCTCTCCTGAAAGAGCATTGATATTTCGATCTGTGACTTGTTAACGTGTAGGCATATTACTCTACCAATACTAGATCTCCTGATTTTCTCCGAAAAACTAAAATCCAGATTTTTAAATGCTGGCTACCACTCAAAATTTTTTAAAGTATTATGTTGGACACATGAAATAACTGTAGGCCAGATCAGGCCCCTGGCCACTGATTTGCAATTTCTAGTTTTTCACTTCAGATTAATAGCACCCTAAGGGTATGTGGGTAAGAACTCATACACTACATTTTGTGGACTGTTTCTGTCACAAGACTCCTGAGCTATTAAAAAAAGTTACTCATCTTTTCCATATTTGTGGGAACTTCCTATAGACAGCCAATATGTTCCAGAAATGCAGCTTTTGGAAATACATGGCCTGAAGGGAAAGATTGTTTACTCTCTTTTGGAGAGGTTTTCAATCTCTAATTGAGTACTCTTACATTAATAATATAAATATACTATCTCCGATGGCCTAAATGGACTTGAGTAGGCAGGAAGAGTTAAAGTAACTCCAAAAGCTGAGGAATTTGCTTCTCTTAGAGCTACAGATGAGGCCCACTTGGGAACTATTCATGGAAGCAGCTGGCCAGGTCTTTCCCAGTCCCACAGAGATTCGTGTTTCTTCTTCACAAAGTACACTCTTCTTGGAAACTTAAGCATGACTTTAGCTCAAGAGTAAACAAGAAACATGCCATTTGTGGACAATACAACTTCATGAGGTACTTGAATTTTTGCCATTATAAGCAAAGCAGATGGAGTGCAAATGCATAGTTGAAATGCTTTTAAGTGCTCGGTCACATGAACAGCCACAGTTTTGCTTTCCAACCTCACCATTATTAATTTTTTAGTCTATAAAGAGGCAATGTAAGGGAAAAAGAAAAGCAGAGATTTGGCATAGCATCAAATGAAGCACAATCCTAATGCAGTTTTTGCATAATGTGCTAACATTCCCCTCACACAGATGTCACGGAAAGTAACCAGTCACAGTGGAAGTAGGCTCTGCAGTGATCCATATAATCAGTCAAAAACAAAATTGTACTAATGCAGAAAAAAATTTCAGATCCAGCTATCACATTTGGAAAGCTGTGAATGAATTCAACATCGGCAGTGCTCTAGAATTATTTTGTTTGCTTCTCTTATTCTTGGATTTTACAATTGAAGAGCTCTTTGAAAATATAATAATAATAATAATGATTCTATTGCATGTTATGATAATGTATTGTTTCTGATTGTTATAACTGGACTAAACTGAAGTGTGTCTCTTTGTAAATGGCTAAGTACTTGGTAGACACATAACAGTCACTACATTTTTGGCCATAGAGTGAGGAAAGAGGCACTCTTATTTACTGCTAGTGTTACTGTACATTGATACAAACTTTTGGAAAGGCAAGGTGGTAATTTTTTCACAAAAATTACATCTACATTTTGGACACAAATCCACTTCTAGGAATTTATGTTAAGTGATTGAATGAATTATTGATTATAGCTAACAGTGGGAAACAAATTATCATCAATAGCACATTGGCTAAGTAAATCATCCACAGAAAGGTATGTTCATACAATGAGTTAGACTGTTGTATTTTATAACATGAACAGTCTATGATATATTGTAAGAAGTCCATAGTATATTCTAAAGTAAACAAAGTAGCTTTTAGAACAGGATATCTATATAAATAGATAAATGATAGATGACAGATGGATAGATAAATAATCAATATCATACTGAAAGAGATAAAAGTTAGAAAGAACAGAAGAAATGAGTAATACAAACATATAAAGCTAGCTTTCCAGAGGGTAAGGGAGGAAAAAAATAAGAATTGGGCAATTTTACTTCTACTTTACTTATGCAGTGTTTGAATTCTTTTTAAAGCATGTGTTGCCAGTTTACTGAACATGCTGGAACTGATAAATTACAATAATTAAACAGTGTCACCTTTCACCCATCGCTTCCCTCACACATGACCTGTGGGATTTTCTACCGCATTCTTAAGTCATATTTAAGGCCGATCCCACTGTCTTACCTATAAGTTTCAGGTATTTGAATGATTTGTTTTAAACTTTGTAAAAGTTCTAATACAATCCCAAATTTTAATCTCCTATCCAAATAAAGCTTCTTCCTCCCTTGGCACAATTTTGATCTCTGGCTTGGGGAACGGAAGAAGGGGCCTAGTCTGTCCTTCCATTCCCCTTGTCTTGCTTCTTTTTGTCTATTTCCTCTCTGTCCTCTAGGATTAGTATAAGGTGGGAAAAACTGAGATAAGTAAAGGACAAAGCAGTTTTCTTTAGCTGGCACTGTGTGTAACTCTCTCTTGGCTGTCCTGCAGTCTGCTACAGCAGACACCTGCATGGTACTCTATCGCATTGAATGTGTGAGTGCATACTTCAGACTCTTGCAAGGCAAGAACCACCATACTACAGTCACCTGAAGAATATGAGGTCAGTCTCCCTATTTTGTAAGCCCTGTCTCACCAGTGGGTTTGCTTAGTTAGCAGTTCTTGTTGACTCCTAGACAAGTGCCAGAACCTTAGCAGGAAGGGTTGTGAACGGATCTATAGAGATTAGTGTTAAGATACCAGAGCTCCCAGGCTATGAAAGTCAGAGCAGGAGAGCCAGAAAACAATGAAAGATAATGATGGGCATTATGTGGAAACCAAGAGGATGCATTTTAGTACACGGGAACTGAGTGCAGGAAGGAAAAAATTTTGAAGCAGGCCTGGAAACCCAGAAAGGGACAAAGAGGGTGAGGTTGGTGGAAAAGGCTGAGAAATAATGTGTGCAATAGATTTTGTGGCTCCGATTTTGGTCTTTTGGCTACTGAATTTGGGTGCACGCATTCCCCTGACCGAGTGATTTAAAAGCATCCTCTATGTTCTTTGCCCTGAAGAAGTCTGTAGCCATGTGAAATATAACCATCGACAGCTCTGTCTGAGGCACTGTGGGCAGTGAAGCATAAAAAGTACAGGAAAAAAAAGTACATGGGTTTGCATTCCTGTGCTAACTCTGCCACTTACTAACAAATTTTGTTCAAGTCTAATGGAGTCATCTTAATTCTATAAAAGTCAAATTTTTAGTCTATCAAAAGAAGATAATGACAATGATCCTGCTGAGGTTCTAATATACTGTAGAACTCACATTAAGTAATGAGTGCGCAATATATGTATATGTATACATATGTGTGTGTGTGTGTGTGTGTGCGCGCGCGCGCGTGCGCACGTGCTATTTTCCTGTGCGTGTGCTATTATGTGGCCAGATCAGTCTCACTTGGTGTCTTGAACCCAATGTAGGAGGAAGGGATGCTCCCTCCTACATTAAGGATATAATGATACCCTTAAAAGCCTAGAAATCCATGCCCCCTTCTTCTCCCACACAGGGCGAGGCATAGAAAGGGATGTTCTAGGAGAGAACAAATATATGGGCTTTCTCCAAGTCAACTCACAAGATTCTTCAGAATCAAGAGTCTAATAGAAGAACTTAAGTCTAGAAAACAACTGATAGCTACTTGGGATGACTACAAGAATTCAATTGACACTCAAAAGGACTGTTTTCTAATTTATAGTCAATTTTTAAAATTAAGAATAATAGCCAAGTGGTTTCCGGAAAGAGCAGAGACTCTTCCCATATCCAAAACCCTTTCACATTCACATGGTTTCAGAGAAGAGGCTGTAAGAGTGTGAACTTCGTTAATGTTATTTCTTTTGTCAGTATTGTGGGAGGGGGATCTTACTGAACCTCTTCAGTCTCTACTGCTGTCTACCTAATGGTACCAAAGGAGCAAAGAAACAGAGTCAGAGACATGAGCTGTCTTCCTAGAGAAATCCTGAAGGGAGACTTCTGCCTTTAATATTGTTTATCTAGGAACTGATCTTATTGCCAGAAGAAAGAGCCACAAGATACTTTCTCAGTAGTTTGTCCCTGTCAGCAAGCATCTGGTTTCTGGCAATAAGGAGCTTTGCTTCTTCTTCCTCTATTTCATGCTAGTACAATTCAACTTGTACACCTTCCACCATGGACTCTGAGGCAAGCACAATAATCTTACTGGTAAATCTCAAAATTTCTACCCTCTCCTGCGTTTTCTAACATAGACTTTCAGAAGTAAATTCTGCATCATTAAGAGTTAAGTTAGTTGCACAAATTAAGCTGCTTAGATTTCATTCAGGAAGTATAAATTCATAGTTCTTAAACTGAGAAAAATAATAGTTCCTCAATGTTTTCAGACAATCCCTTTCCCTGGCTGCTGCCACTGGTAGCATTTCTTGATTGAAGATTAGGGACAGAGGCTTGATCAGCGCATCAGGTTTTCACTCTGCTGTCATCTCTGGGTTATCAGAAAAGATCTCATGAGTCATCAAAAATTGATAACCTCCATTATCTCTTTGACCATGAGACACATATTATCTATGAGAGTCAGGACAGTTTACAGTTAAAAGCATGGATTCTAGGGTTCAGACTGTCTTATTCTCAATCTCAGTATTACATTTACTGGCCACTGATCTTGAGCAAGTAACTTACATCTCTCTGTGATCATTCCCTCATATTACACCTTAGTAATTCTTACCTTAGAGTGATTCTTACCTTATATAAAGAATGCACGTAAAGCACCTTGCACAGTGTCTAGCACCTAGCAAAGTGATCAAAAACTATAGCAATGATTATCATAATCATCACCAACAGTATTATTGTTCATTACTAAAAATGATAAAATTATAGATTATTTTAATTTATCATGGATATCAAGGATGTATTTTAAAATAATATACTTTAAGTTTATAGGCCTAACAAAACCTCTTACAAAAAGTATTTAATAATGTTCAAAATATGAGAATTTTAAAATGACCACAGGTATACTTGCATGTATAAGGGCAATCACAAATTAAAAATAAGAGACAATTTTCCCTATTGAAAATAAAGAAAAGATGTGATTGGGCACATTCAGAGTGGTATGACCTAGCAATAAATGAACATATTTTAGATTCTCAATAAATGCTTAATAACTGTAGATGAATTAAACTGAATTTATTTGAAATTTATTTGAAATAGATAGTGAAAACTTCTGATTCTGGAAACCACCAGGTTTCCAAACCTGAGACAATAGACATCTCCCCTACTATGAATTCCTAGAAATTCTAGATAACATATAAGTAAAAATTTTAAAAGCATAACTAAGCTGAGAAGCAAAAACAAGAAAGTCTTTAGGAACCACAAACAATGAAAAAAACAAACAAAACTCTGAAAGTTAGAATTGTAAGCACCAAAGCTGACACTGCAATAGCAGAAGCTAGGACAAAGTAGAGGTAAGAAAGGGAGGAGGAGGAGGATGGAGTCAGAAGGAATAGCATAGTTTCAGACCAGAAATTAAGCTTAGGTATTTATAGCCACACAAAGAGAAAAGGCCATATGAAGGTGGCAAGGAGCTTGTCACTCTCAGAAATGCTGAATGGAAAGAATATTTCTTCTATGAAAATTAAAAGGCCGATTCTGTACCATGCACAGAATTAGAGTCTAAACGTTGTTGAATTATGTGTTCAGGAACTCTAAGGCTGAGAAATTTATTTTTTAAAGAAGTGGAAGTTGGCCAATAATAAATCTAATTCATTTGGCAAAGCAAATGTCAGACCACTCTGGAGGAAATGTCCTTAAAAAAAAAAAAAAAAAATAAATAAAATAAAAAGAAAGAAAAAAAAGAAAAATAAATAAAGAGGATACTCCCCTTTGCACAGAACCCTTAGTTTAGAAAATTTGTAATTATAAATTCTTTCTTTGTCTCTTTTAAATGTGCGTAAATCTTTTAAAAGCTAAATAAGCTTCTTGCCAGGCATGTCTTTTTCAAGGATCTGGGCGCCATCTCTTTGAAATGTAACCATAAAGGAAGATAGAGTCCCTATCTCCCAGTTTCTGTGGGAAGATAGGAGCCTAAATTCAATGGGGTGTCTAGCTCCATGTTGTAAAACTACCTTGTGTCATACAGATATGAGAAGTTTATTTTCCATCAGATGAAGCTAAATAGCAAATACAGATAGCCACCCCATGTAACACACACGGCATGTAACAGTTAGGATGAACTATGTGCAACAAATGGTGCTGTCAAGTCCTCTGACTTGAGCACTAATTATTGTTCATCTTGAGAATGCGTGTGGTGAGCTGTAACGGCTTGGCTATGTAAAAGGGTGAGATTCCTATCTTTGCAACCTCTTAGTGTATTGCCTATGACGCACACCACATTCCGGTTTAATGTTTACTCGATAATATATCTGTTTTCTTTCTCTTCTACCTTTGTGAAAGGTTTTCTAGGTTGGCAGGAGATTTTCCATTTTGAATTCTATTTCTCCAATACATGTAAGTCATTATTTAGATGGTCCCAGATTGAAAAGAAAATGCAATACTGTCTTACTCATAAGAGAGTGCAGTTGATTGCTAATTCAGGATACCACAAATTCTCAAATTTCATTGTCTCAAACTCCATTCATAATTGGCCACTGACTTTGACAATGCTGAATTTTACCTGAGCTCCTGTAAAAAAAAAAAAAAAGCAATGATCAAGAAATCACTCCTTCCTTTTGTGTCCTAGGAAATGGCTTGTTTCAAAGAACCACCCTTCCTATATCACAGGTAAGATTTACAGATGCCTCTCATTTATTTATAACAAGGCCAGACACAGACCCTCAAATTCTCATTCTTTCCTTCAAAAATGATTAGTTGACCTGTTTTGTTCCTATTGATTAATTACAACAAAATGCTTTTTAACCAAATTTTGGTTGGATTTTTCTTTCCTCTAGGTTCCTGAACTTTGATCAAACCTTTAGCCTGAACCAGCATACGACACCTCTGTAATAACCTCCTGCTGATTCCATAAAAAAAGCCATATGCACAAGTCTATAGGAGCTGGGCAGAGTTGTCAAAGACATGACATTGTGGATATCACTCATTTATGGAGTCGCCAGGAGTCAGAGATGACTCAACGGCATGTAACACACACAGTAAGAGGAGGCTGACCTCAAAGTAAAACATTCTCTGATCTACCATCCCATCAAGCTACCTGTACTTTTTCATCATCGTTATTCCACTTCTACCAACAGGTTGTTTCTAGCTTAATTAAAAACAACAACAACAACAAAAACACCTCTTTTTTTTTGCCTGACCCTTGAGACTCTTGCAGATCTTATAATCAGAGCATTCTTCCTATTGCAAAAGTTCCCTTCCCCTATTGAAATAGTTCCTTTCCCATCTCTTGCAATAATCCTTTTGAATAAAATTTCTTCTTACTTAAATCTGGATTTATTTTGCTTGTTTGTTAACTTGTTCCTCAAATAATTCATGTTTCACCTAAAAATCAAGGAAACAAACAAAAACTATTGTTGATTGAGTACAGATAAAAAGAAAGGAACCTAGTATGCATTTATTTACAAAATAAAACCAAAATGCAAATTGTCATTTAATTTCTGCAAATTAACTTTCACTTTGATTGTTAAGGTCACTCTTTTGTTTTTTGAAGCAAATGTTTCTTTAAAAAAAAGATAAATTAGTAAAATGCCTTTTCTGGACATGTTTTATCCAAACTTAAAGATTTCCAATAAAAGCAGACTTCTTCCCTCTAGCCATTATTGAGTTTCTTCCATTTCTTTCATAGTTGTATTGCATTTATTGAGTTGGTTGAACATTAAGTAATGGATAAAATAAAATCCATCTTATAAATCAAAATAAAATAACTGATTTGCTTTCCAAGAACCTAATTATTTTAAACATTTTTAAAATGCAGGTAAACACCTTGCTACAGAAAAGTCGTCAACCTTACTTCACATGGAAAAGAGCCATGTGTGTTCAATACCAAAGAAAATGAATGAGGCAGAAATTTAGAGCAATGATTCTCAGATTTTAATGTGCATTCAAATCACATGGAGGGGTCGTTAAAACACAGATTACTGCCCATGTGTCCCCCTCCCCCGGTTTCTGATTCAGTATGTTTAGGAGGACCTAACAATTTGCATTTCTAATGAGTTCCCAGGGTTGTCAGTGCTGCTGGTTTGGCTACCACACCACTGAAGAGAGCATTTCTTATTTTATTCATTCATTCAACAATTATTTATTGAGTACACACTGTGCACTAGGCACTGTTTTAGGTATTGGAAACAGAATTAAACAAAACAGACATATCTGTACCCTCAAGATGTAAAATGATGAAGATAAACAGTAAACAAGATATATAAGTAAAATACATAGGATATTGGTGGTAAGTGCTAAGGAGGAAAAGAATAAATCTAGAAATGAAGATATATGTGTTGCAATGGGTACGATGTTAAAATTTTGATAGATCCCGCAGAGAAATTCTCCCTGACAAGATGCTTTCAATTAAAATCTAAATGATTTTCAACAAATGGTTCTGGAAGCACTATATATCTACATACAAATAAATGAATCCAGACACAGAATTTACAGGCTTCACAAAAATTAACCCAAAGTGGATCAAAGAGCTAAAATGCAAAACTAAAAAACTCCTAAAGATAACACAGAAAATCTGATGCTCTTGAGTTTGGTGATGACTTTTAAATACAATACCAAAGTTGTGATCCATAAAAGAAAGAATTAATAAGCTGGACTTCATTAAAATTAACCACTTTTGCTGTGTAAAAGACAATGTCAAGAAAATAAAAATACAAGCCATATACTGGGAGAAAATATTTGCAAAAGACACATCTGATAAAGGACTGTGATTTGAAATATACAGAGAACTCTTAAAACTCAACAATAAGAAAAGAAACAATCTGATTAAAAATGGGCCAAAGACCTTAAAAGACATTCACCATAGAAGATACCCAAATGGCAATCATTTAAAAAGACGCTCTACGTCATATGTCATCATGTAAATACAAATTAAAACAACGAGTTAGCACTACACACCAATTAGAACAGTCAAAATCCAAAACCCAGAGACCAAATGCTGGTGAGAATATGGAGCAATAGAAATGGTCATTCATTGCTGGTGGGAATGCAAAATATATGGCCACTTTGGAAAACAGTTTGTGGTTTCTTACAAACTAAACATAGTCTTAACATACTCCAGCAATCGTGTTCCTTGGTATCTATTCAATAGAGTTGAACATTTATCTCCACACAAAAATCTGCACACACTTGTTTATAGCAGCTTTACTCATAATTGCCAAAATTTTCAAGCAACCAAGATGTCCTTCGGTAGGTGAGTGGATAAACTGTGGTACATCCAGACAATGGAACATTACTGAATACTGAAAAGAGATGAGCTATCCAGCCATGGAAAGACAAGGAGGAATCTTAAACGCAGGTGACTAAGTGGAAGAAGCCAATTTGAAGGGGAGGGGAAATGAAAAGGCAGAGCACAGAGTATTTTAGGGAGGTGAAACTATTTTGTATACTATAATGATGGATATATGTCATTATACATTTGTCCAAAAGCACAAAATGTACAACGCCAAGAGTGAACCTATATGTGAACTACAGAATTTGGGTGACAATGATGTATCAATGTAGGTTCATCAATTGTAACATAGCATCCTGGTGAGGGAGGTTGATAATGGGGGAGGCTATGCATATGTGAAGGCAGGGAGTCTATGGGAATTCTCCACACCTTCTACACAATTTTTCTGTGAACCTAAAATTGTTCTAAAAAATAAAATCTATTAAAAACCATCTAAAGTGAAATTCATATACAAAATATCTGAGGGAAGAACATTTAAGTCAAAGGAAAAAAAAATATACAAAACCCTGAGGCCAGAGAAAAACTGGCATGGTCAAAGAAGTATAGTGTGGCTTTGATGTAGTGATGATGGAAAGAATAATAAGAAATAAATAAGTTCCAAGATATGGAGAGAAGTGGCAATCATGGAGAGCCTTCTAGATTCTTATAGTACTATGAGTGGGATGGGAAGCCTTTAGAGAGTTTTGAACAGATTAAATCTAATTTATATTTTAGCAGGATTACTCTGACTGCTGTGTTGAGAATAAAAAACAGAAGAGAGTCAAGAGCAGAGGCAGACAGACCAATGAGGAGACGGTTGTAATAATCACTTGATGAAATTTACTTTATTCACCATAGACATGCAGTGTGCTGCATTGGGCTAGCCTTTGCAACAGGTGTACAATGGTACAGTTAAACCCCACATGATGCTCAAAGTGGGACTAAAATATTAATGGCATAAAACATGCTCTTATTATTGCAAAATTAATAAAAAAAAACAAAAAGCATAAAAAAATTGAAACTTATGTACAAGATTATCTGTACTTAGAATTCAGCAAATCCCAAATAATCACAAGGCAGTTCCTTTCTAAGCCTCCTGTGGTCTCCAACAGAAGATAAAAGTTCAGTTCATTCCCCATCCCTTTTCATTACCTCCTAACCCTACTAAGCTAAGCAGAAAACAGAAGCCGAATTGCCAATCATATTACAGCCAAATTTACATTTTTATAGGACATTATTGTGGAATATTATTGCTATTTTTTTTTTATCTTTACCTGAGCAACAAATTCTACTTTTGTTCTAGCATAAAAGGAATACTCTCGGTGCAAATCAATTTGTGTATATAAAGTATATTTATGCTCCAAAACAATGCCTCTAATGAATTTGATTGTATCAATTGTTTTTATAATTATCAATAGTCACAGAGCAAGAATTAAGTATGATCTCTTTATACTTTACATAAATACTCCTAACTACAACAAAAAATTTATCAAGGAAAATATCCACTTTAAGAGAAGTACCTTTTGATATCTTCATCAACCAGCTGAATTATAAACTGGCTAAGCTCAGCTCAAGAATTGCCAGAGGAACTTGATAAAGTTTCCATAAAGGATCTGAACCCAATATTATTTTTCCTATTTTCAACACATAAGATTTCACTTACATTTTTGCTCATCACTTGAGACTTTCCTAACATGATACTTAGGGAAAGTAAACCTGGAACAAAGTTTCACAAATATCACATGCCCAAGATACCCAAGCTTTACTACCCAGGATGTGTTATATGTTTTATTACAGGCTTTGATAATATAAAGAAATTATAAGAAAAACTTATAATATAGGCTTAAAAATTTTAGATGAAAAGGCTTTCTTCCTGATCGTTACCAAAGGACAACTGAAAAGTGAAAACTTAACCACTTGAAAAATATTATACACTCTTTTAAATAAGCCCTGGATAAAAGAAAAAAATCAAAACAAATTTAAAATTACCTAAAAAGTATTAAGAAAAGAGAACAATTGAGACAATTACAGGGATATCTATGAATAAATGTTTTTATCATTTAACAATAAGGACTGAAAATAAGCTGAGTATTCAAGAAATTAGAAAATTCAAAACATAATAACTAAAAATAAAGAAGACATACTTAAAGATAAAATCTTAATATAAAAATTAAAACTAGAAGAGAGTACAAATTAAACCAAAAAGAAGTTCTTAATAAAGACTAGTAAAATAGCCAATCAATAGCAAACTTAATTAAGAAAAATGAGAGACAGCAAAACTCTCTCAGGAGTGAAAGATATTATAACAAAATGGTATCTGTGATTCTACAGCAATATTAATCAACATTTTATTTAGCCTAGTATGTGCCAGATACTATTCTAAACCCTTAGCATATTACTCACTTAATTATCAACAAAATAAATACTCTGACATATACTTAACCATTTACATATTTAAAAACTCAAATACAGTTACACAATATAATTAGATAACAAATTTGAAAGTTTAACAGATAATTTCTTATTAAATTATAATGTTCCAATATTTACTAATAAGAGATAAAAAATAGTAAAAGACCAATAACCACAGAAGAAATTGGTAAGGTAGTCAAGAACCCAAAATTTAAAAAAGTACCTGAGAGTTTCACAAAAACATTAATGTATCTTTTAAAGAAAAGACAATTTCTTCATTAAGTTGTAGAAGATAAAGTTTCCTCATTTTAGGAAGCTAGTAAATCCTTAATATCCAAATACATTAATCTAGCACCAAAAAAGAAAGAAAACTAAAACAGTTTTGAAAACAATTTTGAAAATAAGAAAAAACAAAGTTAGAGAACTTATACTTCTCGATTTCAAAATAACTATAAAATCCTTTGTGATAAAAAGCCTAACTCCATTTTTTGATATTTGACTGCTGATATCTTTTAAACCTCACTCCTCCTTCTTTCTTTTGCCTCGCATCAGGGAAAGCTGATAAAAAAGCCTGAGCTCTCACATTTGGCAGGCACCTGCAAGAGATTCAAACCAGCAAGTGTCTGCTAACTCTACCATCCAACTACAATAACACCCTCTAGCCAATCTCCTTTCCTTGCTTTCTCAAATAAATTTAGATAAGCTTAGGAACCTGTACTGCTTTCCCCAGAAAACCTTGTAATGTGAGTAATAAACCTTTTCATACTCTTTTTGGTGTGTGTATGTGTGTATGGCAGGGAGTGGGAAGGGCAGCATCATTTATCTTGACATCTAAACCAAATCTTGGGTATGGGCTCATCCTATTTCTGCAGTATGGTTACAATACTTATAATCAAGACAATGTAATATTGTCATAAGGAAAGATATATAGATCTATGGAACAGATATTTATGATCAAATGATTTTTGACAAAAATGCCAAGAAATTCGAGGATGAAAGAGTAGTCTTTTCAAAAAATGGTACTGAGACAATTACACACAAAATTGAGCATTACACACAAAAACATGAATTGAGACCTTTACATCATACCATACAAATAATTAAAAATGGGTTATAGACCTAAATGTAAGAACTAATACTATAAAGCTTTTTAAAGAAAATAGGAAATGTTCATGACCATGCATTAAGAAACAGTTATTAAATACAACACCAAAACCACAATGCAAAATAAGAAATAAATTAATAAATTACAGTTCATCAAAATTTTAAAATGGTTTCACTTCAGAAGATACTACCAAGAAAATAAAATTATGTGTATAGACTGGGAAAAATATTTACAAATCTTTACCTGACAAAGGATTTGTATCCAAAGTGTATGAAGAATTCTTACAACTCAATACTAAGTAGTCAAAAAACTCATTAAAGAATGGCCAAAATATTTAGATAGAAATTTCACCTAGACAGATATATAAGTGTTCAATACGCATATGAAAAGATGCTAAACATCATTCATCGTTAAAAAAATGCAAATTAAAATCATGAGACATCACTTCGTGCCCATAGAATGACCATTATAATGAAAAATACGATAGCAAGTGTGGGCAAAGATGTTGAGAAACTGGGATACTCTTATGCTTATGGGGATGAAAAATATAGAAAGATTCATATTTTTCTGTTAGCAATAACCAGTAAGAAATAGCAATATGAAAAAATCATTCATAACAATGACAAAATTATAAATTGTATAGGCATAATTTAAACAAAAAAGCACACAATCTTTATAACTCTTTACAACCTAAGAAAGCTATAAAGTTGTATTAAAAAAATTTGAATAATCTACTGATATCAGATCTTCCTAAATTCATTTATAAATTTATGCAATTTCATTCAGAGTCCCAATTTCATTTTAAGCTGGATAACAAATAATTTTAAAGTCATAATGAAAAAGAAATGTCTGTGAGTAGCTAAAATTTTTTTGAAAAAAGTGGGAAGAGCTTGCTTTACTAAATATTAAACAGTACAGTAGTCTTTCCTTATTCATAGGGAATATGTTCCAAGATCCCCAGTGGATGCCTGAAACAATGGATAGTACCAAATTCTATATATACTATGTTATTTTCCTATATATACATACCTAAGATAAAGTTTATCTTCTAAGGCACAGTAAAAGATTAACAACATAACTAATAATAAAATAGAAAAATGTTAACAATATACTGTAATAAGTTATGTGGAATATAGTTCCTCCTTCAAAATATCTTATTTTTCTATACTTAACCTTCTGCTTCTTGTCATGATGTGAGAGGACACTGCACCTATGTGATGAGATGAAGTGGGCTGAATGATGTAGGCATGCTGACATAGACTAGGATACTGTGAGGATTACTTGAACACAAGCACTGTTATGCTGGAGCAGTAGATCTGATAACTGAGATGGCTACTGAGAGATAATAGGCAGGTAGTATATACAGCGGATACACTGCACAAAAGGGTGATTCACATTCTAGGAGGGAGGGAGAGGGATGGCACATGATTTCATCACACTACTCAGAACTGTGTGCAATTTTAAACTTATGAATTATTTCTGAAATTATCCATCTAATATTTTCAGACCATATTTGGCCATGGGTAACTGAAACCATGGAAAGTGAAGCTGTGGATAAAGGGGGACTACAATACTAAGATACTATAATTTAATCATTAACAAAAGCTACTAACACTTGTATACACAAATAATTCAATAAAACATAGTAGCATAAAAAACTCCAAAAATATAAGAGAACTTATTATATGATAGATGTGGTATCTTACTTCAGGGGGGACCAAAACAATCTATCGAATAAATGGACTAGAATCCCACATCACCTTATAAATTTCAGGATGATTAAATATTTTAAGGTAAAAAAGTAATAATAAAAAAAAACATGCTGAAAATTACAGAGACTATTTTATACACTTGTGGTGTGAGAAACAATTTCCTAAAAAAAAGATAAATTTTGAAACAATATGCAATGATTATATAAAAGATTTTTAATTTAAATTTTTCCCAAAGATAAAAGACAAATAATAGACTGGGAGAAAAAAAAATGCAATTCATATGTAAATGAAAAGATTACATTTTCTAATATACAAAGGATTTCCATAAATTAAGTTTAATCAAATAAAAACGGAAAAGATTATGAGTAGCTAATTCCGAAAAAAAAATAAAGAAATTCAACTGCCAGGAAACATATGGAAACTTTCTCAGTTTAACTGATTAGGAGATATAAATTCAACAAAGAAACCATTATAATGTATCAGATCAGTAAAAATATAAAGAATTATAATATTCACTGGTGGCCAATAAATGAATAAATCAGCATTTATACATTGCTAGTATGAATTGCTGCCTTGTTTTTCAAAATAAACTGACAGTATCTACTGAAATTTAAAATATATAATATTTGACCTACAAATTGACTTTGGAGGCTCTACCCTAGGTATAGATGCATAAGGATGTTTAGATGATAGAATTGTTTCTAACCCAGGATTAGGTTATTGTGTAAGCGAGGTTCAATTAGCATATACAAAGATACCATCAAGTAATATAAATTTTTCATAAAAATAGTTTACAGAACTAGGTACGGTCAGATGTTCACAAAAAAGGCATGTGAAAAATTGAATCCAACTGAAGCAGTAGTAGATTCCCGTCTATTGACATGTCTTCTCTCTTGTCTGGGGGCACAGGATCACTGAATACAGTGGCAAGTGAAATAACCCACAGCATTTAAATTGTTTCTCTTCTGTCTTAACAAAGAGATTAAAGTTAACGTCACCAATAGTGAGATAAAACAACACTATGTGCCTCCTAATGTAATGCACTGAATAGGAAATACCATTACTTATGTAGTACTGTGGCCAAATATGCATAAACTGAATCTAAGGAAAAAAATCAGAGAAATCTAACTTGGGTAACATTCTAGAAAATGACAGATCTTTAATCTTCAAAATGCCTGTGTTGTAGAAGATAAAAATATGCTTAAGCATTATTTCAGATTAAAGGCAATTAAAGAAATATGAAAAGGAAACTAAAGGGGTATGATAACTAAACGTATTTCATAATCCTGAATTGCATCTTAGATATTTTAAAAATTGCTTAAAAATTGCTATTTTAAAAATACTGGGACTGTTGGTGAAATCTGAACAAGGGCTGTGTATCAGACACTTGTATAATATCAATGCTTAATTTCCTGAGTTTGATCAATGTATCATAGTGACTAATAAGTATTTATTCTTATAAGATATAGGATAAAATATTGAAGAGTGAAAGAGATACCTGCTGAAGTATTTAGGAGTCTGCCAATTATTCTCAAATAGTTCAGAAAACACTATGCATGTATACACATGTACATATACTAAAAATTAGTAAATCTAGGTGAAAGCTATATAATTCATTGTGCATATTTTGCATACTTTTGTAGTTTTAAATTTATCAAAAGAAGAAAAAAATCTAGACAACCTATAATCCTTCAAATTGTGCTAAGTAGATATAGTTCTCCAAAGTGACAGAACCAATAGCATATATCTATCTATATTTATTTATATCTATATCATATCATATAATGGAAAGATAGCGAGAAAAAAAGTGGAAGGAGAAGGGAAGGGGGAGAAGGAGAGAGAGAAATTTAAGGAAATGGCTCACGCAATTGTGGGACCTGACAATTCTGAAATTTGTTGAGTAGGCTGGCAGTCTGGAAACTCAAGGATGAGTTGATGTTGCCAAATTGAATCTGATATCTACAAACTAGAAACTCAGGCAGAGTTTATATATTGCAGTCTGGTGACAGAATTCCTTCTTAGGAAACATTAGTCATGAGGCCCACCCACATTATAAAGAGTAATCTGGTTTACTCAAAGTCTATTGATTTATATGTTAATCATGTCTAAAAAATACCTACAAAGCAACATGTAGACTAGTGTTTGACCAAACAACTAGGCATCTTACCAAGTTGCCAAGTTAACATATAAAATTAAAAGTTGCCAAGTTGATACATAAAATTAGCCATCACAGAGAGCTAAAGGTACAAGATAAAATATATTTTTAAATTAATGAACTTTTACATAAATGCATGATATCTGTATTGTTAAAATCCTCTCTTCTCTATTAGCGTGCGCGCGTGCATACACACAAACACACACACAGAGTACAAAGCAGGACCTACTCAGGCAGCTGTGCTGGTTGCAGCCTGCATTACTAAGGAGTGGAGGCAACAATGTCCACAGTAGCAGCCAATATCCCATGTCATACAGGACAAATGATCTGGACTAAGAGCTGCACCAGTCCAGCAAAATGACAGAACACTTCCTGACAGAGCCCTAACCTCTGAGCACATTACTCTAGCTCTCTCAGAGATCCTATAAACTACCTAATATATTCCTAATTCTTTTTCAGTTATTGAATCAGCAAGTCATTTTCTGTTGTTTTCAACTAAGAAAACTGATTCTGAATGTGATATCAGGTAAAAGGTGCTAATATTTGGCTAGGGCAGTGAGAACCCTATTTTTATAGAATGAGAAGTTGGTAAACATTTCTATTGTTTGTAAAGTGCTTATGAAGGTTGTAAAATCAAGCAAAAACATGTGATGACTTTTAGAATTCTGCAAGTTAGAGACTTATTGTCTACAGTGATGCCTACACTAACAAAAGGCACAAACCTTGGCTGAAGGTGACCCCATTTAAAAGCAGAGGGGAAGAAATCAGACTTTGCAGAATATAAATCTAGGACAAAGAAAAGGCAAAGCTCCCAAGAACTCTGTGTAGGCATGTAGTGGGTCCCCTTCTTCAAAAAGGGAGCAAGTCTGATGGCAAAGATCATATGGGTTTAAATTGCTTCAACACTAAAGCTATTAATTAAAACAAAGGACCTGTGACCAGACATTTCAAGTTCCCAGAATCAAAGATATCTATACAAGATTTTTTCCTGCTCATTAGCCAATGGGATTATTTAAAAGGAAGTATGTTAAAATTTTTAATTAATTTTATTGGGGTGACACTGATTAATAAAATTATGTAGGTTTCAAGTGTACAATTCAATAGTACATCATTTGTATATTGCATTGTGTGTTCACCACCCAAAGTTAAATATCACCATATATTTAACCCCCTTTACCCTTATCTACCTGCCCTCCTCCTCCCTTTCCTTTTGGTAACCACTAAACTTGTCCAAGTCTATGAGTTTTTGTTTATCTTGTTCGCTTGTTGCTTTCAGTTTTATATCCTACGTGCATGAAATAATATGATTCTCAATTTTTTCCACCTGATTTGTTTTTCTTAGAATGGTTATCTCAAGATCCATCCATGTTGTCACAAATGGCAGTATGTTAGATTTCAATGCATCCATATTGACAAAGCAACCCCAAATTGGCCTATAACAATCTGTCACTATTTAAACCCAAGGCGATTCCTAGGTCCCTAAACTTGTACAAACAGGAAGGGGTTGCTAAAGTTATATGTACCCTCAAAAGAGCATTTCTAATGCCTGTCTTATACGAAGGCAAGAAAGTCCGCCTCAGAGAACAGAACTAAAGGCTTACAGATGGCCACCCAAAAGCAAATAAAAAATACTGCATTGCTTGGGGAGGGCAATGTCACTTTCCCGTCGAGTTGGATGTGATATGTGCCATGGACCAATGACGTAAGTGTGTTGTTTCCTCATCTTTCTTTTACAAATAGAAGTTTTTATTGTTCATTCATCACTATGGCATATTGAGCATGTTGAGGTAAATACCATCTTTTTGCAGTTTCCTAGACCATGAAGAGCTTCATGAAGACTTGACGGCAAGGACTGCCCATTACTTGGAGACACTAGACTTCAAGTTCAATGGAATAAGCAGATGAGATTTGAAGTTATTTTTTCCTTTTAGTGAGAGAACAAGTGACTTCATGGGAGTGTAGCTATTTGTTAAAGTGTGTTTTAAGATGACACTTGAAAATAAACATTGAGTTGGAAACTACATCTGCAACATGTATAGAGTATCATGTCAATTTAAGAGAGAGAGACGTATATTATATTTATATGTATACTTTTAGAAGAATCTAGAGAAAGATGTGGAAGGACACCATACCAGGTTGTAAATATTATAGTTAACTCAAAAGAGGGAGAATAGGAGTTCAGGTAGGAAGGTTATGCACTTTTTAAAAATATATACTTATATTTTTCAATTGTTACAACATGCATATGATACATTTATGATTTTGAATAATAAAGTAGTAAATTATCTCAATCAGCAATAAAAGTTTTAATTAAAAGACAATGAATTTAAATATCCATTCAGAACTGTGCAAGAGTAAAGAAGACACTGGAATGCATGTTCTAGGCTCTCTCTGCATAATGCAAGTACATGCTTTAAATAAAGCACAGAAACAAGATAACTGGCCAGCATACTGACAAATGTGGAATCAATTCAAATTAAAAATGGAAACAGTCACAAGTGACTTCCAAATACATCACAAGACTTTCCTTCTCGAATTCAAATTTTGTGCTTAATTTCCATCTTCGCCCTCTGAACTTCCTCTTTGTGGCAGCAACAGAAGCCATTATATTTTGGTAATTAAGCCTAGCACAATAATTTCAAAGAAGATCTAATGTTAATAGAAGAAGAAGGCTGCTATTCTCTGTAACCCAGTTCCAGAAACAGGAACACCTACTTTTACCCTTCAAATGAAAGTGAAATACTAAATATGCACATCTCAGGTGAATCAGTTCTAGAAAACAGCTATTTTTTTTTTTTCCCCTCGGAAGAACTGAACAAGTCAGTTTTGCCTTCAGCTTGTTTTAATGGCTGAGATCTGTTTGAGATTGAATATTATTACAACAAGGGAAAAAATAAGGGACCTCAGATACTCTGGCTAGAGCAATCTATGCATGGCTTGTGATATCCTCAGCCAAGTATGTGGCCAATTATCTACTACTAAAAGCTGGTCTAAAAGTGCTTTCTTCTCCTTTCCAGATACTTGCATCATAAAGCAATTCATTTCATGTTGCAAATGAAAAACATTTTGAGATGCCAGGAAAGTACTTCATCTCAGTAAAGAAAAAGCACTTTCTGCCTAAACGTGCCCTGTCCAATCCCTGGCAAGAACTGACCAGGTTATTGGACAAAAAGGTCAGAGAAGAAAAAAAAAATCTCATATGTAATCAGTTGCCAATTATAGTTTATCAGCAGGAGAATAGATTTGAAATGAGTTTCTTTTGATTGGTGTTCCCTGTGTCTAAGCCAGTAAGACTGAACTCCTCCAGATGAATAAATAAAACCCCTGCTATGCCATTCCCTTGCAGCAGTTCAGATATTTGGTGATATGATCATAAGAGGATTCTTTTTTAGAGGTTTATATATTTTTTCCAAATAAGCCAAATTTCTTTCTCTGTGTTGTGGATCAAAGCTCAGTTTTTATTCTATTCTTATGGCATGATTTCAGGATTTGGAAAGCTTATTCTCATAGACAAGACCTTTTTCAACATCTGAAGAACTCATCATTGGGGAAAATCTAAATGCATCTTGAGAGTACTGACAGTAAGAACCAGGACATAACAACATACCTTCAAGTATATATTTAACTAAAGGAGTTAGATACATTTAAAAAAAAAAAAAAAAGTCTATTTATTATACTAAGAACAATTTGTTTCCTCTAACTCTTGGAACCAGCTTAAGCCAATCAGATCCAGTATGTATTTTCTATTTAATGAAACAATTTTTCATAAAGCTGAACCCTTAATTAAAAACCAGCCTCACTGAAAGGCTTGTACATGATCATCTGGAACACAGAGGAATAAAAGAGAAATGTCCAGCCAAACATTTTCATCACTACAGTTGCAACAATCGTGGAAAAGAGCCTTCTCACCCCTTTGCCTCACTGTTAGAAATATGTCTGCAATGATCTTCTCTTAAAGCCCTTTCAGGCACCAAAGTCAGGGTTCCAGAGTATGGACTCCACAGCAAGGTGATTCTAAACAAGCTTTTGGATGAAATATGCAAATCAGCTATTTTTTAATAGTTGTGCATTTATTTCTATATGTTTCAAAGTCATGTAATATTTTAAATAAATATAATTAGTACATGGTCAAATGGATTTTTTGTTTAAGATAAATATTCAAGTAAAATAAGTGCATCGACTTAAAGAAAAATATTAAGTAAACAATAATCCTGGTGGCCTAAATATGGCCTAAATACAAAGGTGATCCTCAAATGGCTGAGGTTGAGAAAATCATGACCAATGGTACATGAATTCTGCACTGGGGCCATCAAACACCTCTGACCTTTCACAGTCTCCAGTAATATTGATGTATCTTCTCTAACATGGCATGAAACAATCTTTCCTTATCTCGCAACTGCTCCAGCAAACCAGCAAGGTAGACTCGGTTCCATGTCTGATTCTGTGACGTGCTTACTGTGTGACTTCTATCTATTAATTCCTCTGAAGTTCGATTGCTTTTAATGGGAAAATAAAAATAATCTCAGAGAGTAGAAAACAATTTCAAAGAGTGGTTTGCCAGGGGCCATTTGCTAGGGGCCAGGGGCGGGGGAAATAGGGAGAGCTTAGTAAAAGGATACAAACTTGTTTTTAAATCATAGTACTAATTCCAGTATCTAACTCATGGCCAGTGTAGTAAGGTGAAAAGGTAGCAGTGTAAGTAAAGGGTAGATACCGTTCCTGTACATCATGGGCAGTCGGACAAGCGTTCACTGTGTCAGGGGATAAAGGTTTGTGGTGGAACTCTTTATTCCTC
>NW_011889091.1:29327-30512 GCF_000151845.1 Pteropus vampyrus | reverse complement strand
GATATTTTTGTTTAAGATAAATATTTGAGTAAAATAAGTGCATCGACTTAAAGAAAAATATTAAGTAAACAATAATCCTGGTGGCCTAAATATGGCCTAAATACAAAGATGATCTTCAAATGGCTGAGGTTGAGAAAATCATGACCAAAGGTACATGAACTCTGCACTGGGGCCATCAAACACCTCTGACCTTTCACAGTCTCCAGTATTATTGATGTATCTTCTCTAACATGGCATGAAACAATCTTTCCTTATCTCGCAACTGCTCCAGCAAACCAGGAAGGTAGACTCGGCTCCATATCTGATTCTGTGACGTGCTTACTGTGTGACTTCTATCAATTAATTCCTCTGAAGTTCAATTGCTTTTAATGGGAAAATAAAAATAATCTCAGAGAGTAGAAAACAATTTCAAAGAGTGGTTTGCCAGGGGCCATTTGCTAGGGGCCAGGGGTGGGGGAAATAGGGAGAGCTTAGTAAAAGGATACAAACTTGTTTTTAAATCATAGTACTAATTCCAGTATCTAACTCATGGCCAGTGTAGTAAGGTGAAAAGGTAGCAGTGTAAGTAAAGGGTAGATACCGTTCCTGTATATCATGGGCAGTGGGACAAGCGTTCACTGTGTCAGGGGATGAGAGTTTGTGGTGGAACACTTTATTCCCCATGCCAGGGATAACACACGCTTTCAGTCCATCTTTTCCAGTTTGCTTAGAAGAGGATGACTGTTTATCTTTTGACCTTCTATCACAAAAATTTCCTTATCAAAAAGTTGCATATGGGGAAAAGGGGTTGGCTCCATAGTGGAGTGGTTAGCACGTCTGCTTTGCATGCAGAAGGTCCTGGGTTCCCACCCCAGGTGGAGCCACAGACCATACCCTAGGTGCGCCGGGCCCTCCGAGTGCGCCGGGAGCGCCAGGCCCCGGGTGCACCCTGCGAGCGTGTGGGAGAGGACGCCCCCATCCTCAGGAGAACCCAGCAACATCCACGGGTCGGGGGTGATAGTACGGCCTGGGGGGGGGGGTGGATCAAAGAGGGGGAAAAAAAAGTTGCAAATGGTTTACTTCCACTTCTGGCAAAAGAGAGTAGATGCAGTGTTTCGTGTTCTTCCCACTCAGCACAACTAAAATCCCTGTACACTTTATACATAAAGTAAACATAAGAAGACTTGAAAATGGAGAGAAGGCAGA
>NW_011889091.1:25933-28837 GCF_000151845.1 Pteropus vampyrus | reverse complement strand
TTAAATCATAGTACTAATTCCAGTATCTAACTCATGGCCAGTGTAGTAAGGTGAAAAGGTAGCAGTGTAAGTAAAGGGTAGATACCGTTCCTGTACATCATGGGCAGTCGGACAAGCGTTCACTGTGTCAGGGGATAAAGGTTTGTGGTGGAACTCTTTATTCCTCATGCCAGGGATAACACACGCTTTCAGTCCATCCTTTCCAGTTTGTTCAGAAGAGGATGACTGTTTATCTTTTGACCTTCTATCACAAAAATTTCCTAATCAAAAAGTTGCATATGGGGGAAAGGGGTTGGCTCCATAGTGTAGTGGTTAGCACGTCTGCCTGGGTTTCCTACCCCAGGTGGAGCCACGGACCATACCCCAGGTGCGCCGGGCCCCCCGAGTGCGCCGGGAGCGCCAGGCCCCGGGTGCACCCTGCGAGCGTGTGGGAGAGGACGCCCCCACCCTCAGGAGAACCCAGCAACATCCACGGGTTGGGGGTGGAAGTATGGCCTGGCAAGGGAGGGGGGTGGATCAAAGAGGGGGGAAAAAAAAGTTGCATATGGTTTACTTCCACTTCTGGCAAAAGAGAGTGGATGCACTGTTTCGTGTTCTTCCCACTCAGCACAACTAAAATCCCTGTACACTTTATACATAAAGTAAACATAAGAAGACTTGAAAATGGAGAGAAGGCAGACTGGCTAAGGACCTCAAGATCTGAGGAACAACCTATGGTCTCCTGGGTTTTCTATTTGTCTTAATATCCCAGATCTATAGATTAAGAGGCTGACAAGTAACAAATGCTAATGGGCACAGACAAAAACAACCCTCTCCCCCCATGAAAGTCTGCTCTCCCTAGCCAATTAATCAGGATCTCTGGAGATGAAACCCATCCAAGAATTAAGAGTTTTGAAAGCTCCCCAGGTGATTCCAATGGGCAGCCATGGCTGAGAAGACCTGCAACACAAAGGCTCTAGGAAATAATAAATGCAGCGTGTGATCAGCTGTGTGTGATGTACTGGAGAAAACAAACAATGGGGAATTAAGAAGAATCCACATGATCTGACTAGGAAAAAGTTAATTTTGAGTTAGAAAGAAGAAATACATGTCAAAAAAAGCTGAGTCACTATGTGATCTATAACATTAGCTATCCTGGGTCCAATTAATCTTTTACTTTGAGAATCACACAAAAAACCTTCTGGCAAGACTAAAGGGAAGAGTTTTATTGACTCTGTGACATGGTGATAGATGACTCAGGTTCTATAACAAATTTGCCAAGTGAGAAAACATACACAAATATACACTTTGTTTCTATTTCAGATTTTCCTAGGGAACTCCTACAAGAAAGGAAATTCATAGTTTAAGATTAAAGCAGTCCCTTCACAACACAATGCAAGTTTGTCACAGCTTTCATTTTTTTCAATTAAAAAAAAAAAACAAGGCAAAATATTATTTCCCTTGATCTTGTGCTACAGAGTCAGTTATACATATAAGAAGCCAATACATAAACACATCTACCTTCTACTTAAAAACATTGAAATTTCAAAGGATGATGAATGTTCTTCAGACACCCCTGAAGATAACCAGAGACTTTTTACCTGTGATCTATGAGCTTTAGAAAATTATAATTTTATATTATATGCATGCATAAATTTTGGAAAATAGAGAGGCTGGAGCTTCTATACTTGGACAAAGGGATTGCTGACCTAAAAGGCAAAGATTACCTCAAAACAAGCGTATCTAATCATATTTTTATTCAACATGCTATATTCTCCAATTGGGCCTTAGGTTATGAGAATGCTTTTGTAGCAAACTGCTAGGTTAACCAAAGCCACTAAACAGCTCTTGTTGCCTCATTTGAGAGTTCCATTTAATAGACTGGCAAATCTTTCTGCCTCAATAGCAAGACATATTTCTAGGATGATGGCAGATTATCAGCTATTCTCACTGAGTACTTCCTATGTATAGTTCTCTGCTGGAGTGCTTTGATGGAAAGCCAAGAGTCACAAAATTGGAAATTTCTGAGCAATTTTAAAGGAGCAAGTGTTTTAAAAGTCTTTTTCGGTCATTTTCCCCACAAGGCTAATTCTCCTCTCAAGTAAATGGAAAATATATCTCAATGAGGAGGGTAGGACCAGATTATAAAGTGGGTTGCTCTGATTCCACTAAGCTCTGGGAGGTAAGAGGCAAGTACATATAGAAAGAATATGAAGGCTGAAAAGGATCATGGAGATGGTCAGCTAGTGAAGAAACAAAAATTCAAGAGCTTTGGACAAGAGTTGAAAAGTTTATCTGGGCTTGAAATTGCACTGCACTGAAATTGCAATCAAATTATAAAACAATCAACATGGAGAATCACCTGAAGTCCAGCCGATCATAACATCTACACCTGATAATATAAAGAAGCCACATCGAAGAGGTAGGAGGGGCAAAGTCCAGAATCAGGCTGAATCCACACCCGCAGGTGGTAAAGGATCACCGGGAGGGAGAGTAAGGCTGCAGAGGCTCCCCTGAAGGAGAGGGGGGTCCTGGCCTCATTTTGAGGCTCCCCAGCCCAGGAGAGTTCCCAAAAAATCTAACTGTAAAAAACAGAGGGGATTCCAGCCATCTAGGTGAGACAAGAGACTAAAGCCCTAAGTGCCCCTTTGAAAGACCCGCTCGCAGGCTTTCTGACCTGCGGACACTCACCCGGGACACTGGCGGTGGGTCAGACGCTTGCATGGGATTCATGCTGAGAAAGTCTGCATTACCTAGTGCCAGAACGAGGGCTGGACTGGGAGCCACCATTGTGCCTTAGTCTGGCCCCGCTACAGGGCAATCTGCAGACCTGACCTGTGTGACTGTGCAGACCCCTCCCCCAGAGCCATTAGGAAGCGCAGGCCTGAGGGGATAAACCTGCCCCACCCAACCTGCAAATTGTCT
>NW_011889091.1:20941-24558 GCF_000151845.1 Pteropus vampyrus | reverse complement strand
ATACTTGGTTTGGTCTATTCTATACAGGCCACAACAGTGGGCAGACCACTGCTGCCTGTACGAGCTGCAATATCTCTTGAGAGGATTGCAGGAGTCTGTGGGACTGCCCCAGAGAGCAGCTTGTCTCCATGTAATCTGCGACCACTGCAGGAATGTGTGGACACAAAAATTGCACAAAACTGAGGCTACTGGCCTGATGGCCCTTGAATCCCTGAGCTCCTGCCCATTCAATATACGAAGTACCCGCCACACATTGATAGGCAGCTGCCCCTACCCTGGGGTGGTGCATTCAGGCCCAAAGTGGGCAGCAGCTGACCTTGCTATGACTGGAAACTTGTACAGGGAGGCACAGAGACAGCGTTAGCATGTAAACTGACACTGCAGTGGCAGAGGAAAATTTGCTCAATAGATCCAAGAGACCCTCAGGGTCACTGTACCACCCAACACGTATATCACCCAGAGGCTTTTCCAGTTTCAGAGACTTACAGGCAACAGACAGGAAGTGTCAGGCCTTGAGGAGCACTGGTCCCTCTGCTAAACTGCCATAGGTCAAGGACGGGGGATAACTCTTCCACTTATCTATAGATCTAGCATAAACAACACCCATCTGCTGATCGCTTTGTAGGTCCCACCTGGTAGCCCTGAGCAATCAAAAGTAGTGGCTGACCTTGGCCTACCAGGGAGCCCCTCCCAAGGGGCCACAAGACCAAAGCATCGGGAGGCTGGCACCAGACCACAACAGAGCAACTCCTGACTAGCTCAATTAGCAGTATACACAAAGGGTGGCTGCAACAAGTACACAAGCCTGCTAGGGCAAATCCCATTCAGTGGGATCAGCCCCCGCCCAGCAACTCTTACTCTGTGGGTGCAGCTAATTCTCGCAATTAGTCAGCCTGAGCATTAATCCCATCCACTGATGTACTAACAACAATAAAGTTCTGGCAACACCAGAAGATCATACACAATCCACACAAAGATCATGTCCAGAGCCCCCAGCATGGGGGAGTAGGGAGATTGCACCACTGGGCCACATAGGATACCTTCTACATTAGGCCATCTGGCCAAGGCTGAGAGATGAAACAAATATTCCTGACACATAGAAATGAACACAGAGAGGCTAATAAAATGAGAAAACAAAGAAACATGCCACAAATGAAACAACAGGAGAAAACTCCAGAAAATAAGCTAAATGAAATGGAGGCAAGCAACCTATCAGAGACAAGTTCAAGTAATGGTTATAAGGGTACTCAGTGAACTTAGTGGGAGAATGGATGAACACAATGAGAACCTCAACAGAGAGACAGTAATCATAAAAAGGACATAGAAACCATGAAAAAGAACCAGACAGAAATGAGGAATACAATTAAAATGAAGAATACACTAGGAGGATTCAACAGTAGATTGGATGAGGCAGAAGATCAAATCAGCGAACTGGAAGACAAGGTAGCAGAATACACCTAATGAGAACGACAAAAAGAAAAGAGAATTAAAAAAAATGAGTATAGTATAAGAGACCTCTGGAACAACATGAAGTGTAACAATATCCAGATCATAGGAGTATCTGAAGGAGAAGAGAGAGAACAAGGGGTTGAAAATCTATTTGAAGAAATAATGACAGAAAACTTCTCTAACCTGGCAAAGGAATTAGACATACAAGTTCAGGAAACACAAAGGAGTCCCAAACAAGAGGAATTCAAGCAGACCTACACCAAGATACATCATAATTAAAATGCCAAAGGTCAAAGACAAAGAGAGAATCTTAAAAGCAGCAAGAGATAGGAAGCTGGTTACTTACAAGGGTACCCCCATAAGATTGTCTGCTGACTTTTCGATGAAAACTTTGCAGACCAGAGGGACTGGCAAGAAATATTCAAAGTTATGAAAAACAAGAATCTATAACCATGAATACTCTACCCAGCAAGGCTTTTGATGAAAATGGAAGATGAGATAAAGAGCTTCTCAGCCAGGAGAAAGCTTAAGGAATTCATCACCAACTAGCCAACATTACAAGAAATGTTAAAAGGTCTTCTGTAAAAAGAGAAGGGGTAAAAAAAGAAAATAGAAACAAATATGAATAATAAAATGGCAGTAACAATGTACCTATCAGTAATCACTTTAAACGTAAACGAATTAAATGCTCTAATCAAAAGACATAGGGTAGCTGAATGGATAAAAAAACAAGACCCATGCATATGCTGTCTACAAGAGACCCACTTAAGATCAAAAGACACTCATAGACTGAAAGTAAAGGGATGGAAAAAGATATTTCATACAAATGGAAATGAAAAAAAAAAGCCAGAGTAGCAATACTTATATCAGATAAAATAGACTTTAAAACAAAGGCTATAATTAAAGACAAAGAAGGAAATTATATAATGATAAAGGGATGGATAAATCAAGAGGACATAACCCTAGTAAACATATATGCACCCAACATAGGAGTGCCTACGTACATAAAGCAATTATTGACTGACATAAAAAAAAAGATCAACAGTAATATACTCATAGTAGGAGACTTTAACACCCCATTGACACCAATGGACAGATATTCCAGGCAAAGAATCAACAAGGAAACAATGGGCCTAAAAGATACACTAAATCAGATGGATTTAATAGATATATTCAGAGCATTTTACCCAAATTATACATTCTTCTCAAGTGCACGTGGAACATTTTCCAGGATAGACCACATGTTAGGACACAAAACAAGTCTCAATAAATTTAAGAAGATTGAAATCATATCAAATCATATCATTGTGATCTTCTCTGATCACAATGGTATGAAACTAGAAATCAACTATAAGATAAAAACTGGAATATATATATATACATCGAGGCTAAATAACATGCTACTAATCATTGAATGGGTTATCAATGAGATCAAGGAAAAAATTAAAAGATACCTAGAAACAAATGAAAATGAAAACACAACGATTCAAAATCTATGGGACACAGCGAAAGCAGTCCTAAGAGAGAAATTCATAGCAATACAGCACTACCTCAAAATACAAGAAAAAGCTCAAATAAACAATTGAACCTTACATCTAAAAAAAAACTAGAAAAAGAAGAGCAAACAAAGCCCAAAGTGAATAGAAGGATGAAAATAATAAATATCAGAGCAGAAATAAATGAAATAGAGTCTAGAAAAACAATACAAAAGATTAATGAAACCAAGAGCTGGTTCTTTGAAAGGATAAACAAAACAAAAAAATTCAACAAAAATTTTGATGAATTAGCCAGATTCATAAAAAAAAAAAAAGAGGACTCAAATAAATAAAATCGGAAATGAAAGAGGAGAAATAACCACAGGCTCCACAGAAATACAACGCAGCATAAGAAAATACTACGAGCAATTATACACCAACAAAATGGACAATCTGGAAGAAATGGACACATTCCTAGAAACATACAAACTTCCAAGACTTAGTCAAGAAGAAACAGAAAATCTGAACCAACCGATTATCACCAATGAAATAGAATCAGTAATCAAAAACCTCCCAAAAAACAAAAGTCCTGGACCAAAGGGCTTCATAGGAGAATTTTACCAAACATTCGAAGAAAAATTATCACCTATTCTTCTCAAACTATTCCAAAAAATTCAGGAAGAAGGAAGGCTC
>NW_011889091.1:17390-19206 GCF_000151845.1 Pteropus vampyrus | reverse complement strand
TGGGTAGGAAAAATCAACATTGTTAAAATGGCCATACTACCCAATGCAATCTATAGATTCAATGCAATCCCTATCAAAATACCAATGGTGTTTTTCAGAGAGCTAGAATAAAAACTCCTAAAATTTATATAGAGCCATAGAAAACCCTGAATAGCCAGGGCAATCTTGAAAAAGAAGAACAAAGTTGGAAGTATCACACTACCTGATATCAAACTATACTACAAGGCTACAGTAATCAAAGCAGCATGGTACTGGCATAAAATCAGATACATTGATCAATGGAACAGAATAGAGAGTCCAGAAATATATCCATGCCTATATGCTTACTTAATATATGACAAAAGAGGTAAGAATATACAATTGGGTAAAGACAGTCTCTCTAATAAACCATATTGGGAAAACTGGAAAGATACATGCAAAAAAAAAAGAAGCTGGACCATCTTCTTACACTGTATACAAGAATAGACTCAAAATGGATTAAAGATTGAAATGTAAGATCTAAAACCATAAAACTTTTAGAAGAAAACATAGGTAGTAAACTCTCTGATATTACTAACAGGAATTTCTTTTCAGATATATCTCCTCGGACAAGGGAAACAAAAGAAAATATAAACAAATGGGACTACATCAAATGAAAAAGTTTTTGTACAGCAAAGGAAACCATTGACAAAACAAAAAGATAACTGACTGTTTGAGAGAAGATATTTGCTAATGATCCATCTGATAGGGGGTTAATATCCAAAATTTATAAAGAACTTATACAACTCAACAACAACAACAACAAAAACAGTCCAATTAAAAAATAGGCAGAAGACCTGAACAGATACTTCTCCAAAGAGGAAATACAGATGGCTAACAGACATATGAAAGGATGCTCAAGGTCGCTAATATCAGAGAAATGCAAATTAAAACCACAATGAGATATCACCTCACACCTGTCAGAATGGCTATCATCAATAAATCAAAAAACAGCAAGTGTTGGCGAGGATGTGGAGAAAAGGGAACCCTCATACATTGTTGGTGGGATTGCAAATTGGTACAGCCACCATGGAAAACAGTATGGAGTTTCCTCAAAAGAATTAAAAATGGATATACCTTTTGACCCAGCAATTGCACTTCTGGGTATTTATACAAAGAAAACCAAAACAATAATTCATAAATATCTATGCACTCCAATATTCATGGTAGCACAATTCACAATAGCCAAGATATGTAAGCAACCTAAATGCCCATCAACAGACAATTAGATAAAGAAATTATGGTTCATATATACAATGGAATATTACTTAGCCATTAAAAAAAAATGAAATTCTACCATTTGCAACAACATGGATGGACCTAGAGGTTATTATGCTGAGTGAAATAAGTCAGACAGAGAAAGATAGATTCCATATGATTTCACTTATATGCAGTATCTAAGGAACAAAAAGAACAAACTAATCAAAAACATTAATGTAATGGCTAGGTAGAGAGCCAGAGGAGAAAAAGAGCAATTAGGGGGATAGTTTTATAAACTATATAAATGTCTAGCCAATGTACTGTATACTTGAAACTAATAAAATACAATTTTAAAAAATTTTTACTTGTAATTTCTTAAAAAAAAAATGTAGATATACATTGATCAGACCCACACTTTTTAAAAGTTCTCCCTTTCCTTGCCCACCAATGTCTCACAAACACCTCAGCTTCTCCCTCACCTTATTCTTCTACTCTCCCCCAACCCAATTTTGCAAGATATTTCCAAAAGGTTCTTCTCCTTCACTGCTTTCGTCCCAATTCAGTAGCAAAAAAAAATCAGAAGTTCTAATTTGTCAAG
>NW_011889091.1:14653-17340 GCF_000151845.1 Pteropus vampyrus | reverse complement strand
AAAAAAAATGAAATTCTACCATTTGCAACAACATGGATGGACCTAGAGGTTATTATGCTGAGTGAAATAAGTCAGACAGAGAAAGATAGATTCCATATGATTTCACTTATATGCAGTATCTAAGGAACAAAAAGAACAAACTAATCAAAAACATTAATGTAATGGCTAGGTAGAGAGCCAGAGGAGAAAAAGAGCAATTAGGGGGATAGTTTTATAAACTATATAAATGTCTAGCCAATGTACTGTATACTTGAAACTAATAAAATACAATTTTAAAAAATTTTTACTTGTAATTTCTTAAAAAAAAAATGTAGATATACATTGATCAGACCCACACTTTTTAAAAGTTCTCCCTTTCCTTGCCCACCAATGTCTCACAAACACCTCAGCTTCTCCCTCACCTTATTCTTCTACTCTCCCCCAACCCAATTTTGCAAGATATTTCCAAAAGGTTCTTCTCCTTCACTGCTTTCGTCCCAATTCAGTAGCAAAAAAAAATCAGAAGTTCTAATTTGTCAAGGCAAGACTTTTCCTGAAGAATGTGGTAGGAAAAGAAAGCAAATACTCTGCTATGCTCTGAATGTTTGTGCCCAATACCTGCCTCCCCCTCTGCAATTCATTACATTGAAATCCTGACTCCAGGGTGATGGTATTAGAAGGTGGAGCCTTTATGAGGTGATTAGGTCATGGGACAGAGCCCTCACCATTGGGATTGGTGCCTTACAGAAGAGACCCCCAAGAGGTAGCTTCTCCCTTTCTCCAGGTGAGGACCCAGCAAGAAGGCACCATCTATGAATCAAAAAGCCAGGCTTCACGTCAGAATAATCTGTTAGTGCCTTGATCTTAGACTTTCCAGCCTCCAGAACTGAGAGAAATACATTTCTGTTGTTTATAAATCATCACTGATCTACGAAATTATCCAAAATATACTATTAACACCTAATTTAATACTCTTTAGCTTAATTTCATCTGAGACAGAGGGATTTTACAAAGTTATAAAAAGAAAGCTAATTTTTACCCACTTTTAGGTTAAAAACTAACATGCAGGTCAAGCTATTTTTAAGAAAGTGGGGGGAAGATAGTTCCACTGTAGACAATCAGTAATGTGTTGCAATTGCAAAATGCTAGAGAATTATTATGACAGATACTTCCCTTTTTCTCTCAGTGTCTTGCACTTGATAGCTTCTTAATGCATCTTGGTTATTAAACTTAATTATTTTCCTTTCCCAAGTTTTTCAATTCAAGCGATTCTTTTTTTAAAAGTCCAATGCTTTAAATTTATAAGATTTAATAAACTTGGATTGGTTTCCCAACTCTCTACATGCCCTTCTGTGGTGCCTGGGTATTTAAAGGGAGATCTTCATCTTCTCAGACATAAACAACTGTCAATAGGGGCCATGTGTTCTTCAAGCATCTTTATTTTTACTGACAAGTTGGCTGGAAGTTGATGAGGTACAGTCAGAACACAACATTAGTCAACATATTCTATTGCACTCCGATTCTTCACAGAACTCATTCATACTCCAACTCCTACTACTCTGCCCAGATGTGCCTACCATCCTGTCCCCAGCCATGTGCAAAATGAGTCACTGATTTTCATTTGTCCAAAACGAAATATATACTAGATAAAAGGAAAATCTCAAGGCTAAAAAGGGTTCTAATAATAAAACATGCAATCATAAGGGAATCCACTTCAGTTCTTCAGAAGTTTCAGCTGTTAAGGACTAATACCAACTAATTTCTTTTAAATGTAGAAGAAATGCGAACATCATATCTTGATGTTTTAAGGGCTCTTTCTCCCCTTTTTCTATAATCTGTTCCATGCCCCTTTCTTCATATTGTTACATTGTCGCTTTTGTTGGTTTGAAACCCCAGAGGTTTCCTGGGTGAAATCTGAAACTGGCCCCTACACATGAAGAGCAAGGAGAGACTGAAGAAAGAAACCGGCCACTCCAGATTGGTATGTGTCAGGTCGAATAAGCAAGGGGACTTACACAGAAGGCTTGTCTGGGTAACCTACAGGATGGGTAGATCTCTGCACCTGCCCACCAGAATCTTATGTTTATATAGAGGTCTTAACTGGGTTCAGTTACATATTCAGTCCAGATGATCTGAACAATACCTTACTTTCTCAAGGATATGAGAAAGGCTTTGAAACAGCTACACGATATACGAAATGTAGGAGCTTGGGATGACTGTGTATCTGATGTCCTATAACCTGAAACTTGTGCTTTAAAAAAATTATTCATTCTTACAGTGATTTGTACATTGTAGTAAATCAATATTTGTTTTTAATATATAAACTTATTATCCTGTGTAAAGAATAAAAGTCATTTTAATGAATTAATTTAGCTATTTAGCATATCATTTTAATGTATTAATTATTCCTAAACCATGCATGAAATATATGCATAAGTTTTACGTAACATACAGAATTGCTAGAGAGATGCTGGAATTATTGAAATGACCAAAACTCATGGACTTTAGGAAAGCATTCTTATATATCCGTCACTCCATCTCTCTTTAATTGTAAGCTCTTGGACATCAGGAGCTGTATACTATTCACTTTAATCACTTTTTTTTTTTTTTTTTTTTGGCAAATAGTGCTTATTGCTTTTGTGCTTGTTTTAATTGTAAAACATTTGGAAAAATTTTAAATATACAAAGTTATACATTATAGTTAATTT
>NW_011889091.1:9750-14362 GCF_000151845.1 Pteropus vampyrus | reverse complement strand
AGCATTATATGGAAAGTGGCAGAAAAGAAGTCATTAACTGACACAAATCCAAAACTAAAAGTTGATATTTATAAATACAAATTTTGTGATTTATTTCACCTATGCCTTTCACTCCTTCTATGAAAGAGAAAGAAATGCAATATAACTCAAATCAATGTAACTTCTAGTACACTAAAGAACTCAGAAATAAATTATGGAAGCATATTCTCATATCATTAACTAAGAAAGAAAAATGATTATAGATTTGTAATAATTAATACTTCATTGTATAGTTAGAGACTTGTTCCAAATATAAGATGAATGCTTTCATGGAAAGCAAAACTCAAATTTCCTAACAATTTGGTTCTTATTTTTGGAACTACTCTAATTAAACTACTGTTCATAAACAGAATATGCAATTTAATTTTCTGAAATAATACATAACCTAAAAGAGGAATATTTGCAGAGTAAAAATGTTTCCCTATTAGAGTACTATCAAATATAAAAAAATAATAATAAACTACAAAAATACTGGCCTACATTTTATTTTTCTTCTCTCACTGTATCAACTTACTTGTGATACTAAGGAAAATATAAATAAACCTGAGTTAATGTTGTGCCATATTTATTGAAACCTTCCAAGATGCTATCTTTCTCACCTACAGTTATGACCTGGTGTTGGAAGAGGCAGAAATACTACCAAAAAGCATTTCTCACTGCAAGTTAGGATCCTGAAGTCAACTGCAAAGGGAATCCTAGATGTTTCTCCAGTGGGAAACAAGACAAATTGTATAAGCTTGAAATTTGAATGGATGTCTTAGCCCAGTCCTTTAAAAAGAGTTTGTCTTCTTTTCTCCCACACAAATCAGCATAGTTAGAAAGCTAGCGAGTCTGCAAGGACACTACTGGTTATATATATGAATAAAAATTATCTTTCCAACACACACAAAGTTGGAACTCCCCAACTTCCTCTCTGTGTCTTCCTTCAGAGTATTTATCATCTCAGTTTTGCCACCTGAGCATCCTAGACACAGGCCTGCATGCCTTTATGAACAACCTGACCCTCTCCACTAAGTAATAGAAAAGAGAATGGCACAGTGGGAGAAAGAGCAATTGAAGATTGGGGCTAACATTTTTTTGTTTATCTGCTAAAAAAAGACCTTTTATTGTATGTCCACCTGGTGCCATGACATCAAATATTATTGCACCCAGTCTTCAGAACAATCAAGTGAAGCAGGTTTTATCACCTCCACTTTAACAAAAGAGAAATGTGAGTAGAGTGAGGCGAAATCAGGAATTAAAGCTATGTTTTCTTACTGATTCCATCCCAGGGCTCTTGCTCCATTGCTTCCAGCTTATTAAAGGTATGACTGATGGTCACGGGAAAAGATATGGATTAACTTTCCTCACAAGCATGTAATCAGGCAGAAAAATGAAGTTTCATTTATACCGATAAAAAGTTGAAATCCAGTAACAATTATTAAGTCTTCAAGTACCTCGTGTATTGACTGTTTCTGCATCTCTAAGAATTACTTCACTTTTATGAAGACATCAGTTTTTAGAGAAGAGGACAATAACCTTTATGCTATTAATGATGATAATCACAAATTCTTATTCTCTTCTCTTATTTAACTTACTCCAAATCGACATTCTCACTTTCTTTCATGTTCCTAGTTAAATAATGGTACACATTGGTGCCAATAAAATTACCATATTCACAAAGATTACACCCACAGCCTAGGCTAGCATTTAAAAACAAATGCTTTTTGTAACAAGAGACCCAAATAATAAGAGAATGAGGATATATTGAGTGAATCTCCAACACCTCTACTAGATTAAAAACATGTTTTCTATTAATAGTAGCCCATAATTGAGAGCACACTCTTGTTTCCTGATGAATTTCCTATTAATGCTAATCTATAATATACAATTTTTAAAGAGGTTCTTTAAAAAAAAAATTTGCCTCTCTCTTCACACCAAATGACTTAACAGAGTTTTACAGACTTAGATTTTAATTGATAGTATTTCCTAAAGCATGTACAATAGCTATCTCTAAATGTCTTCTGCATTATGGGCAGCCATGGGGGTGCACCCCTCAGATCTCCTTTCATGACACCCTTCCATAAAGAGTATAGTTGACCGACAGCCTCCAGCAGCCACATTTTTTAATTGACTGTAGCGTTCACACTAAGGTCCCACTTGCTATAGGCTCTTCCCAGCCAGTGACTAAGCACAGCAGGGTACTAGAGACAGACCATTTCTGACCAACAGAAGATTCTGTTAGCAGGAAATCTTTGCTCTGTTGACCACAAGTTCCTCAGAGCTTCACAGCAGACTAAAGTCCTTCTAACCCAATCCCATTCTTTCCCTCTCTCCTTTCACAGGGGTCAGATCGATATTGTGTTCTGAAAGCTCTCTGCTGCCTGCTCCTGCCTCCCATCCTCTCTAGCCTTAACAGTTATCTCCTTCAATAAATCTGCATGTCCAATGTTGTTTCTGTGTCTGCTTCATGGAGGACTCCTAGGGACACCTGTAATTACCAATAATTTTTTAATCTAAATTGCTAATGATTTAAACCTTTAAGTTTGTTGCACTTGAATTTTACAAGTTTCATCTCTGACTTGGCCAGTATATCAAAATATTGAGACTTACATTAGAATTCCTTCTCTTGTCTGGTATACTGCAGGGTTTGCACAACAGACCTTAGAATTTTGTCCTGAAAAAATTCAGCCACTAGGGCTGTGCATGGAGTTGGTGTTAATCTCTCTGAAATCACCAAAATGGGGGAGGGGATGGAGGTAGGTTGGATATTGTGGGGTTCTTGTAGGATACCCCACCCAAACAATGAAAGCAGATGTGATTTACTTGTCAAGAAGTCATTTTCCAGAACATGATTCTAAATCTACTTACCAGTCATGAGTTTAAAGCAGTCCAACAATGGTTATTTCTCACTTCATCATCAGCCTTCTAGAGGGGGCCTTAAGCTTATTAATGCGTGATTTTTTCTTTTTTTATTTCCAGTGAAAAAGCGTGAGTCCTTTATGTTAAAGTCATCTCTGACACCAAGTAAAGAAAGCGATGGTCATGTTGCAATTACTTCCCCTACTTTTTACCTGGCCACCTTAACCATCCATCTCAGAAATGTACTTTAATTACCTCCCACATCTCCTACTGGCATTAGGTACTAAATCAGCCTGATAGGGGGACATATCCTCTCTCCAATGATACGCAGTCCTTCAGCAACAGGAGGTAGATGAAACTCAGTCTTGATGTGTCTGTGCTGCTACTGATCCCTATGATAAGAAGCCATCACTCCTAGATTACACATCCATAGCATTCTCTGGCATATATCATATTAACTCACTCCACTGGCAAAGAAATCAGAGGGCCACGGTGTCCCTCTGATTTCACCACTACTTTGCTGTGTGATGACTAGGATAGTTAACCTCTCTGAAATTCAGTTTCCTCATCAATCAGAGAATTCTTTCCAATTGTAGTAGTATACAATGTATTCTCTCTTTTTAAATATTCATTAAAGAGGAAGTTTTCTACTCACACCTATGTCCTTTTATCTTCCACATTCCTAGTGTTTGTTCTTTATTCTCTAACTTTACCCTTGTTTTTCATTTTCACACACTTGACAACTTTACGACCCATTTCCCACCAGTATAAGCACCAGGAAAAGTAAAATTCCACCTTCACAAAGGCATACCTTTGTTTTTTTAAAATTAATTTTATTGGGGTAACATCGGTTAATACAATCATATACTTTTCAGGTGTACATTATCATTTGACATCTGTGTATTCTATTGCGTGTTCACCACCCAAAGTCCAGTTTCCTTTGGCTATCATATATTTGATCCTCTTTACATACTTCGCCCTCCCCATCCCCCTATATTTGACCCTCTTTACCCCATCTACCTCCCCCCTCCTCCACCCCACTAGTCACATCTTTGTTTTTATAAGCCTAGACTAGAGAGAGAAAAAGATAATAGTAAGAAAAGGCCCAAAGGCCCCGTGGTACAAATTTTGGAAATTAAACCACAGGTTTTTCATGCTCTCAACCAGAAATTTCCAAATGATAAATAGCCTGTTAAGAAATGCTTTTCAAGTAGTAATTTTTCCAATGACTAAATATTCTTACCTTCCTAACTACAAGCTGCTAATGTTTGTTTATTGCCTCTGAGGCAGGGTGAAAAAGGCCTGGAAATAAGAAGGAACACGATGTCATGGAGGAATTGAAATTATTTCAGCATGGCTAAAGCACAGAGTAGAAAGGGGTAAGAGATGACATTAGAGGTGTAAGCAAGGCCAAGTCATGATAAGTCTTAAAAACCATTAAAGGAGGCCTGAGGGCAATGAAGACACTACACTATTTTAAGCATGAGACTGTCATAATCGTCTTGGAGTTCAGGAAAAACCACTGCGATCTAAGTATAGAATGTGGATTAGAGAGGGGAAGACTGTTGGTTAGAAGACCTTTTAGGACATGGTAGAAGCAGCCCAGGCAAGTGGGAATGGTGGCCTGGACTAAGTAGCAACAGTAGGGAAGGACAGAAGTAAGCCAATTTGAGAGAAATAAGCAGGAAAGGATGATAGGACTTTGTTTTTATATTTTATGTAGAGAACGGAA
>NW_011889091.1:7119-9700 GCF_000151845.1 Pteropus vampyrus | reverse complement strand
CCTGGACTAAGTAGCAACAGTAGGGAAGGACAGAAGTAAGCCAATTTGAGAGAAATAAGCAGGAAAGGATGATAGGACTTTGTTTTTATATTTTATGTAGAGAACGGAAAACAGAGAAAAATCAAGGAATTCATCCAGTTTTCTGGCTTAAGCAGGTGGGAAATTGATGGTGTTATTTATTAAGTTAAAGTGCACAGAAGGACCAGTATAAATGGAAGCCCATAGGCAGTTAACTTTGGGACACTATGAGCTTGAGATACCCTTTAAGAACAAACGAGGTCTCTGGCAAAGTGTGCACTAGTCTATCCAACAGTAGCCTCTGTAATGATTTTTCTTCCAGAATCGAACACAAGCAGAGTTGCTGATCCCCTACACTTAAAGCACCCCACCATTGCCACAGATACCTGAGCTGTATAGAAACACAGGATTTCAACTGGACCTCTGCATTGTATAACTCTAGGAAATATTCACGTTATAGTGTTGTTGCCACGATGTACCTTTCTGTCACATAAACCATTTTTTTATTGGACTCTCCAACCAGGGTAGCTCTGGGGCCATATGACAGAATTCCTGTAGTGTTTGCCTACTCTTCCTGCTTGCTTCTTTACGTCTTTGTGGGGGAGGGAAATAAGAAAAAGCAGAATATCCCTACCTGAATAGTGGAAGGGAAGGCCAATATATTGGGCTTTTTTTCTCACACAATTGGGGATCTTGCTGGATAAAATTTGTGAAGCACAAGCACAAACCTGTCTGGAGGTAAAATTCTTTCATTCCATGAGCCAGACATAGCTCAGCTGGAAATTTCCCTAATTCCTTTAAGGTAGAACTCTCCAAGACTGACAACCAGGCTCCAATGAGTCATATTTAACATTTACATATGGAAAGGATATCAAAAATCCAGGAATGAACTGGAAAGGGGTGGCATTATTGCCTCATTATGATTGAATAAGCAGCTACATTGTCATAAGCCACAATATTCTCAGAAAGAATTAATTTGCCATATAAATTATTCAGTATTTGGACATAAAATCATTAGTTATTAAAGCAAGACAGGACCTTGGAGATCATCTGGCCCATTTTTCTCATTTGGCAAATAATGAAACTAATGCTCAAAGAGGCTAAATGCTTTGTTGAGTTGTGGCAGTGCTGTGTATAGGAGCCAAGTCACCTAACTCCAGGCCTGTGCCCTTACTACTAACCTATACAACTTCTGTATGAAATAACTCATAGACTAACTTGCAGAATCCATAAAAGAGCATAGAAAGCTGACAGTATATCCATCCCATTCTCTAATGTATGTGTGTTCCAAGTAATGCAATCATCATTTAACAATAAATTCATTGGCCAGTTAACCCTGTAAACATTATTAAGTGTTCAAAGTGTTTCACATAACACACACACACACACTCACAAAGGGATATTCTCAATTCACAGTGAAGGTTTAGCTTAGTGTTTCTCAACCTGGGGCAACTTTGCCCCCAAGGGACATTTCCAGAAATATTTTAAATTATCACAGCTGGGGAAGTTGCTACTATAATCTAGTAAGTAGAGGCCAAAGATGGTTCTAAACATCCTACAGTGCATAGGACAGCCCTCCCCCACCCCATAAACAGAATTATCTATACCAAAATGTCAATAGTACTGAAGTTAAGAAACCCCGATCTAGATTAATTATATAGGTAGTAATTCAAGAGTTTTCCATCACTGGCTGGTTACAAAGAATTTAGAAAATGAAGAGTGGTAAATAGCTATCTGGAGATAGATCACATGCCTCCCATAAGGCAAATACAATAGCCCAATAGAGGACAGACTCTCAAGAAGTGTAGAATAGCTGAACTCAGGGGCACGCTCTCCTGGCAGGGCAAATTAATCTTTCAAAGTTTTATTTTCCCAACTCTAAGATGCAGGTAAAGAAGTAATACACCTTCTCAGTGTAGCTGCGAAGATTAAATAAGATGATATATAGTGCTTGTTCACATAGTGCCTACATCTAATATAAGCTTAACAAGTGTTTATATATAATTTCACCAAATTTAGAGCTCGACAGAATTATTTGTTGAATCCAATGCTCCCATTTTACAGATGACAAAACTAAGTCCCAGAAAAGTATAAACATATCATATTTTTCTACCATTCCATATGAAGCCTAGACAGTAGACATTCAATAAACATTATGTTGGTTTTATTTGCTACTAAATTCTCAACATCTCAGGAAAGGAAGAAAGAATGTAGACATTTGTGTCTCCTTTCACAAATGAGCAAACATTAAGTATCTTACCCAAGGCTACCATTGGGAAAGTAAGGCCTGATCTTCAATCTAAGTGCTGAGTGCTCATTTGCTGTCACAGCAGGGCAAGTTTAAAACCATTTCCACTTTTTTCCCCAAGGCTTTGCTTCTAATTTGATTATACAGATCATATTCATATTCCCCTCAAAGGTAGAAGTTTCCAAATGAAAGATGACTGATCAATTGCTGGCAGCATAAATCATTCATAGGCACTAGTTCAGACAGTACCCCACTTCATTATGCATCTTCTTGACAATTAAGCAAGTAATCCTCCAGCTCTAATAAACCTTGCAC
>NW_011889091.1:0-5834 GCF_000151845.1 Pteropus vampyrus | reverse complement strand
CTCTCCCAGGATGGGTCAGAGCCAAGGTCAAGAAAGTTATTGGTGGGGAGAAACAAAAAATGGTGTGGATGATAGAGGTCTTGTTCAGCCCTTTTGTGACCAAGTCAAAGCTGTGAAAAAACATGGAGCAAACAACAAGGAAAATCACTTGGGATCTAGATGAATGAAAGGACTACAATTAGGGAGAGAAGTAATTAACCAATTTGCAATGGTATAAGGTAGGACAGGGTGAAGATGCGAGGCTGCCCAGTCCTAAACAGCTGAGTGGGAAAGAGGCTGTGGCAGCTGCAACCAGCAGCTACAGATGTCTCTTAAAGGAGCCATGTCAGTGAGCAGACTTCCGCAGTAACGGACCTGCTTACTCTGAACACCAGCACCCGGTTGGCTGCTCGGAGGGCACCAGGGACTTACAGGGGAAGACTGAGTTGTTGGAGTGAGGGCCAGAGGTGAGGATCTCTCCCAAACAGAAGTGCTGGCAGTATCCATTGTTCCTCTGTTGAGCCCTCCCCCATCCCAGCATGAGGACATAGGCAGCACTGCCATAGCTGAGATGTCAACAAACTGGATAACAGAGGTCCTCCACCCAGAGGATTGCCTGAAACCCCACCTCCCCTAACTTGCGGCCCCACCCAAGCCACATCCAGGTGTGTCCTCAGCAAGTCAAGTGCTCCTTTCTGGGCAGCACCAAGATTCACACTGGTGGCAGCTAGCCTCGGTTTCTGGTGTGATTTCTTGAGGCACCTATAAGCACAGTATCTGTGGATTGCTTGCTGAATCTTAACAGGTGGCCCCAGAGAAGTATAGCCGGGGCTAAACTTGGCCTGCAGCTGAACCTCTGTCAGGACTGTGCCACTGGACACCTACTATACAAAGCCACACAAATAAGACTGGGAGACTTAGGAGCTTTGCTTAGTACATAGAAACAGACACAGAAAGGCAGCAAAAATGGGAAGACAAAGAAGTAGAAACCACATGAGAGAATAGAACAGAGATCCAAAACATTGGTTATAAAGATGCTCCATGAACTTAGGGGAAGTGTAGATGAATAGAGTGAGAACTTTAATGAAGAGATTAAAAAAAGAAAGAAAAAAAGAAATGGAAACTATAAAAGAGAACCAGTCAGAAATGAAGAACACATCATCTGAGATGAAGAGTATATTGGATGGAATAAACAGAGTGGATAAAGAAGAGGATCGAACCACCGATATAGAGGATGGGGAAGCCAAGGATACTCAATCAGAATGGCAAGAAAAAAAGAAGGCAAGACTATAATCATAATTTAAGGAGCCTATGGGACACTATTAAATGTAAAAATATATGTGCCATAGGGGTACCTGAAGGAAAACAGGACGTTGAAGAGTTATTTGAAGAAATAGTGTTGGAAAACTTTCCTCACATGATGAAGAAAATAGACATACAACCCCAGGAAGTTCAAAGAGTCTCAAAAAAGATGAACCCAAAGAGGCTCACACCAAGACACATCATAATTAAAATGCCAGAGGTTAAATACAAAGAGAGAATCTTAAAAGCAGCAAGAGAAAAACAGTTACTTACCTACAAGGGAGCACCCATAAGACTGGCAGCTGATTTCTCAAAAGAAACTGTGCAGGACAGAAGGGCTTGGAACAAAATATTCAATGTGATGAAAACCCAGGATCTGCTACCAAGGATTCTTTATCGGGCAAAGCTATTATTTAGAGTCAAGGACAGATAAAGAGCTTCCCAGACAAAAATAAGCTAAAAGAATTTATCAACACCAAGCCAGTGTTACAGGAAACATTGGAGGCACTTCTTTACGAAGAAAAAACATGTATCAAAAAAAGGAATAAAGAATGGTAACAATTACATTCCTATTAACAAGTACCTCAGATGGAAAAGAATTAAGTGCTCTAACCAAAAGATAGAGTGGCTGAATAGATAAGAAAAGAAGACCTCTACATATGCTGCCTACAAGAGACTCACTTCAGATAAAAAGACACACAGACTAAAAGAAAGGGAATGGAAAAAGATATTGCCTTGATGGACCTAGAGGGTACTGCAATGAATGAAATGGGTCAGATAGAGAAAGACAAATATCACATGATTTCACATACATGTGGAATCTAAAGAACAAAATAAACAACAACAATAAAAGCAGAAATAAACTCATAGATACAGAGAATATTTTGAGGGCTACTAGATGAGAGGGGGCTTGGGGAGATGGCAAAAAAAAGGCAAAGGGATTAAGAGGTACAAATGGATAGTTACGAAATAGACATGAAGATGTGGAGTGTGGCATGAGGAAGATGGTTAATAACGTTGTAATAAATATGTAAGGGGAAGTGGTGTACTAGATTTAGTGGGGTAACTGCTTTGCGAATTATGTGGATCTTTGATTACCATGCCGTATAACTGAAACTGGTATATTATTGTATGCCAACTATAATTGAAAAAAAAAACCCTCATTGAATTATACAATGTAAATACGAACAACTAATTGTTTCAATAAAAAGGAGAAAAATGTTATTGGCTCAAAAAATGCTCAGGGAGTTCAGCAGAGAGAAACTATTACTTTTCTGGGATTCTGGGAAACATTATTCTCCATTTTCTTTTTGTAACTTAGAGCTCCCACTTTCTTTCTTAACATTTCTTCTTTGGGATATTCCCCCTGCCATGTTACTGATTCAGTGAGACAAACCCAACTGTCTTTCTGTTCAGAAGGGAGGACTGTTCTTCTCCTTCCTCTTTCCCTATGCAGCTAAGAGGAACCTAGGGAGCATTCAGGGAAAAAAGTTAAGGCTTTGCCTACTTAGAACTTGCTCTACCATACATATCAGGAGAAAAGGAAAAGGCAATTCTTTGGATTGCCAAGAATTACAGCCCAGTTCGTCAGAACTTGGGACCAAAAGCTAGCCACAAAACCAAGCATTTACATCCCTGCATCCTCTAGGCTTAATACCTTCCTCAGAGACTCATCAGAAATGACTGTGGCTGATCAAGATCTGGAGTTCCGATCCAGTTATCTAATCCCATCTCAAAATGATTTACAAAACACCAATCTGAACCTAATTCTAAATGTCCAAATAGAATATTAACACTTGAAACACAGTGAGTCAATTTGCTACAAAATTTAAGTGTTTATAATTAACCACCTCTGGAGAAATGGTTTGGATTTTAGTAATGAAATCAAAAGCATGTTTCAGATAACATATATTTCTAAGCCCTTCTGTTATCACAGTCTGAATCTAAGCAGTATCAAGCAAAAACTCAACTGAATTGCCTTGTTATCTTCTCAGAATTTCAGTTTTTTCTTTAAATTAGTGCCATTGGTTGGTTTGCTGTTTTTTTAATTATTTATTTCAATTTCTTTTGCCAGAGAACATATACAAACAACTTCACTGTCATAATTCTTGCATTCAAAGATTCGCTTTTTCAATAATGTATTTTACCCCATTTCAAACAAACAAGAAAAGCCTCCAGGCAAGAAAGTTCCAGATTTTAATGGCCTATTTAGTTCCCATCTTTGCTCTGCTGAGCTTCTGCTTTTCTAAGAGTCTCCCGTATCCAAAGCTACACTCGGAAATAACTTCGAACAATCAAAGATAGGTACCAACCACAGGAATTACGTGCCACTCCGGTAATTCCGCTGGAGGCCCCCTGTGATGCCAAATTTAACCTTTCCCTGGTTGGAATAAGAGGGGCTGATGGGGTAGTGAAGTGACTAGGACAGTGCATGTCAGAAAGAGCTCACAGGGCTTGAGACCAACACTTACGGGGTTTCTTAATTTTTTAACACTAAATATTGGCACTTGTAACTTTATTCCCAGCTCATTTGGCAGTTATCTACCACCACCACCTACACTATTATTAGACATGGCAAGTTAGAGGTTCTGCTCAAATGATATTAACAATACTGAGACCAAGGAGACAAGAATCTGTGGCTTCTTATTCTTGTTCTAGTGGTAAATATTACAGGTCCAAGTAGTGAATTAAGAACTGATGTGTTCAAATACTGAGCTAAACACTCAGGTATATATGTGTAGGTCAGAAAGAGAGAAAGTCATATCACAGACTAAATTCTCACATCAGTTAATAGTACCAAGTGGTACCCACCCTCAGATACACATGATAATTTTTTAAGAAACTTCATAAAAATACAAATACCCAGATCCCTCTCCAAACCTATTAAAACTGAAACTGTTAAGAATATTACAAGGAAGCCATGGAGCCAGTAAAAACAATAGTAGTAGGGGGAAAAAAGCTTCCCATATAATTTTCAAGTATAGCCATAGTTAAGATCCACTAATGGGACCAAAATTTCTAAATATACACATACTCCCTTACCTCCCCATTTCATTAGTGTTATCTTCCAGACACGTTCAGATCTAGAGTGCTTAGTGCTGGGGAGACCAAGAATCAGGGCAGGATCTCTCTGCTAAGCTGTCACTAGTGCTGCAGACCCTGAGCCCCGCCCGACTTCCATCACTGGGGCGAAATAGAAAGTAGCTAAGGTCATAGCAACAATTCAAGTAGCAGGTTTCCTTATTTGTTAAGTTTTCTGTTTCTTAACTCTAAATTCTACTTTTATTAACTTTTACAAGATGTATTTACTGGAAATCAACCTGCTCTCTGTAGATTGGAACTACAACTTATGCAGCAGGTCATGATTAAAGCTTTTTCCAATTCTTAGCAAGTAAATAAATAAATATTCATAATATTTTATTATAATGCAGGCTACAACATATTCTGTGTATTACCATGTAAACTTCATGCCTTTTGAGTTTGATTTTCGTGTCAAATTATATGTTTGGTCTACCGAACAATTTTGGATCTAGACAATATCAAAGCATCTCTATTTTTGTTATCTTAGTCATGTTTTATATGAGCAGAACAGATGTTTGTGAGAACAAATAAAAATGGCCCATGGAGGAGGGGAAAGGAAGTAAAGAACTGCTACGAACCTTTCCCTTATGCATGTGAAATAGACACCATAACTATAAAAGTGATGCTTTAGTAAACTCGGGGAATTGAAGTCCTTTTTTTTTCACCTTGAAGGCTTAACTATTTCTCTTCAGCCTGTGGGAATACCTTTTGTGACAGTGTGAGAACTTGAGTATTTCACATGAAAGAGTAAAACAGATAAATTAACAGCTAAACGAATCATTCAGAACTTTCCATCTCTTGCTGGCCTACTAAATTTAATCTCTAGTTGGATTTTAACTCATAAATTCTGTAAAACTTGATAATAAAAGCATTTAACTATTTATCAGCTTATTATGCATAATTTGCTTCATCTTATACTTTTGAGAATCAAACACTTAAAAACTTAAAAATCCACCTGTTGGAAATTTGAATTCCAGTCAAGCATGTCTAAAAGGTCCAAGTGTCTTAACTTTAGGTGATTCAAAACATTCTGTTAGAAGCAATAAAGCACATTTCTGTGTTGAATGTCTACTTCAAGTGAGAAAAAGTCTAATTGTTTAAGTAAATTGGTTAATATTTTAATGACAATGTTATCACATTAACAAAAATAAAGATTACAGCAAAAATTCTGGTCAATTTATATTTTGCATTAGCCCCAAGAATTTTCTTTCTAAAACTGTCCTTCTTCCAATTCACCCAAAGCCCATTAGTGATGTTTTTCAATTAGCTAGAATGTCAAACATTTAGAACATTCTGTCTTATATGGCCTGGATCAAATCACATAAACGAGTCAGAATGTACTAAGCTAAGGAGGGGCAATTTTATTGTGTCAAACATCCATTATTTTTTCTATGTAACCATGCAAAATAATCGATGATTTTAATAATTACATTTTGGCCAGCACTGTATTTTGTTTTTTTGGTTTCTTTGAG
>NW_011889090.1:1044130-1045034 GCF_000151845.1 Pteropus vampyrus | reverse complement strand
CTGCGGGGCAGCGAGGCAGAGCCTGAGCCCGGCGGTCTGGCTGAGTGAAGGAGACAGAAGTCCGTGTTTGGGATCCCTCAAGCAGACGGAAATCAGAGGCAAGGTTCCAGAAAAAAGAGAGAGCCACACGGGCCAAACGCTCCAGAAATCTGTAAAGGGTCCCCTTCGTTCACGGAAAAACAAGGCCCGCATGTAAAGCGTAAGACCCCAAAATGCCAGACAATGAGCCTTAGGACCCGAATGGCTGCAGAGCCCCCACAGGCCTGGCAGATACCTGAGTTCTGAGCAGCCAGAGGCGAGAGTCTAGGGCCATCGGAGGAGACCCCACCCGGGCCCTGCTGTCGCAGGCCGGCTGGACGCGCCCTAGAGCCGAGGCTTGTCCAGATGTGCGCCAGCAGAGCTCAAAAACGAGCCACCCAAAGATCAAAGGAAACCACAGGCAACGGAGCTGCATTCCAGAACGAGCGGAACAGTCTGGATGAGATTCAGAGAATAAGAAAGTAAAAACACAGTGTCCAGCATCCGAATCCCATCAAAAATCACTGCTCTGCCAAGAAGCAGCAAAATACGACCGAGAAAAAATACGTCGGGAGACGTAGACCCAGAAATGACAGCAAGGACGGAATCGCCAGACGAGGAATCCCAGAACGGCCGTCAGGACCTTTTCTTCGAGGAGAACACACCCGTGATGAGAAAAACGGAAGACACGAAAGGAATGTGGAAGCTGCCGCCTGGGCGCCTCGGGGTGCTCGGCTGCCGTGACGAGACCTCGCGGGCGAGGCCGTTCAGACCCCATGCCACGGTCACACGTTCTCCAGGCTGGACGTCCAAGGTCAAGGTGTCCGCAGGTCGGTTTCTCCTGAGACTCCTGCCCTTTGGCTTGCGACCTACTCGCCGTGTCCTG
>NW_011889090.1:1042208-1044080 GCF_000151845.1 Pteropus vampyrus | reverse complement strand
ATCAAAAATCACTGCTCTGCCAAGAAGCAGCAAAATACGACCGAGAAAAAATACGTCGGGAGACGTAGACCCAGAAATGACAGCAAGGACGGAATCGCCAGACGAGGAATCCCAGAACGGCCGTCACGACCTTTTCTTCGAGGAGAACACACCCGTGATGAGAAAAACGGAAGACACGAAAGGAACGTGGAAGCTGCCGCCTGGGCGCCTCGGGGTGCTCGGCTGCCGTGACGAGACCTCGCGGGCGAGGCCGTTCAGACCCCATGCCACGGTCGCACGTTCTCCAGGCTGGACGTCCAAGGTCAAGGTGTCCGCAGGTCGGTTTCTCCTGAGACTCCTGCCCTTTGGCTTGCGACCTACTCGCCGTGTCCTGTGCACACACATGCCCGGTGTCTCTCGGCGTGTCCACGTGTTCCATTCTTAATAGGGCTCCAGCCGGAATGCATTGCATCTCTCCCATAGGACCTTACTTAGCCTTCATTACCTCTTTGAAGGCCTTATCTCCAAATACAGCCCCATGGTGAGGTACTGGGGATCAGGGCTGTAACATATGCACATGGCACTCTCGAGGTCAGCCCATAACGGTAGGACTGACGACAGGTTAGCCGCTTCAAAGGGGAAAACAGTGAACTTGAAGCTACAGCGATAAAAACTATTCTAAATGAGCCACAAAGAGCACAAAGCGGGGGGCAGGGAATGAACCGTCTCCGAGACCCCTGGGAAACACCAAGGGGTGTGACACGAACGTAACTGGAGTGTCATAAAAGAACAGAGAAAGACAAGAACAGAAAAAATAGTCAAAGAAATAATAGGTGAAATTTCTCTCAATCTGAAAAAAAGCTGTGCGCCCACAAATCCAAGGAGATCCACAGACCCCGAGAAGAACACACGAGAAGGACGTGCAGCCGGGAAAAGCACGACCCGATGCCCGGGAAGCGGTACCGAGCCCACTTTTCAATGGTGCACACTTTGTGGACATGGCAAGGAGGACAGTGGGAAACACCCACGAAACGCCGAAAGACACTTTCCACTTAGAATTCTACGCACGACGAAACCGCCCCCCAAAAGGAAAAGCAGAATAGAGACTGGGAACGATGTCCGTTTCATGACTGAAAACAAAAGCTTAGGTAACTCGCCAGCAGCAGACTCACACGGCATGAAACGTTCCAGCGCTTTCTTCAGGCACAGGGCAGTGCGTGCCAGGTGACAACGCACCGCTGCCCGCAGGAATACGGAGCGGGAGGAGACAGACATGCACGAGTGACCGTGAGGCGTCTCTTTGTCCTTTTAAAAACCGAGTTTAGGAACAGGAGCGTGCTCAAGGCAAAGGTGTCTCGCGATGTTTTACTGCATGTGGAAATGAAATCGGACCAGAGCAGCAGAGTGAGTGGGGGAGGGCGGCACAGTGTGAAGCCGAAGATTCTTTGACGTCGCGTATCAAACGGGATCCATCATGTGGAGGTGGGTTGTGATAAGTGGAGATGCGTATGACGAACTCTATAGCAAGCACTAAAGAAGCAAAACAAAGATGTACATAGCTAATAAACGCGTAGCGCGGATAAAACACTAAAAAAGAGAAGAAAAAAGACAGGAAAACGTGAACCAAGGAACAAAGAACAGCAAGTAATTAGCAAGATGAGAGACCCACATCCGACCATATAGGAAACTACGTTAAATGTGAATGGTCTAAATATTCCAATGCCATGCAGAGATGGTTCTCTGGATACAATACCAAAACCCAGCTGTGGGCTGCCTAGAAGAAACCCGCTTTACATATAAAACACAGGTAGGATGGAAGTCAGGATGGTGATCGGAAATGACCAGGTCCCAGAGACATGGGAGCTACACAGGAAGGGAGCCCCCCAAATCCAC
>NW_011889090.1:1041892-1042158 GCF_000151845.1 Pteropus vampyrus | reverse complement strand
CCCCACACTGGGCTTGGCTTTCGCCCTCCCCCGCCCCCCTCCCGGCCCCCCCGCCCCCCCCCCGGTGTTTACCAGCAAAGCAGGACGCGGGGGAGGGGCCGGGAGGGGGAGGCGGGGCCTCCTCGCAGGTCCTGGGCCGCGGTGAGAGAGCCGGGTCTGCTGAGCGTTCTCCTGGCTCCTCTGCCGTCCGTGGGCAGCGCCCCTTCAGTCTCCAGGAGAAGGGGGCACCCCCAAATCGCATCTGCACTTCTGCTACTGTGCACCCC
>NW_011889090.1:1030675-1037419 GCF_000151845.1 Pteropus vampyrus | reverse complement strand
CAGGTGGAGAACACGGAAGAGCGTCCGGAAACGGGCCCGGCCGCGTCGGGTCTGCGGAGTCTCGTCGGCGACGCCGAGGTGACTCCGTAGCGCGAACGTCATCTTTCACAAATAATCGCCGGCAGGCGGCATAGACGGGGGGCCCGCCACGTGCAAAAACTGACTCGAAGGGACCGCAGGCCTCAACGTAAGAGCTAAAGCTTTCGGAAGAAAACGTAGGAGAAATCTGTTTTCCTCGATGGGACCCAAAACGTAGGGACTGTAAGGGACACGGGGATGGGTGAGGATGATGTCATCCGACCGGGCGTCTGCTTTCGAAGCGTGCTGGGGATCTGAGAAGGCAAAAAACGGGAAATGAAGAGACAAACCCGTGGGAGGAAAGTCACAGCAAACATATCTCGTTCTGAAAGACACATTTTAAAACTATGGTTACTTAATACGAAGACAAACAACCCATTTTCTGAAAAAAAAATGGCCAAAATGTTTTAACAGACTCTTTGCCAAAGAAGATACACAGATGGCACATATCAAGACGCTCGACGTCATTTGTCATCGGGAAGATGCCAGTTACGACCACAGCGGGACATAGCTTCCCAGCCATCGGAGTGGCTGAGACCAGGTCGGACCATGGCGGGTGCTGGCGGGGCTGTGGAGCCCCCGAAATCTCAGCATTGCCGGTGGCAATGCAGAGTGGCACGGCCACCGGGGACAGCGGCTCCGCAAACTGTCACGAAGCTGCGCACACGCCCACCATCGGACCCAGCACTTCCACTCCTGGGCGAGCAATAAAGGGAAATGAGAGTCTGTGTCCCCGGCAAGCCTCGTTTCCAGAAGCTCGCAGCAGCTTTCCCGGCAACGGACCAGTGCCGGGAACCCCCGGGCACCCTGGGATGAGTGAAGGGGTCCACAGATCATAAGGTAGTCCTGTGACGGGAAGCAGCTCGGCCACACAAAGAACGGACTGTTGACACAGCATCGCGGACGAGCCTCTTAGCCACGCGGGGGGACTGCGCGTGCATGAAATTCTGGGCAGAGAGCACGCAGATCAGCAGTGCTGGGACCCGGGGTGGGGACCGCCTGGGAGGGGCCGGGCAGGCAGGGTGGCTGCGAGGCCCCTGTCCTTGGCTTGCGGTCACCTCCCCGCTCGCTGTGTCCTCACACGGCCTCTCCTCTGAGCGTGCACACGGCGACGGTGGGGTTCCCCTCCCCGACGCACTGTCCAGGCTCTTGCTGTCTCAAGCAAAGAATTGAGCAAGACGCAGCGGGGGCGGGGCGGGGGGGGATCGCTTTACTGGAAGGGAACGGAAGCAACAGGACACTTGCACACAGGGAAGTGGCCAGAGGAGGGAAGGGCAGCCCGGGCCGTGGGCCCAGTGGCAAAGCCTCCTGCGCTTTTGCCCCTACTGGCTGCGGCCGGTCACTTTTCTCAAAGGAGTGACTCCCTCGATGGACAGCTAAGAGGGACAGGACCCAGTTACTCGTCGTTAGCTTTCTGTGCATGTCCGGTCCCAGAGTTCGGTCGGTTATAGTGGCATTAACGAAGCCCCGGGCATACGCGTCATTTATAATGAGGGCATAACGAGGCTCAGGTGAGGTGAAGGTCGCTGAGGTCTTCACTGCGCAGGTGCGAGGCTCTAGCTGAAACCAGCACCTGATTTTCTTCGGACTCGTTTCTTGTATGAGTCACTTTTAGCCCCAAATGCCTTCTGGCTGGCTTAATGGTAGGTGAGCGGGGTCAGGCCCTTTCTGGAATAGGATGACCTCGCCGTTTTGCAGGCGGACCCGAAACCGCCATCTAACTTTCCTGCCTATCCTTTCTCGAAGAGCCATGAGCCCCTTCTTATTAGTATGGCTGTTGAGGGACAGGAGGTCTCTGTGTCTGCCTCCCGCCAGGAAGGGTGGCAGCCCCGACTTCTGGGGTCTCATGGAGCAACTTCCCTCCCTGCCTCAGTCAGGACGGGGTCTTGGGTTTCCTGCCGAAACGCCACCTCTGTCCCTAGAGGAGGAAGAGAAGATATGACCTTGTTGTTTAACTCACTTATCTACTTGTGTTTCCATTATTGACGTGTCTTTCCAGCAGGTAAAAGAAAACAGGCTTGGTTAGTGTATTTCTTAAGAGGAGAAAAAACACCTTTGGGTTAAAGGTCCCCTCCCCTCCCTACCTGGCCTAAAGCCATTTCTGCTACAATGGACCTGTGATCCTTATCCACAGCCAGAGGACCTGAGTCACCAGTTCCAGGGGAATTATCTGGATTTGAGGAAAAGGGGCTTTTTCCCAAAGAAACAAAGAAAGGGAAAAACTTAACTGTGTATACTTAAAATAAAAAAAAAAAAATTAAAAGTTCCATAAACATGTTTTGTAAATGAATGATGGTCCACGTCAAGGTCTCTGGTGCCTCTTTTTTATGGGTGCCAGTCCAGTCGGGTTAGGGTCCCTCCTTTATTTAACCTTGATCACCCCCTCGAAGCCCTGTGCAGTCACGTTGGAGGCAAGGGCTTCGACATGTGCACTTGGGGCGGGGGACGTGATTCAACGCCAACAGTCTCCAACGTGCAGGCTCCCGAGGCCACGGAGCGCCCTCCCCACCCACTGCCACGTCCCCAGCGCCGAGCGCGTGGTGGGCCCTCGGGACCGGTCTACTGGACACGGCACAGTGGGTGAGGGCCACCGACGGCCGAGAACTGGCGTTCTCCGGGCAGAGTAAACAGCGTCAGGGCCGACAATGTGGACGAGGACATGCCGACTGGGCATCAGCCACCATCAGGACACAGCAACTCCTGTGTCAGACGCGACACACAGCTCAGTGCCTCCAGGCCGCTTCGGCCGCCGTGGGCTGGCCCCGCTGCAGGCAGCACCCACTCCAGAGCACGGCCTGATCCCCCAGGGCCCCGGGGCCCAGGGCTCCTGTCTGACACCTCTTCGCCAGGACGGCAAGTCCTACTCCCCAGATGGGCGGCACCCTAACCGCCCGGAGGCAGGCGTGTCCCCAGCAGACTGGCTGCAGGGGGACTCAGGCGAGGTCCCCGGAGATGTCCTGGCAGTGTGATCATGCTGGAGCGTGACTCTGGTGGGCTGGCCTGGGACAGCCACAGCCAGGAAGACAGGGAGGCCAAAAGACTTGAAAAGAGACAGAAGCTCAAGAGGAAACTCGTGCCTGCCTGCGCCCCCGGCTTCTGTGTGTCCTGGAAGGCCAGGCAGGCGTCCTCCCCCGGAGGTGGGGCGGTGGGTGGGGGCGACGGGCGTCTCCCCGGCTCTGGCTTCTGCTTTCTGCCTTCCCTTCTGCTTTCTGTGGAATTTTGAAACAGCGTGTTTTCTTTGATAAGAAAAGGCTGATCCAGAGCTGTCACACTCACAGCTGGTAAAGACCAAGCCACCGGGTCAGGCTCTGGGGACCGTGACCGCCTCGATGAGCTCTTGCCAGAGAGCTGGACATTCCATCTGCCTCCACCCCGCGTCCCCTCTATCCCACGCCCCACCCCTCAGCCCTGGACTTTGGAATTCAGAAATGAAATCAGATCCAACTCCAGCCCCAAGGGCCGCCTCCACAGCTGGCACCTGTGCTCACACCCCCGACCTCACAGCCGCCTGGGTGGATGGATAAACAAAATATGCTCCACCCTAGAAAGGCAGGAAGCGCTCGCCCCTGATAGGATATGGGTGGACCTTGAGGACCTGAGGCTAAGCGGAACGAGGTGGACACAGAAAGACGCGAGCTGTGTGATTCCTCTCGTGTCCGGTCCCTGAACTACAGAGACAGCAGAGTTACAAAGGCGACTCTGGCTGTTGAGCCCACGGAGACGGAGGGCAGGACGGCGGCTGCCAGGGGCTGGGGCCGGAGAGCGAATGGAAGCTGCTGTCTCACGGGGACAGGGTTCCAGTGTGGGAAGCCGAAGACAGTCCCGGAGACGGTCAAGGTGGCAGATCCTATGTGTCGTATGTTTTGATCACAATTGGAAATAAATCAATAAATAAATCAATAAAGTGTTTTTTAGAGACAGCAGGAGGGGCCCTGGGGGCGACAGAACGTCCCGTGTCCGCACCCGATGGCATCGCCACCCGCCCGGCCCCACGAGCGCGTGACACATTACCCGCAGGAGGAAACAGATGTGCTATTTCTTACATAATTTCTTTGAATTATCTCAAAACAAAAAGTTCAACCAAAAAAAAGTCCAACTAGAAAAAAAAAGAAAAAGCGATTAGCACTCAGAATCGGTGCTTTGCATCTGGGGGTTGTTAAAAGTTGCTCGAAAAGTCCTCGGCTCCCAGGCCTGGTGACTGCGCCCAGCTCTTCACCGCCTCAGCCCCAAAGCAGAAAACGCCCCAGCACTGGGGCCCCGGGGCACCGCGCACTTCCCGCCTGCCTGCGACGGCCCCTTCTCCGCCAGAACCGGAATCACGTTTTTTCCCCTGAGAGATCAAGAGCAGAATTACAAACTCGCCTGTCTTCTTAATGCGGGCGGAGATGGCATTTTGCAAAGCAAACCTTGAACAATGAAGCTGAGTGTTGGCGTGTGGCGCGCCCTGGTCAGATGCAGCTCGCACACTCGCACACCCATCCCAGCACCCGCGGGGACCCGGGCCCAGCTCCGTCTCTGGGCAAAGGCCTGAGACGGGCCTGGGCACCAGGTGGCCGCCCAGGGCTGAGGGTCTGTGCCCGAGAGGAAGCTGGGAGGCCCTGAGCCAGCTGCCCCCACCCCCCGCCCGAGTGCAGGGCTCCTGGCCACCCCCCTCCCCCCCCCGGAAGCCATGCTCTGTGTAACCCACATGTGTTAAGTGCCTACTGCACACCAGGTTATGGACACGGGGTCAGCCATTGAGCTGCCACCGCCACAGAGGGGGGACATGCTGATGGAGGAGGTAGCTAGAACCCCAAGAGTGAAGTGGGGAGCTCGAGGGAGGTACCGCTGACGGCGCCGCCCGGACAGGTGATGCAGCTGCACCTGGTCCGGCAGCAACGCCTGCGATGGGACGGCGGGCTGCGGACTGCGGCGGCCACCGCCCCGCCGCTGAACTGTCCCTCTCCGGTCTCTCACCCAAAGGAAACTTCCCGTCTGGGTTCCAGCATGTCCCCACCCCTTTGCTGGAAGAGGTAAAATACCCGCCTGGCTTGGGCATTCCCCGCCACGCATCACCACCCTCCCCGCCCTGCCGGGCCCTGCTCTGCCCCCGCACAGAGCCCGCCCACGGGGTCCGCCCCTACCTGCGCCTGGCCACCAGGGGGCAGCAAAAACCGGGCTTTGCGCTCTGGTTCCCCCGCCCCCACCTGTGGCCCGCACACCATCAGGGAGGGCGTGGATGTGGGTTTGAGGTCCCACTCAATTTACAATGGCTCCTCGCCCGCTGCCCTGCCCCAGGCAGATGCAGGGTGCTCCCTACCTGGTTCGGGTTCAGCGAGGCACACCTGCTGGGCCCAAGACCAAGTGACCTCAGCCCACTGCCGTGTTGGAAGAAGCGCTATGCCGGGCGTGGGAACGGGAGTGAGGCTTGGAGGACCAGAAAGAGAGGCACTGGGGGAGGCCCGCCCCTGCTCTGCTCAGTCCACGCTGAGGGGCCACGGCGGGACAGGGCGGGGCTACGGGGTCTGGGCAGCATCCCATGGCTGAGGGGCACCGCCCGCCCCTGCCTCCCTGTGTCCTGGGCACCCCGTCCCTGGTTTACCCGTAGGTGAGCTGAGGACGATGATGCCCCCGCCTCCAGGCTATGGGGAAAGTGGCTAAAGAACCCAGGACAGTGCCTGGCCCCCAGGGGGCTCCCGTAATGGAGGCTCCGTAGGTGGCGGGGAGGGGAGGAAAGGAGCCCAGTCTGGCTCCAAGCATCCCTGAGGGGACCCCCTTTGTTGGGGGCCAGGGCCGTGGGCTAGGCTGGAGCATATTTCCAGGGAGGAGGCCAGCAGCAGGGCAGGGGTCCAGCCAGGATATCCCATCCTTCCCATACCTGGACGGGGGCCCCGAGTCCCTTGGCGGCCGGGGAGGGGCCAGAGGCCCAGGCAGAGGCTGCTGAGCAGCATCTCAGAGCACCGTACCCAGCTCTGAGGCATACATGGTAGGAGTTGGGGGCAACTCATCTGCCACGGAGGGTTCGCCTGCACCTCACCGGGATCCCGCACGGGCCCCACGCCCTCACTGGGCTCCAGCACCAGCCGTGCCCTTCAAACGCGCAGCGTCCCTGAGCCCGGCCCCACTTTCCCGGCGGTGCTTTCCTGGTCTAGGAGAAGCAGAAGTCCAGCTGCCGGGCCGGGCGCGGGGTGACCAGGAGCCTCGCCCTCCCTGCAGAGCTGGACCCCCAGAGGCGCCGCCCCAGCCCCCTCTGCCATGGACAGTCTGCACCACTTGGTGACACACAAAGCCCTCGCCGCCAGGACCGCTCCTCCAGGGTGAAGGCCCGGGCACTGCCAGGGCGCTGCCAGCAGCTGGCGCCCCACGGGGCTGCAGGCTGGGCTGCTCCGGCGGCGGAGGGGGTCTCTGCTGCAAGCCGCTCTTCAGCTGGGCCTGGGTCTCCATCCGCACGGGGTGCAGGGGGAGGGGCGGAAGGCTTCGCGGAGGAGGCGGCGCGGCCAGGGCTGCGGAGAGCGAGCTGGAGAAGCAGGGGCCACCAGGGCGCCCGAACGCCCAGCCCGGGTGACACCTCCGACTTCACCACCCTGCCAGGCCTGGCTCAGTGCTCACCGGGGATTTTCACACTTCCATCTCCCCGATGTCGCTTTCCCAGCCCGGAGCTGAGCCGGCGCCACGCGAACCGGAGGG
>NW_011889090.1:1017576-1030395 GCF_000151845.1 Pteropus vampyrus | reverse complement strand
CTACGGGGTCTGGGCAGCATCCCATGGCTGAGGGGCACCGCCCGCCCCTGCCTCCCTGTGTCCTGGGCACCCCGTCCCTGGTTTACCCGTCGGTGAACTGAGGACCATGATGCCCCCGCCTCCAGACTATGGGGAAAGTGGCTAAAGAACCCAGGACAGTGCCTGGCCCCCAGGGGGCTCCCGTAATGGAGGCTCCGTAGGTGGGGGGAGGGGAGGAAAGGAGCCCAGTCTGGCTCCAAGCATCCCTGAGGGGACCCCCTTTGTTGGGGGCCAGGGCCGTGGGCTAGGCTGGAGCACATTTCCAGGGAGGAGGCCAGCAGCAGGGCAGGGGTCCAGCCAGGATATCCCGATCCTTCCCATACCTGGACGGGGGCCCCGAGTCCCTTGGCGGCCGGGGAGGGGCCAGAGGCCCAGGCAGAGGCTGCTGAGCAGCATCTCGGAGCACCGTACCCAGCTCTGAGGCATACATGGTAGGAGTTGGGGGCAACTCATCTGCCACGGAGGGGTTCGCCTGCACCTCACCGGGATCCCCCACGGGCCCCACGCCCTCACTGGGCTCCAGCACCAGCCGTGCCCTTCAAACGCGCAGCGTCCCTGAGCCCGGCCCCACTTTCCCGGCGGTGCTTTCCTGGTCTAGGAGAAGCAGAAGTCCAGCTGCAGGGCCGGGCGGGCGGTGACCAGGAGCCTCGCCCTCCCTGCAGAGCTGGACCCCCAGAGGCGCCGCCCCAGCCCCCTTTGCCATGGACAGTCTGCACCACTTGGTGACACACAAAGCCCTCGCCGCCAGGACTGCTCCTCCAGGGTGAAGGCCCGGGCACTGCCAGGGCGCTGCCAGCAGCTGGCGCCCCACGGGGCTGCAGGCTGGGCTGCTCCGGCGGCGGAGGGGGTCTCTGCTGCAAGCCGCTCTTCAGCTGGGCCTGGGTCTCCATCCGCACGGGGTGCAGGGGGAGGGGCGGAAGGCTTCGCGGAGGAGGCGGCGCGGCCAGGGCTGCGGAGAGCGAGCTGGAGAAGCAGGGGCCACCAGGGCGCCCGAACGCCCAGCCCGGGTGACACCTCCGACTTCACCACCCTGCCAGGCCTGGCTCAGTGCTCACCGGGGATTTTGCCACTTCCATCTCCCGGATGTCGCTTTCCCAGCCCGGAGCTGAGCCGGCGCCACGCGAACCGGAGGGAGAGCGGAGACCTGGCGAGGGGCGTCCCCGGGCCCCGCCCTGCCCCCACTCCCCCGCGTGCGCCCTGCGCGGCCGCTGCCTCGGACCGGGATCAGTCTTCACCTGGGGTGGGCAGGGGGCTGACCCTAGGCTCAGGTTGCGCGCGGGCCGGAGCACGTGGCGCGGGAGGGTGGCCGGAAGGTGGTGGCAGCGACAGGAGGTGGCGGCACCTTTATGCAGCGCAGGCGCTGGGGCCGCGGGTGCGCGCGCTTTCCCACGCCCCGCAGCCAATCTGCGGCGGGGTCGGACAAAGCTGATCCCCAGGGCCGCTGGGCTGGGGTAGTGACGCGCCCCCACCGCCCAGCGTGTGAGACAGGGCACACGTGGGCCGTCAGCCGGAACGTGCCCTGCCTCTGAGTTCTGCCCTCCAGCCGTCACAGAGCAGCTTCCAGCGGTCCGCCGCCTGCCCAGGATGCTGGGCCAGGGGAAGTGGCCGTTCCTGGGGGCTGAGCATCCTTCCCTGACCCTACTTCCCTGTCCTCCAGGCACAGGACACGCGTCCCCACTGGCCACCCTCTGGTCACTGCCTGTCCTCCTGAGCCCCGCTTGGCCCCTCCTCTGGGCCCCCCAGCTCCTCACACCTGACTGGAGCTCTGGGGGGGGGGGGCTGGGCCTGGGCATACTCGATGGGTGACAAAAGTGGCTGCGGAGTCAGCCTGGGGCGTGGAAGCCACATGCGGACGCAACACCGAGGAAGGGGTGCTTGCCACCACGGCTGCACAGAGGGGTCCGTCCCCTTTGACCAGGCCAGGGCCACTGCCCCCCGAAATCCCACCCTCCTCCTTGCTTTCTGAAAGGCCAGGCTTCCACTGCCACTTCCTCCAGGAAGGCCCCTGACCTCCTCCCTTCCCCAGGCGGGTCGTCTGTTATAAGGTCATCATCAGGGAGGTGCTCTGGTCAGTTAATTGCAGGGGGCAGCCACCTGCCCTGCCCCCACTGGCCCGGCTCCCCTAGCACCTGGCATTTTCAGACAGCTGGCCTTGGGGGTCTCTGCCACCACCAGCCCAGGGAAGAGGCAGTGCTGTCCTGCATCCCAGACCAGGAAGCTGAGGTCCAGGGAGGAGGCCTTGCCCATGTTCCCCAGCTGTCACCTGTGTGCAAGGTGGGCTGGGGGTGGGGATCATGGAAGTAAATGAGGGTGAGCACAGCACAGGCTAGGCTGGCTTTGGGGCAGAGGAGTGTGCCTGCGGTGGTGAGGCCAGGCCGGGGTGTGTGGCGGGGAGGGGGCAGGCAGCCGGGTCGGCATAGCAGCAGGAGTGGGAAGTGTCCCCCAGAGACCCTTCTCCCAGGAGGCCAGGATGAGTGATGGGCCCAGGCACTGAGCCAGCCCCGGGCCGATGGGGGCAGGGCAGGTGGCTAGCCAGGTGACTGTAGAATACCGCTTCCGAGCGCCCAGCCGCGGGGGCCTCCCGGGCCCTCGGTGGACAGTGGGCAGGAGCCGCCCCTGGGGACGCAAGCCTTGCTTGGGGTGGCCAGGTAGACAGCGTCGTGCCTCTGCTCCCCCGCCCACCTCCAGGCCCTGAATGGGCTGGGAGCCTTTTGTGGGAGAGCAGCTGGCCGCCAGCCTTTATGTGGGGCTGTGGGAAAGTCTCAGGCCAGCCTCTCACAGCCTCTCAAAAGCCGGGATTATCTCAGCCGGCAGGACGCCCTCTCGAGGACACCGCCCCCCAGCAGCGGTGGGGGCAGGGGCACCTCCACGGAGATGCTGCCTGCAGGCCCTGGCCCCACGAGTCCCTGGGCCAGGAAGGGGCCCCTGAGTGGAGAGACTTTTGGATCCCCTGCTCCCTGCCCCCCGCAGCCCAGCTGCCCAGACTCGGAACTGGCCCCCCATGCCAGGCGGGCTTTCGGGGAGCCCTCTGGTGGTCCAGGCCCCCGGCCCTCGGGTACATGGTCAGTGGGAGGGCTTGCTTGGGGCCGACTGCGCTCCTCCCTGTCCCTCATGGGCTGCACCCTCAGCTGGGCCGACGCGCACCAGTCCAGGACTAAGGTCACTTGGAGGTCCTCGGGGGGCGTGGATGGGGAGGGCGAGCAGGGAACGGAGCAGTTATTTAGCACCTGCTGCACGCAGGCTGAGCAGGACCTTCTCCCTGGACTGACTCGGAATCCTGAGGAGGAGGCAGGACCACGCCTGTGCCACCGAGCAGGGGGCAGACCCGAGCCTAGCGGTCTGATGAGGTCACACAGTCCCCAGTGCACGTTGGCCCCAGAACCCTGCAGGTTCTGGGTGCAGGGTGGCCCAGAACTCGGGCAGGCGTCACCAACCCAGAAACCGAAAGAAGTCAGGTGATCAGAGCCAACGGCCGAGCGAGACCCAGGCTGGGGACTCAGGTGACCGTGACGTGAGTGCCAGCAGCTGCACACGGAGGTGGCCCGAGGGCTCCGCCTCTCTCCACCTCCTTTGCCTAAAGCACGTGCAGGCGGTGAACTGATATTAGCCCCGTTTTACAGATGAAGAAACTGAGGCCCAGCCACTAAGCGGCGGTGTCTGGTCTCAGACTGGCGCTCGGGGCCCAGGCCGTCTCCCCAGGGCCTCTGCTGGGAGCGCCCAGGGGCTGCGGTCCGAGGCGGGAGACGGCGGGGGCGGGCATCCCCTTCTGTTCCCTGGTCAGGGCCACAGCTTGTGGGGGACGCCAGGGGTCTGTGGGAACGAGGAGACCACGGCAGGGCCAGATGTGCCGCCTTCCAGCGTTGCTGGGAGCTGCTGCGGTTCCCCAACCTTCAAAGGCGGCCTCGGGAGCCTTGCCCGCTGTGCCGGGCTGCTCCCCAGATGGCCTCTGGGCCCCAAGCTCCACACACAAAGCCAGTGGCCGTGTGAATGAGTTTGTCGCTGGGCACGAGCCTTTTGTGCGGGATGAATGTCCCTGGCGGTGGGGGGCGGGGTGTGGGAAGCCACCCGGAGTGGCCTCCCGCCCGAATTCTCCTCTTGGCTAGGTGGGGGCAGGGCCGCGAGGCTGCTGCCTGGGAAGAGCCCCTCCCCCTTTGTGCCAGCACCCCTGCGCCTTCCCGTGTGGCACTAGGCTGATCGGGTCCGGGGAGACCACCGAGACCCCCCGATTCCACACACAGAAACGGAGGCCGGAGGGGGGTGACAGGGGCTGTCCTCACTGTCTCTTAAGGGTGGGCTCCCGGGTGGGTGGGGGCTGCCCCATGAGGCCCAGAGCCCAGCGGGCAGATGTTCACTTACCAGATGCCCCCGAGGGGCCATTTCAGTCCTGGGGGTGGAGGCAAGAGACTGCAGATGAGGCCACTTCTTCGCGCCGGATTCGGGGGGCGACCAGAGCAGGAAGGGCCAGATTTGGATGTGCAATGCCCTCGCCCACCTCCTCCCCTACTCCCCACCCCAGGCACCCAACCTGGCACACAGTAACCACGTCAAGTGGACAGTTAGTGCCCGGCCCGGGGATGGGCAGCCTTCATCTTGTCTGCTCCCCCAAGCTCGTGCCCAGCCGGGGTCCCAGGCCTGGCTCAGCCCCCCTCGCCTTTGTCTGAACCGAGCGCCGGGTCCCACTGGTTGAGTGGGCCTGGCTGGGTTTTATGGGGGAGCATCAAGTGTACTCTGGGCCATGGGCCGGGGTGCTCCCTGCTGGTCAGTGCTGAGCCTCACCAAGGGGTCCCCTCGCTGGCTTGGAAGCCCTGTGCCCCTGACATCTGGCCCTGACTGGGGAGAGGGCTGTTAACCACAGGAGGTGGAAGCCCCGGTGAGTACCCAAAGGGAATGTCAAAGTTCCTCATGGGAGGAGCTGGCGGCCCAAGGAGCAGGAAGAAATGACCATGGGGGGCATGGAGCTGAGCCCCTCCCTGTGGGTCCCACAGTCCCTGGGCAGGGGGGGGTCCCGGAGGGTCCCAGAGCTGGGTTCTTCTCTCTTTTCAGCCATCACAGGATGGAGAGTGTTCAACAAGGCCGGGATGGGGGGGCCAGGACTTGGGGGGACTCAAACACGCCGTATCAGTACCATGGGGCAGAGAGAAGGGACTTCCGCACCCAGCACCCCGAGCTGCCCAGGTCCCGTCCGCGCCCACCCTGGCTTCCCAGGCGATTGATCCCCAGGGGGCACTTTGGCTGGTCGCGCTAGGCCCTCTGCCCGGGGGTTGCCACCCCTCTGTATTTCCCACACTTCAAGAAAAGAGGGTACCCCGACCCCCGTGCCGGTTTGGGGAGCCGCCATTGCCCTGACCAGACGGCAGGGGAGCCCTTACGCGTCAGCCGGGCCACCCCCTCAACAGCTAGACGGGAAACCGAGGCCCAGGGCAGGCCCGAGGGCCCGGCGGCCCCAGCTGGTGCAGGGCGGGGGCTGGGGCAGCCAGGACAGGCCCCCGGAGGGAGCCTGGCAGGTTGTGCAGAAGCTAACGTGGCTGAAGAGGGGGAGCCGCGGCCCTCTGGGGACAAAGCAGGTCTTTCTCGGGTGCAGAAGGGCAACTTGCTCTGGGAGCACAGACCCCAGTGGGTGTGAAGGGGAAGACCCGCCTCCCGCACCCCGGAAGAAACAGGTGGCTGGCGTGGGGATTGAGGGACCACCCTGGTCCTTTCTGGCAGGAGAGGGAGCTGCCCCGTCTGCCCTAACCCAGGGTGCAGTCTGGCTCAGCCACCAGCTGGCAGCTTGGCCGTGGGCACAGGCGGGCTTGTTTGTTCGCCTGTGCAATGGGCATGAGGATGCTCAGCCTGGGCAAGGCGGCCGCTCCTGAGTAGGGTTCCACGGCAGCCCCCAAAACTAGAAGGGTGGGTGGGAAAAGTCCCAGGGGGTGGTAAGGACAGCAATTAACACAGCTAACGGTGTGGCCGTCCCACCCTGCTCAGGTGCCAGTCCAGGCTGCAGGTGGGACAAATGGTTCCTGAAAAGGACCCTACGCTAAGGCTTTTAGGGTCCTGGGTGTGTCTGTCCCACCTGCTCAGCTCTGCCTTGTACCAGGAAAGCGCCTGGCTGTTACCATCACGGTTGACTTGTGGGCGCTGAAATTTGAATTCCAGCTCATCTCCACGAGTCACAGAATATTTTTCTTCTTTGGATATTTGTTTCGACCCTTTGAAAATGTAAGAACCATCCTTGGGAAGGCACAAGGGCGGGTTCGACTCTCGCCCGCGTTGCAAGCAGGGCGCGCTAACGCCCTTGGTCCCCCAAACCAGGAAGCTGTGCCCTGCCCTAGGTCCCCCGGGGGAGGCTCCCTGGAAGGGTCCGCGGGGAGTCCTCCGCGCCCCGCCCCCGCCCCCGGGGCTCGAGCGAGCAGACCCGCTCCGGAGGCGGGGGCTGTGGGTTCGCGCGGGCCGGCCGTTCCCACGCTGGGCGGCGGCGGAAGCGTGCCTGGGCCCCGCGGCGGCGGCGTTAGTGCCGGGGTCTGCCTCTGAATGAATGAGGGCGGCGGAGGGGGGCGCGGGGGGCGCGCAACTCCCAAAAGACCATCTGGCTCCGCGTTATAATAGAGCGATAAAGGGCTTGTCTGCCCTCAGGGGTTGGGAACGAGCTGCCCTCTGACACCGCGGGGGTTTTAACCAGCTCGGGACCGCGACCCGGCCCTGCCCCGGCCGCGCGGGAGGCGGGGCGGGGACGCGGCCACGTGGGCGGCTGAGGCCCGGGGTTCGGGAAGGACCGCGCGGTGAGACTTGCTGGGCCCGCGCTTTCTCACCGCCCGCCGCTGCGCGTCCCCGTGGCCACAGGGGAAACTGAGGCCCCCGACGCTGGGGCTGCTGCGGCCTGGGTTCGCCCTGCGGCCCGTCTGGGATGCGCAAGAACAGAGGTTCCCAAGCCCGGCCCAGGAGGCGGCGGGGCTGCGGTGCACGGGTCACCCCACCACGGAGGGCAGGAGCCCGGCGGACTGCCGGACACCCTGCGCCGCGCAGTCAGGTCCCTGGGTGGAGCCCTGCGCTGATCGGGTGGGAGAGGGGTGGGGGTCAGGGCACCGCGCTGCGCCCCGGGTCTCTGTGCGTGAAAGGCCAGGCTCGAACTCAGAGCTGGGCAGCCGGCCGTGGGCGTCTAGCTTCTGGGGAAGGTCCAAGGTCCAACACCCACCCCCACCCGCAATCGCAGCCCGATTGAGTCAGCAGATGTGTGACCCTACCCCCAGCGTCCCGTTTCTGAGACCCCAGCGGAGCCTTGGAAATGGACTTTGCCCGGCCAGCCCCGCCCCGCGCCCTGGGCAATCCTCCCACCTCCTCCCTGCTCCGACCTCGCCCCTGCCCCGGCACCCCGCTGGGAAAGGAGAGGCGCGCAGGGGTGCGTAGAGGGCCCCGCGCGGCCTCGGTGGTCCCGCGCGCCCCGGCCGTGTTTCGGGTCAGAACCGCGAGCCCCACGGCTGTGGGGTGGCCGCCGCTCTCTTCTCCGTTGTGCCCAGGCCCTTTTCAGCCGCCTTGGCACCGCCAGCAACCTGGAGCCAGTCCCTCCATCAGGTGGTCTCGGCAGAGAAGACCCATCTTCCACAGGCGACCTGAGGCACAGACAGGAGTAGCATGTGTGTAACAGAAAGCCCAGGGCAGAGCGGGGTCTCCCGACCATGCCCCTGCACCCACCCCTGACAGTCCCCTGCCCCAGGCCTCCCTGGGCTTGGCGCCCCAACCTGCGTTTTGGCTGGAGGGTCTGACCTAGCTGAGGCGCGTGCCGAGCTGAGGAGCCGGGCCGAGCTGAGGAGCCGGGCGCCCGTGCCAGGCCCTGGGTACCCAGAGCCCAGGGTACACACGAGGTCACAAATGCACATGTGCGTGTGCACAGGCTCACACACATGAGCACACAGGCACGCGTGCATGGGCACAGGCACACACAAGCACACACGACGCGGAGCCTCTCCAGCTAGACCTGGAGCTCTGGGATCCCTGTCTGAGCTCACCCCCAGGCCCAGCCTGCATCCAGGAACTCCTCTCTGGGGTCTCGCCCACCTCCTCAGGCGTCGCCTCCCCCGGGAAGCCTCCGTTGGCACCCCTGCCTTCCTCTAGTCCCCCCAAATCCAGTGCCTTTCTGAAACCTGAGTGCCTCGAGCCCCCCCCCCAAGATGCCAGCGTGGTCCCCAGAGTCCCCTGCAGAAGCCTAAATGTGGGTGGGCCCCTCCAGAAATTACACGAGAAAATCTACAAAATACAGGCGCAAGAAAAAGCAGCCAAATGCATGCCCCGAGACTCTTGGCATTTGGGGATCCCCTCCGCCGGCCAGTGCGCATCCCGGCCAGGGCGTTCACCTCTCTTCAGCGCAGCTGCACGGTGGGCTCTGTCTGCACCTCAGTGCTCTCCCACGTGTGAGGGTCACCCCAGCCTCCATGCCGGCCCTTCTCCAGGGGCAGAGGCCAGGCCTCCGGCCCCTCGCAGCCAAGGTGTCTGCTGCCCCAGGAAGGAGGAAAGAGCAAGAGCTGGGGTCTGGCTGAGGCGGGGTACAGGGAGTGGAGGCCCGGGCTTCCTCCTGGCCTTCAGGTGGGCCCCCAGCACCCCCACTGGAGCAGAGCTGCGCAGCTGGCGGTTCCCACGCTCCATGCTCAGCCTTCACAGTGACAAAGGCAGCGCGTGCCTCAGGCCGCCGCTGTGCCCTTTGTCCGCTGTCCCGGGCCACCCGCCGTCTGCAGTGCGGATCACTGTGTCCTCTCCCACAGGGGAAAGGCACATCACCCCCCTCGGGCGCCCCCGGCCCTCCTGGGGACCCAGGTCCAGCTCTCACCCTCCCGGTGGCTGCGGCAACCTCTCTGTGCCCCAGGGACTGTCAGGGGAAGGGGCCGAAAACTACTGCCACTATACGGCTTCGTCCTAAAGCCCACACCGGTCCATGAGTGAGCGCTGAGCCCCGCCTCGTGCCTAAGGAATGCTCAGAAGCAGAGTCGGCATCGCCATCATCGCCGGGCCGGCCTTCCCGTACACATGGCCCTGGCCCGGTCATTTAACCTCTGTGACCCTCTGTTTCCTCATCTGTCAAGTGGGGACAGGGACACTCCCTTGCAGGGCTGTTTTAAGAAGTCCATTGTTTGTCCCCTGCCTGGTGCTGAGCAGATGTTCAAAATGACTGGCTGGTGACGAGGGGTTACCTAGGGCCCCGCCAGGAGCCACTGGAGGGCGGGGGAGGGGGCAGCGCTGTGTACGGACGGCACAGGGCATCAAACGACTCCAGAGGTCCCATCTCTGTCCGTGCCGGGCACACCACCTGAGGTCCAGGTGGTGACCCTGGATGTGGATGCGTGCCACTGGGGGTCACCCCTGCCCCTCCTTCCCCAGAAGGCTAGCCTCGCTCCTGACCCTCTTCAGCCTGCCTACTCCCCACGCCCGGGCTTGGGGGCCCTTGGGACCAGGGTCACCCAAATTGGGGGTGGCCTGCTGCTTCGGAGGCCCCTGCAGATGGCACAGTCTTGTCCCGAGAGTTTCATCCCAGGCCGGGTGGGGGTGGCGGTGAGGATCTAGGTAGAGGCAGGCTGGGTATAGCAGTGTCTCCTTCAGGTGAGTCCTGCCTGCACAAGGCACTAGGAAGTCCCCGTGCCAATGGCGGTTAGAGGCTGCAGCTGCCTGTGGGGAGGGCAGTGGGGGGTGCGCAGCCTGGGAGGAGGGCGGGGGAATGTGGCTCTCCAGGAAGTCCTCCTTCGTTAAAAATTGTGGCTGGCTTACTTCACTCAGCACACTGTCCTCAAGGTCCATCCAAGCTGTGGCAGGTGTCAGACTGTCCTTCCTTTTGGGGGCTGAGTGACATTCCGCCGAGTGGATGGACCCACTGTGCTCATCCATCCATCCGTCCACGGACACCAGGGTTGTCGCCACCTCTTGGTGACTGTGAGTGACACTGCTGGGGATGTGGGGGTGCACACATCTCTTGGAGACGCTGTTTTCCAGTCTTTCAGAGACACACTCAGAGGTGGGATCGCTGGACCCCGTGGTCATTCTGTTCCATTTTTGAGGGACCACCAGGCTGTGTCCCCAGTGGCCGCACCACTTGCAGTCCCAAGAAGCCCTCCTTTGGCTCCTGAAGCCAGTGCCAGCCCTGCGTGGGGCCCTGTGGGTCTGCGGGGAGGGGGTGGTGCAGGCAGTGGGGGCCATTCACGGACGGGCTGCAGTCCTGGATTCCTGAATTCTACCACAGTGATGCCCCTCGTGAGTTTTGCCTGCAGCCCCACATCCACAGCAGGGTGCCTCACCTCGATGGCCGTTTCTAGGGGGGCATCCACTCCAGACACCCCGCCCCCAACTGCCAGCCTCTTAGGCTTACTGAGCTCTGGGTGCAGGGAGGGGGTGGACAGGACAAACTTCCCTCATCCTTGGAGCCCCAGCTGGAGGAAGGATCCCTCCCCAGATGCTGTGGGCAGCCAAGGATGAGGACCCGACCCCACACACAAAACCTCTGGCCTAGAGCGACCTTCAGCCTGCTCTGCCCCTCCCCCTCCCAAGCCCTCCCCGGGCTGTGTGGCCGCTCACCTCCGATGCTGCGAGCCGGCGGCCCAGCGAGTTTCCCACACTTCGGCCCCATTCACGGTGTTAAACGGCCCACAAAGGCCAGGCGTGTGCCTCAGAGGCCCGAATTGCCATCTGGCCTGCACTGGGGGAGGGAGTGAGCCTTTCATCAGGCAGGCAGGGGTTTGACACCATCCATTTCATATTTCCCACAACTGAAAATTGGATCAAAGCTGCTCTGGCCCAGGAGGAGAGGGGGGAAGGGAGGAGGCAGACTCGCCAGGGCCCACCCACCACCCTCACCTTGTGCCAGCCACCCTGGCCTATTGCGGGTGGGCGGGCAGTGGGGATGGCGTGGGGACGGGACCATGTCTCACCGCACGTGTCTCATGCGGGCTGGCCTGGGGGCGGGGGCCAGGGCAGGACCCGAGCCCCAGCTAACTGCCCCCTCTAAAGCATGGGGGATGGGGGGTGCCGCCTGGGTGCTGCCCTCACTTCTGGGCAGAGCCCGGGGCTCCCTCTGCCAACGGCCAGGTGGTCAGGGTGCACATGGGGTCAAGCCCTCTCCAGTCAGCCACTGTCAGGGTCCAAGTGGGTGCGGGGCTGCCCTGTTCCTGCACCTCCTCAGCCCTTGGCTCAGCACCTCCTTGATGTTGGCCCCCGACGGGTAGGAAGGATGTGGGCGATGAGAACACAGGCAACTAAGTCACCCTACCCTCCCCGCACCCACTGCACCACCGGGGAACCCGTAACCAGGTCAAGGACACACCCATCACGAGCCCCGCTTTGGGTGCAAAAATGGCTCCACTGAGGAGCACCGGTCACCACTGCAGCCCACAGGACCCTCCGCCCGTGCCGATGTGCCAGCCAGTGTAGGTGCTCCAGGCCGCGGAGCAGAGGGGTGAGCACGCGGCCTCGGCGGCCCGTCCCCGGCTTGTCCCCTGGGGCCTTCTGCCCTTTTCCATTGACCGAAGGCCCAATAATGTGCAGTAAGGTCCCATCCGCCCAGAGAGGAGCCCCAGTTCACGGGAAGGCCACCTCGGCCCTCAGTGTCACCCACCTCCCGGAGGCCTGTGTCCACTTCAAGAGAGGTGTAATTGGGGAGGGGGCGGATCAGTTACCAGAGCGTGGAGAGAGGCTGCCTTCTCTCCCGCTCCAAAGCCATCTGAAGCTTGCACCCTGGGAGCCCCCGGCCTGGCCCATCCTGGCAGGTGACCAGCTGGCCCACAGGGCCATTCTGCACTGGCCGCCTTCCCTGGCTGTCCTGACATCGTCCTGCCTTCTTCCCGGATGGGCCCTGCACTGGGTCCCCAAAGTCTCCTGGTATGTGATGGGGGGACTTCTGCTCACAGCTGTGGGTCGCTGCCAGGCCTGCGGGAAGGGTGTGATTGGACCTCTGTTCCCAGCCACACCCGGATGGGCTGCCATCCCGGGAACTGTGTTCCTGGATGTAGACCCTGACTAAAGTGCCCTAATGCCAGCCAGCTCTCCCCACGAAGAGGTCCTGCCTTCCCCGGGACCTGGCTGGGTCCTGCCCTGCCCCTTGGAGGTAACCCGAGGCCTGCGGCCTCCCTGTGGGACCACTAGATCCCTAACTGCAGAGAACCAGAGGAAGCTGACTGTGCTGGCTGGAGCGGGACCCCAGCAGGCCCTCTCCCAGGGGCCCAGAGCGGGGCTGGTGGCCCCTAAGGAGTCACTGACCCTCAGCTGGCCAGGTACCAGGATTATCGGTTTTTCTGCTGGGTCTCTAGGGGGCCAGTCTGAGCTGGCGCAGCCTCTGTGTGGGCGCCAGGCCCATCCTGTTCTGACCCTGTGTCTGCCACCTGGCACCCCCACCTCCACTGGCAAAATGCCCGAAGAAAGCAAAGCCTACGAGTGCCCACCAGGCTGTGTGGGGGACAGCGTGCGTGAGCAGTGACTATGCCTGTGCTCGTGGACAGCCACGGTCAGACTCCCGCCCAATGGCGGGGGAGGGGGGGTGTCGCAGGGGCGCCTGCTGGTTCAGAGCACCCCAGATGCTACTGCCTGATAAGTTGCTCTCTAGGTACAGTGGTTGGGGGCTGCCTAGGTGTGGGGCTCGGTGCTGGGCAGCTCACATACCCTGGCTCCCTAAAGCTATGCAAAGCTCAGCTGGGAGGCATGGCAGCCTGCTTTCTAGTTCTGGAGAAGTCTTGTGTCCCAGGTGGCATCTGGGAACTTGCCACATAGGCCAATAGGTCTGATCCTAAAAGCACGGCCGGTCTTCCACCTGTGCACAGGGAGATGGAGGCG
>NW_011889090.1:1015311-1016391 GCF_000151845.1 Pteropus vampyrus | reverse complement strand
GGCCAAGGCCAACGCCACCACCGCGCGCCAGCCCGCCTGCGGCCTCTGGCGGCCATGGTGACGGGGGAAGTGTGACCTGCCGACCCAGGACCAGAAGGCCAGCTGTTCCTCTGGGCGCTTAGGGTAGAGCCTTCCCAGCCGTCTGTCCCACCTCCGGTTCGGACGGCCCCCTCTCCCGGAAGACTCTGACCAGGCTGGCGGGCCAGCAGGAAGGGTCATTCTCAGAGAATGTGCATGCGGAGTCCTTTGTCATTTAGGACAGTCGGGGCCCACCTTCTGCCAGGTGTCTGACCCCATGGGGTTGTTCTGTGTTTGCATTTCAGCAAGCGACTTCTGCGAAGTCCCCGCTGCCCGGGGTTCTGTGGCATTGGTAGGCGCTGGGGGCTCAGCACCCCCGCTCGTTGAGGAGTTGAGGACTTCCCTCGGGCGTTGCTGCTGGGCTGGCGGGCCTGGCGGGTGGGCGTGGGTGCCTGCCGCGGGCACATTTGCCTTCCGTGAAGGCGGAACTCAAGGTGCATCCTCATAGGACAGGGTGTCAGCCTGGGTGGGCGCGAGGACCACGCGGAGCCGTGGGGAAGGCCGCTGCGCGGGCTCGGCTGTCTGGCCGGGTGCACAGCGGGCTGTGTGGGGAGGGTGGGGGTCTCCGCCGGGGTCCTTAAAGGATTCCCGTGCGGGCGGGTGCGCTGGGCTGGACTGTGTACTCAGAATCTGAACTCTCTGTCACGTGGCAGCCACGGGACTGCGCTGCAGACTTCCAATAAAACCGGACTAGTTAGCTCTCCGTTGTCAGCAGTCTCTTGTGTGTCTCACCTGTGTCCTTGGCAGCAGCCAGGCGGTCAGGTCTCCAGGAGTGAAGGAGAGTGGGCACTATCATGGTGTGCAACCATGGGCGGGACTCTCTGGACACAGGAAGAAGGGCTGGGTCCTGGTGGAGGGTAGTAGGAAGAGGGGGCAGGCCGGGCAGAGGCAGGCTGGAAGGGGCGAGGGCCATGCACTACCCGCTATAGGCGGGAGGAGGGGACGCAGGGGAGACCTGGATTTCTGCCCCGGGCCTCTCACTAGCTCCTTGCAGGCGGGGGG
>NW_011889090.1:1013332-1014116 GCF_000151845.1 Pteropus vampyrus | reverse complement strand
GGCCATGCACTACCCGCTATAGGCGGGAGGAGGGGACGCAGGGGAGACCTGGATTTCTGCCCCGGGCCTCTCACTAGCTCCTTGCAGGCGGGGGGAAGGGCCGGGGGCGGGGGGCAAAGTGATAGCTACAGGACTTTCCAGCTCAGTCCAGCTGAGAGGGACCCAAAGGCCACAGCCTGCAGTGGCACTGTCACTGCAAAAGGGATTTAGCTGAGACAAATACACAAGAAAACGTTTGTCCCCACCTTGACCTTCCCCACATAGCTGGCAGTCCCTGTCCCCTGGACAGGCTCCTGGGGGCATCTGCTCGGCTAGCCCACAGGCGACTACCCTGTGCTCCCTGTTGGCTGACCACTTACCAGGGTGAGAACAGACAGTGCTGGCCATGAGCCTGCCAAGGGAAGTCCCTTGCCTCGAAAAGGGCACCTATTTTTAGGCAGGCTACAGGGTGTCGGGTTGAGTTTGCAGGTGCCCTGGCTTGCCAAGGGGCAGAACCCACCCCGTGGGGAGTGGAAGGAGCTGGGCACGGCCCGGAAGGCATGCACATATTTTCAGAGACATGGCGCCCAGTCCCACCTACCCTCCCTCCTGCTCAGCACCTCTCCCCCCTCTGCCTTCCGTCCCTTTCTGTCCGCTCTACAGGGGATGTTCAAAGGCACCCCCTCCAGACCAGCCCAGTGCCTGCCAGTGGCCTCTGGGTCCCCGCTGAGCTCCTGGGAGGGGTGAGCAGGGGACAGGGAGCCTCCTTCTACATCCCACTCATTTATTGCATATGCGCAGGCCC
>NW_011889090.1:1008376-1010042 GCF_000151845.1 Pteropus vampyrus | reverse complement strand
GGCCTGACGGGGCGAGGCCTGGGGAGTACACCGCACCGCTTCGTGCTTCTCCCCTTGGGGGCATCTGGGCTGGGGCCCGAGTCTGCCTGTCCCTGTCCACAGCCCAGTGTGGGCGGTCAAGCACCCAGGAGCAGGGCGGTGTCTGCTCTCACGCCCAGCACCCGCGCCACCCCGACCCCTCCTCACTGCTCCCTAAATGCTAGACCGGACCTCTCAGAGAAGTTGGGGCACCTAGGGTAGACTCACCGTAGTCATGGAGTCCTATGCGTTGAGGGCACTCACCGGCCCCCTGCGCTTGGGGGTCCGTTGAGTCCAGGCTGAGGGAAGATGTTCTCCAGGAAGTGGGGGCGGTGACCGTGGAAGCGTGGTGGGGGCCTGAGTGCCCATCTCACACACCTCAGAGGGCTTGGGAGGGTCTGGGGGCCCTGTGAGATGTCCCGGTAGGGGATGGGGAGGCCTCCAAGGGGCAGGGCTGTGCTTTGGGGGGACCGGCCGGTGGCAAGTGTGAGGTGGCAGAGGCCAGGATGGGGTGGGGCCAAGGGTGAGGGGGAAGCAGTCCTGGGGAGCGAGGAGCCGGTTCAGACCCCGCTCTGCCGCCCTCCACGTGGGGGTTCGGCTCTGAGGGAGCACGTCAGCCCTGCATGTTTCTGAAACACCCGAAGGTAGGCTCGCCATGGGGCTCACCTTGTGGTTCTGTGCGCACCAGGGCCACTGGCAGCCACAGAAAAAGGGGCGCCCCGCTCCCAGGTCCAAGGCCAGGTTGAGTTCCTCGGGAGGACACTCAGAGGGATTTTAGTGTTGGTCTTTATTTTCTCTCTTGGAAGTCTCCTCCGAGTCTGGGTCCTGTCCCTTCAGAGGACACGCTCACTGTTATTAAGAACAGGCCTTGTTTGTTAGCACGGCTGGCGGAGGCCATGGCTCAGGTGTGGTCCCCAAGCCAGGAACCCCAGACCCTGTGTGCTCATCCAGCTTGGCTCAGGAGCGGGCTTGTCCGTTTGCTCCTCCCACGCGGCCCCCCACGCAGGAAAGCCTGGCTGCTCCGCGCTTGGCCAGCCCTTGCGTCTCAGTGCAAGGCCTGGGACCGTGGGGGGTCGGTCCCCTCTTCAGAAGCACCAGGGACATTTTGCCTGTCAACACACACTTGGTTTCAGGTGTCTGCCAGGCAGCAGTGGGGTCCCTCAGGTGAAATGGAAGGGGCCACAGGGTGGTGACACGTGCTAGGGTGTCCAGCCCCTGTTGGTGTCCAGCGTGGAAGGACAGGTCGGAGAGGGTGACAGTGGGGACAGTGGCGTCACGCGGTGGGTCTGGGTGAACTGGGAGGACTTGGCCCAGGTGCCGAAGGAAAGCCACGAGCAGGCTCCTCCCACCAGTGAGGCCTGTCGCCAGGTGGAGCGTGGGCCGGACGGGAGCGCAGAGGGCACGTGAGACGGTGCGTTGGCCGGCCTGGTCCCTGCCCCTGTCAGTGTGACCCCCGGCTGGCCGGCATTCGCTTAATTCCAGGGGCGCCAGCCATAGCCCAGCTCCTGCTGTTCGAAGGTCAAGGACTGTGGCTTCTCTTGCGCTCCAGACCCCGTCCGATCCCTGGGGAGTAGGAGGCAGTCCCGGCAGTGGCTGCATCACGCGCCTCAGGCCGCCCCTCCTAGCAACCCCAGCACCTGCGTTTGGC
>NW_011889090.1:1007326-1008326 GCF_000151845.1 Pteropus vampyrus | reverse complement strand
GAGAGGGTGACAGTGGGGACAGTGGCGTCACGCGGTGGGTCTGGGTGAACTGGGAGGACTTGGCCCAGGTGCCGAAGGAAAGCCACGAGCAGGCTCCTCCCACCAGTGAGGCCTGTCGCCAGGTGGAGCGTGGGCCGGACGGGAGCGCAGAGGGCACGTGAGACGGTGCGTTGGCCGGCCTGGTCCCTGCCCCTGTCACTGTGACCCCCGGCTGGCCGGCATTCGCTTAATTCCAGGGGCGCCAGCCATAGCCCAGCTCCTGCTGTTCGAAGGTCAAGGGCTGTGGCTTCTCTTGCGCTCCAGACCCCGTCCGATCCCTGGGGAGTAGGAGGCAGTCCCGGCAGTGGCTGCATCACGCGCCTCAGGCCGCCCCTCCTAGCAACCCCAGCACCTGCGTTTGGCTGTGCTCTGTAGCTGACGGAAAGAACACACAGCCTGAACCTGGGTCTGGGACCAGGCAGTTTGTTTACAGGCACTTTCGACAAGTCTCTCACCACTTTGTGTCGCCTAGATTTTAGGAAACGGTCGACTGCGAACTGGGCACCATGTGCTTTAGTGGAGGGCACTTGGCCCAGGCCCCGGAGGCCGCAGACCAGGTTCTGTGTGTTCATTAAGCTCACAGCCTGGAGGCGAGCGTGAGCCTCTGGTCTGCCGCCCTGGAGGGCCCACCCCGGGACAGGCGGTGTGATTCTGGTACCAGGAAGAGCTGTGGCCCTGGCAGACCTCGGCGGCACCACATCTGTTTGCCAACCCGAGTGCTTTTCACACGTTTCTGTAGTATCTTGTCATAAAACAAACATCAGAAAATAATCTTAGGTGCCTTTTTCTCATAGTGAGGATTCGTGCTTTATTTTTGTCTGGCCCCATAAGAAATCCTTTGTTTCAGAGTCATTTTGTGGTGGGGGGGGCCCTTCTCCTCCTGTCTGTCCCCCCAGGGCCTTCACAGCCTCTAGGGCAGCTGGAGCGTCACCGTCGCCCCCCGTCCCACCCAGGAGGACTC
>NW_011889090.1:993780-1006021 GCF_000151845.1 Pteropus vampyrus | reverse complement strand
GGCACCATCTCGTTTTCGGGTAGCCGTCCCACTGCTGCTTGCCCACGTCGGCCTTGCTCCCTGGAGGTTTCCAGGGTCCGTACCCCCATCCGCCTCCTGGCGCAGCCCCTGCCTTGCAGGGCAGGGCGGGAGCACCTCCACCTGCCCGTGCTCCTCGGAGACGTGGACGAGGGGAGTGGGTGGGTGCTTAGCGGCCCGGTGTCCGTGGCACGCACATAGACACCTACTCCCCCCGCAGGACACGGAGCAGGACCACGAGTCGCCCTACGAGGTCTCCGTCCAGGAGGAGGTGAGTGCCCGGCTACACTTTGTCAAGTTCGAGAACGCCTACATGGAAGCCTGCCTGGACTTCATCAGAGACCACCTGGTCAACACGGAGACCAAGGTCATCCCGGCGACCGGGGGCGGCGCGTACAAGTTTAAGGACCTCATCGAGCAGAAGCTGCAGCTGAGGTGAGTGGGTCGTGGCCTCGGCTCCTGCATCGGGTTCCGAAGCGGGGGCAGCTGGAGCAGGCCCTGCTCTGCCCACTCCCCACCCCCTGCCTCTCTCACCCTCATGGTGCTGGGGCCGGGCTCCGGGCCGCGTCACAGCAGGATACAGGTGGCCCGACCCCAGGAGCTTGGCATGCAGGTGCACGGTGACAGGCGCAGGGTGTGTGGAAGGAAATGGGGCCTGGGGAGAGTTTGCCCCACTGCCGAGGGCGACACCCCCAGGTCCCCGAGGGCCATGGCACCACGTGGGAGCTGAGGCAGCGCCATTGCTACAGTGGGCGTCCCGGGCTTTGGGTGCACTCAGCTGGCCCGTCTGCTGCGAGTCTCAGCGCAGAGGCCCAGCGATCCTACCAGCCGCTCTGGCGAAAGCCATGCGCACCTCGCAGAAGCTGGGGTGGCAGGGCGGGGAGCAGTGTCCCCAGGCGGCCCTGGTGCCGCAGCAGCCCCGCGGCCGTGCTGGCCCTGCCCGTGCCGTCCTCAGTGGCCGGGCCCCTCCCCTTGCAGAGTGGACAAGGAGGACGTGATGACCTGCTTGATAAAGGGGTGCAACTTCGTGCTAAAGAACATCCCGCACGAGGCCTTCGTGTGTCAGAAAGACTCCGACCCCGAGTTCCGGTTCCAGACCAACCACCCCAACATCTTCCCATATCTCCTCGTCAACATCGGCTCCGGAGTGTCCATCGTGAAGGTGAGGCTCGGCTTCGTAAGGTGACTGAGCGACGGGGCGACCCAGGCGTGTCGAGCGCCTGCTGTGTGCCGGAGCCGGGCTGGCACAGGGCTCGGCGGACGCAGGCGCCCGCGGTCTGCATTCGCGGCAGGGGGCCGCGTGCAGAGTGCCGCTGCGTGCTGTCAGCTGGGCGCACTCCCCTCCCGCCCAGGCGTGGCCTTCAAGGACATCTTATCCGTGCCGGGGGACACCCCTGGGCCACCGCACCTCCGGGACCTGCTTCTCCCTCGTTCTGTGCCCAGGTGGAGACCGAGGACAAGTTCGAGTGGGTCGGCGGCAGCTCCATCGGAGGAGGCACCTTCTGGGGGCTCGGGGCTCTGCTCACCAAAACGAAGGTACCCGGCGGCCGCAGGACGGTGGCCCTGCCCTGCCTCGCATGTCCCGCATCCTCGCAGGGTGCCTGGGCTGCAGGCTGTGTCGGGCTGGTCCTGTTACAGAAGCAGCTCTTTGAGGGGCCTCTGAAGGACAGGTGTCCAGGTGGCCAGAGCTTGGCCCCTGGGGGCCCCGGGAGCCCTGCCTGTCTCCCCGCCGCGTGCACAGCTTGCTCCCCTCCTCGGGCTTGGCGTCTGGGCCGTAGGGACCCCGTCCGCCCTGGCACCTCACCCGCTCCCGTCCTCCCTGTCCCCACAGAAGTTTGACGAGCTGCTGCACCTGGCCTCCCGGGGCCAGCATGCCAACGTGGACATGCTGGTGCAGGACATCTATGGTGGGGCCCACCAGACCCTGGGGCTCAGCGGCAACCTCATCGCCAGCAGCTTCGGGAAGTCGGCCACCGCCGACCGAGGTAGCACCGTCGCCGGCTCGCCCCCCGCGCTGGCGCGTTGCACGCTCTGGCTTCTCGCCCGTAGCACTCTGCCCGCTGCTGTCTCTCCCCAGAGTTCTCCCAGGAGGACATGGCCAAGAGCCTGCTGCACATGATCAGCAACGACATCGGGCAGCTGGCTTGCCTGTACGCGAGGCTGCACCGCCTAGACCGCGTGTACTTCGGCGGCTTCTTCATCCGCGGCCACCCCGTGACCATGCGCACCATCACCTACAGCATCAACTTCTTCTCCAAGGTACCGGGACCCCGCCTCCTGCCTCGGCCGCTGCCCTGGGCTTCGCTCCTGCCAGGCACTCCCGCGGGGACCCCCAGGGTCTTCAGAACTAGCCCAGCCAGGGGCGAAGGGGTCTGAAGGCAGGCAGCCGAGAAGCTGGGCGCCCACTGCCCAGCGTCCTGTGCTTGGGTGCCATGGCCGTCCCAGAGCATGGGCACGTCACCAGTGGCCAGCATTCCGGGGACTGTCTCCTGCTGCCGGCGAGCTTCCCTGAGCTCTGAGCCATCTGTTGTGCTGTGGGGCCGGCAAGCAGGGTGGTGGGGCGGGCCTGTGTGTCATCGAAGAAGCTGGTTCCCCTCAGGCCTCCCTGAACGGCAGGCTTTTGGACTCTGCGTTTGAGCACAGTTCTGTTCGTGAGTCGTTGTGGACAGTTCGGGCCCCGCACTCAGCGGCAGGCCACCTGCGCTAGGTCACTTCAAAGCCGGACGGGTTTAGCTGTGTGCGGGGGGCCCGCCCGCCTCAGGGGGGTTTCGCCGTCACAGGGGGAAGTCCAAGCACTGTTCCTGAGACACGAGGGCTACCTGGGGGCCATTGGAGCGTTTCTGAAAGGAGCTGAACAAGACAGTGAGTAGAGAGTGGCCGTGGGGTGTGGCCTGGACCCGCGTCAGGGCGGCGTGGGGGCTCGTGCGGCCAGGGGAGGTGGACGCAGCGAGGCTGCAGGGAGCAGCTGGAGAGGGTCCACGACAGTGAACGAGCTAGCCCTCCCCAGCTCAGTCGTCCGCACTGTGCCGCAGAGGCCGAGTGAGACGTAGTGGCCTTTGGGGACCCCTCCCCGGTCGTGGCGGGCCCTTCGCTGTGTGTGATTCTGCTGGCGGAACAGTGGAGACTGACTCACGTGGCTTCGTCTGTGACGTGACCAGCCCGAGGGTCCTTGCGAGTGACAAGGGCTCCGTGCAGGGACCACAGGCACGTGGCCTCCCTTCCTGCTCCCACCTCCTTGCTGCCAGCCAAGCCGGTCTCCTTGGCCCAGGCCCTGCTGGTCTGTGCTCTGAAGGCCACCGGCAGGGGGTGTCGCAGGCACAATCCTCGGGGGTCGGTGCCGATTGGAACAGCCCGTGTCCCTCACTGGCCTCCAGTTCACTTTCTCGTGGGAGACAAGTTAGGGGGACATTTCTTAAGTTTTAAAAGGTCATTCAGGAGGTTCCAGTGGTAGTGAGAAAGAGTGACACGGGACGAAACCCCTGGCCCGCCTGGCGTGGTGGTCACCCCCCGCGGTCCCCCAGGTTGACACCCTGCATCCCATCTGCAGACCCGAACCAGTACAGCTGGGGCGAGAACTACGCAGGCAGCTCCGGCCTGATGAGCTCGTCGCCTGAGCTTGGCCCAACGCAGCGGGCAAGGAGCGGAACCGTGAGTACAGGTCCGGGGTCTCCAGGGGTCCTAAGGAAAACCCCCGTGTGTGGCAGCCCCTGGGACCGGGCGCTCCGACCCCTGACTTTGAGGAGAAGCAGGCGCCCGCAGCTGGCCTCCTCCCCCATCCTACGTGTGTGTTCTTGGAGCCTGGGCTTGTTGGGGGTGCCGTTCCCCGGGGCATGGGACCCTTCACAGCAGAACCGGTCAGAACCCAGAGTCACAGGAGTGCGTCCCCTCCTCCCGCCTTAGACCCTGTCTGCCTGACAGTTTCAAGGTGGTGCCAGGCGCACAGAGGCCGCTCTGCTTGGGAGGCTCCGGCCCATCCCACAGTCCCCTCGTGAGGTGCGGCCCGCCATGACGGGCGGGGGCTCCCCAGCCTGCTGAGCCGGCACCAGTGTCAGCCACACGGTGGATGCCGCTGCCATGGCCGTGGCCTGGTAGAAATGGTGGCACGGGCTGTTGCAGACTTCCTGACAGCCCCAAACGGCAGGTTACTCTTGTGAGCCATAGAGCAGTTGTCAGAGCAGGCCAGACGGGTGCCCGCGACAGGTCTGGGCACCGTCAGAATGCCCCCTCGGACCGGCCTGCGGGTTCTGACCTCGTAGACGCAGATTCCCTCGCAAGGCAGACAGCGTTTCAGGAATGTGCCTGAGTTAGGATGTCCAGGACAGTCCTACGTGGGCCACCCTGCGGTCTGCACGGCCGGGCCCGCATCGCCGCCTGCACTCCCCATCCGTGCGGTCCTGACCGGGCTCTTCCCAAGGGCCGGCCAGGCCCTGGCCCCAAGCCTGGTCAGTGGTGACCGGCGCATGGAGAAGGGTCTCCCCATCTTTCAGCCCCCATTTGTTGGGTGGTGATGTGGATGCCACTCCACAGTCTAAAATCTGAGCTACATGGGAAATAACTTTGCAGCCAGTGCTGCAGGGCGACACGGGGCTGTCCTCTGGCAAGACGGTGTGGGTGGCAGGCCACGCGTGGCCCTGCGCGGTCAGTGTGGGGGTTGGGCTGCGGTGCAGAGGGACCAGGTCACTTCTGTGGGTTTGTTTACGTGGCCTGAGCAAGGCGAGCTGAGGGCGGGCCGCCAGCTTGTCAGGAGCGAGAGCCATCGAGGACCGGCGAGTCAGGGACGCTGGGAGCCCGTGATAAAGGTGACCTCTGTCCCCTTCCTTACCTGCGTTGAGATTGCTCACTGGCTCCAGGCCAGACTTAGCCGCACACGCGAGCTCTGAAAACCGCGTGCCTCGTGGATGGGCCGTGTCCAGACCGTCCCAGCTCAGGACACGCCGCCCCTCCGCCCCGCCTGCTCGCCACGCAGGGAAGCACCGGGTTCCGGGGATGGTGGAGGCGGTGGTGGCTGCCGCTCGCATCTTGGAACCCTGGCCGCTGCGCACGCGCCTTGTCTGCTCTGCCTCGTAGAGCTCGGCCCCCGGGTCAGGGGCCACCCATTCGAAGAACACTCGGGCCAGGCGTGCGTGGCCCGGCCCTCGCCGAGCATAGCTGGGGAGGCTGTTTTGGTTGCGACGTGTGGTCAGCAGACACGCTGTGGACAGGTGCTGTGTGCCCCCACGGGGTCGCCTGGCCTTCCGGGAACAGACCCTCGGTGGGAGCCACAGGGCCAGGACCCACCGGCCAGTGAGTGAGGGCAGCGCCTGTGGCATGCGCAGCTAGTTGACCGCCTGGTTCTCAGTGAAGAGCTGGCTCCAGAACCTGCAGACAGTCGTTCTGGTATCTGAGGAGAAGCAGCTGACGCGTCCACATTCTCGTCTTCCCAGTTCGACTTGTTGGAAATGGACCGGCTGGAGAGACCGCTGGTCAACCTGCCGCTTCTCCTGGACCCGTCTTCCTATGTGCCGGACACGGTTGACCTCACGGACGACGCCCTGGCCCGCAAGTACTGGCTCACCTGCTTCGAGGAGGCCCTGGACGGGGTGAGGGGATGGGGCGTCGCGGACGCTGTGTGTAGGCACTCCAGGGCCTCGGGAGGCGTGGTACAGGGTCGGGGGGCGTCTGTGTCTGAGGCGAGAGGGATGCCCGTCGGTGCTTCGGTGGACGCGTGACTCCCGGTGCTTTGTTGGGGTGTGGCGTCAGCGAGCACGGGTCTCACAAACACGCCAGTCACTTGGCTAGCTGCTGCGTGTCTCCAGAAAGCACATGGTTGGCCCAGGGGTTAGGCAGCGGCGGCTCAGGCTGTTGCAGCCCCGTGGGAACAGCTGAGTCCCCATAAAGCCCCTTGAGAGGCCCCTGGGGTCCGCCCTCCACCCCGCGTGGGATCTGAGGATGTCCAGAGCCACTTGGAGCACGTGACGAGTAGGATGTGGGGACTTGTGTCAGGTGACGTGGGCCTGAGCCTTGGGTGCAGTGTGGTGTTCCCTGTTCCCGCTCCCAGGGGAAGGCCAAGCAGACTGGCCTGTCACCGGTGGTTCCCGCCGACGCCACCTGGTCATGTGCGGGGGCAGCGGCAGGTCTTTGCTGACCACCGTCCTTGGCAGGTGGTGAAGCGTGCTGTGGCAAGCCAGCCGGGGTCAGCGGATGCAGCCGAGAGGGCGGAGAAGTTCCGCCAGAAGTACTGGGACAAGCTGCAGACGCTGCGACACCAGCCGTTGTGAGTGCGAGGCTCCTGCAGGGGGCCGTGCGTAGCCGGCCAGCGAGTGGTGCCGGGGCGATCCCTCCGTGGGGTGTGTGCTCACGCGGGGCCCAGCCGCTGCCCTGCAGTCCCGTGAGGCCCTGCGCACGTCCCCGAGCACACACTGGGACGTCCAGCCAGCCGGGGCCCTGGGCCTCGCCTCCCCTGCTGGCGCCAGCACCCTGGGAGGGGGACCCTGGAGCGGGGCTGTGCTGGCCGGCTCAGCCACTTCCTGCCTGGCTCTGTCCTCAGTGCTTACGGGACCCTGACCGTGCGGAGCCTCCTGGACACGAGGGAGCACTGTCTGAACGAGTTCAACTTCCCAGACCCGTATTCCAAAGTGAGTGCGCGTCGGCGCAGGGGCGCAGGGGCCGGGGCGTCCTGTCGTCTGGCAAGCGGGTTTGGTGGCAGCCCAACCCCCAGCACTGGCGATGGGCTGTGGCCTGGGACCGCCCTGGCAGGCCTGTCCCCTGAGTGCTGGGCTGCCCCCCGATTGGCGGTGCCCACTGAGGAGCGCTGGGTCGGAGGCCCTACAGTGACCGCAGAGCGGGGAGTGTCCTGGGGGCTCCAGCCAGTGGCCAGTGGGGGGGCTCGTGGTGGGAGAGAGGCATCTGACTTGGCAACAGGACTGGGTCGTGAAGTCTTTGGCCTGAGTGAGGGCCACCTTGGTTTTGGCCAGGAGGGAGCCGGCCCACCTGTGGGTGGGGTTGGCCAGGAGTCTCGGCACTGGTGTCTGTGGACATCAGACCTGCTCTTGGAGTGACAGGCCAGCCAGAGCCTGGCAGGTGGCCACTGACCAGGGGTCTGGGTGTCCGGGAGTAGTGGGCAGGGCCACTGCAGCCCACTGATTCCTCCACCCCCTCTCACTGGGAGTCTGGGGACCGGGATTTGGGGACGGGGGCCTATGTGCTGAGGGCTCTGTGGTCAGGGCATGGCGCCGAGGGGTGCTGGCCCTGCTCCTGAGCCGTGCCTCGAGGGCATCCGCACACTGTGGCCACCAGCGCTGTTCCGGTCTGACCTCGGCGTGTGTAAGCCATGCCAGGGCATCGCACCGAGTGCCTCGTTCTTGGAGCGTGCGTGCCACACAGCACCCCCAGCAGGGCACCTGGCACCCCTCTGCCCTGCGGGGGGGTGGGGGGCCGTTGTCGCTCACGCAGGTCTCTGCCCCGCAGGTGAAGCAGAGAGACAACGGTGTGGCACTGAAGAGCTTCCCGCGCGTGGTCCGTGCCCTGGATGCGCTGGGCTGGGCCGACCGGCAGCTGGCCCTGGCCCAGGGGCTGCTGGCGGGCAATGTCTTCGACTGGGGCGCCAAGGCCGTCTCTGAGTAGGTGCCCCTGGGCCATGGCCCACCCCACACCCCTCGGTCCAGCTCGGCCCCCCAGGCCACACGTGGCTGCAGGTCCCTGCAGGCTACCTGGGCCCAGCCAGGGTGGAGCATCCCAGCCGCAGGCCTCGGCCCGGCTCAGCCCATGGCGGGTGGCAGTGGGGGACCTGGGGGCCGTGGTGCTGCTTAGGGCTTTGTGGTCCCTCGGGAGGGAATGCGGCGGCTCTGCCGGCTGTGCCGCCAGCCAGACATCCGGACCCAGCCCCCTGCCCGTTCCGACAGTGGCCCCTCAGGGCTGGGGCTGGCGTTTGCGGTGAAGTCCAAGTTCATGGTCACCATACGGAGTAGGAATTAAACGATACTTAACATTTGAAATGAAGGCGCGTCGCGAACACGTCAGGGCTCGAGCCTGTGCTCCACTGACCAGCGGCCGTGGGGGCAGCGCGCTGGTCTTGTCTGGGGTCCACACCGAGCTGCGCAGGCTGAGCTTTGGGTTTTTGTGACTTTGTTTTCTCTTCCCCCGTGCAGAGTCCTTGAATGTGACCCACAGTTTGGGTTTGAGGAGGCAAAGAGGAAGCTGGAAGGTAGGGATGCCCAGGGTAGCCTCAGGGGGGACTTGGCCCAGCAAGGGAGACGAGGACCCACCCCTTGGAGACGGGAGTGGGTGGTGAGGACAACTGCCCCCGAGGGGCCGTGGCTGACTGTCCCTGTGTCCCCCAGGGCGGCCCTGGCTGGTGGACTGCTATGACAAGTGGCTCCAGAGACTGCAGGTACCTGTAGCTGCCCCCGTCTGCCCCGCGGCTGCGGCATGCACAGGGGCCCGGGCAGCGGGACCGGCCAGGCCCTGGGGTGGGAGGAGCTGCTGGGCATGAACACAGGGCGGGGACAGGCGTGGGACCAGGGCGCCAGCCAGGCCTGGGCAGTGTGCCAAGGGCTCCTGGTCTCCCCCACAGACGCCAGTCTGAGTTGACCGTCCCCCGTTTAAGTCGGACTCCCGCAGGGACCGCCAGTTAGGTCGTTTGGGCCAGCGGTTCTGAAGACCATGGGCTGGCCCCACCCCCAGCGCCCTGGGGCCCGGCAGCTGCAGCCGCGGGGAGCGGAGTGCGGGCGTCTGAGAGGCTTGGACGCGCTGTTCCCAACTAAACGCCCTGGTTTTGTCTTGCAGGGGACCCCTCACAAATGTGCCTTAATTTTCGCAGATAACAGTGGAGTAGACGTCATTCTGGGAGTCTTCCCCTTTGTCAGGGAGCTTCTGTCTAGAGGGACGGAGGTGAGTGTGAGGGCCACGCGGGGCCCTTGCCCAGCTCCTCTGCTCTCGGTGGGGGTGGCACGCTCCTCAGCGCGGCAGGTAGGTGCGGGGGAGGCGGGGGCTCGGTGGGGAGGAGGTGACCGGCCAAGAGCGTGTGTCACAGGGCTCGGGGTCAGCCTGTCCCAGTGCCTGGGCTGTCTTCATCCTGATCTGGGGGCCACTGAGCAGTGACGGGTGCCCAGGGGCCGTGCTTCACAGCCGCAGCCCTGGGCGGGCACAGCCTGGCGCAGTGCCGGGCGGCGGCCAAGGTCCCTCAGAAGCCCCGGGTGTCTGCCGCAGGTCATCCTGGCGTGCAACTCGGGGCCTGCCTTGAACGACGTGACCTATAGCGAGTCCCTCATTGTGGCCGAGCGCATCGCAGCCATGGACCCCATCATCCAGTAAGCTTGGCAGGAGGCTTGGGGCCCATGGCGCAGGGAGCGAGGGGCGTGGCGGGAGCTTCTGGGGGCCGGCTCGCGGGGCCAGCTTATGGCACCGGCCCCTTGTGCCCGTAGGTCGGCACTCAGAGAGGAGAGGCTGCTGCTCACGCAGACAGGCTCCAGCTCGCCCTGCCTGGACCTCAGGTAGGTACCTGTGACGCGTCGGCCCGGGGCCCCACCACGGCCCCGAGCACTGGGTCTGCCTGGCACGGGCTGGGGGCCGGGGGCGGGGCTCCTCCGCCGTAGCTGGGGGCTGTGCACCCGAGACCCTCCTTGGACGAGTGGCCGTTGCTTCTGTGCTGTCTGCCCTGGGGCTTCTGCACACGAGCTGTTCGCCACCCAGAGCCAGCACGTGGGGGTGGCTGCATCAGCCCTTCAGTCTCCGGTGGTGACCCCGCTGTCCCCTGACCCCTCTCCCAGGCCCACTCCTAACCAGCAGGGCAGGACGATGAAGCTCCTGAAAAGGAGCAGAGTCCCTTTGAGGCTAAAGTAGAGAAGTGTCGCTAAGGCCCGGTTTTCAGCAGAGGCTGCCGCTCCCCAGGGCCCCCGAGCCAGGCGGGCCGCTGCTGCTGGCCTGCTGGGCACAGAGCCCACGCAGCTGGAGGGGTGGTGGGGTCCTCTCGCGCTCCAGGCTGGCCGTGGCCATTGGTGGGAGGCACCAGGTGTGGCCTGCACCTGCCTCACTGTCCCCTCCTTCCCCGAAGCCGCCTGGACAAGGGGCTGGCCGTGCTGGTGCGGGAGCGCGGCACAGACCTGGTGGTCATCGAGGGCATGGGCCGTGCCGTCCATACCAACTACTACGCGGCCCTGCGCTGTGAGTGCCTCAAGCTGGCCGTCATCAAGAACTCCTGGCTGGCCGAGCGGCTGGGCGGCCGGCTCTTCAGCGTCATCTTCAAGTACGAGGTCCCGGCCGAGTGAGGCGCCCGGCCCGCCGGACTGCGCTGCTCGTCACTGTCAGACGTGTTCCGAGGACGACAGGGAAACCACGTTCAAGTCAGAATGTTTATGTTGTGCTTCTGCGACTCAGAGCCCCGTGTGCTGGATGTGGCCACACGCTCGTGGCGCCGGGTGCGTGCTGGGGACACGAGCTCGTCCCGTGGGACATCGTAGTGGAACATATTTAACTGTTACATGATCTTTTATATAATATATCTATATAAATATATACTATATCCCTGACAGGACGCTGGCTCGAGGCACACACCAAATAGAGTTTCTAGAGCGAGACCGAGCTGTGTGCCTTTGCCGTTCGCTTGCTGGGAGCCGCTCGGTGGCGGCTGGGCCCCTGCTGTCCCCTCCTCCTCCGAGGCCGAGCGTGGGGCCTTTTTCGTCAGTGGCTTCTAGAACTCCTGGGCCCGCTTTGCCTGTGGGCCATGCCCACTGCCCCAGCCCAGCTGCACACGGGGCCAAAAAGGGCGCTGAGCAGCACACCTGGCCCAGGAGCCGGCCGAGCGGGGGCGCGGGCTCCGAGGGCCCGAGGGCCGGTGGCAGGCGCACTCCTGCCCAGAGCCGATCAGAACCCCTGGGTTTTGTCATGGCCTTGAGCCTGTGCCCGCTGCTCCCAGGCTTCCCCGTCCCCCGAGCTGGACACACCCCTCGGGGTGCAGACAGGATCCACAGATGCCACATCAGTGCAGCTGCGAGGCCGTTCTCTATGCCAGACCGAGAAGGGACTATGTGAGGTCTGTTTCTAAGGAGGGTGGAAGCCCCTGCCCAGATGGGCTGGCTGCGGGTCCTGCCACCGTGGCCTTGGGGACAGGACTGCAGCGTGGCACAATGGAGCAGCCTCTGGCCCAAGCAGGCCAAGCCGCGCTAGGGCCCCCGGGCGCCCAGCCCTGGAGAATGCAGACACGCGGGGGCTGGGGCGGGTTGAGGACTAGCTCGCCTGGTGTCACCTGCAGGGACCTGTGCACGTCCGCCTTCCTGCCTGCCCTTCACTCGTCACTGAGGCCCCCATGCAGTTGTTGTCCTGCTGGCTGCAGAAGCCGGGTGCCATGGACCCCCTTCCGGGAAACTGCTCCGCAGTCTGGGACATACAGCGGCCCCATTTCGACAAAGGATAGGGCCCGGGTGTCACTGCCACTGCCTTCCATGTTCTCGTGTGGGGCCATGGCCGGTTCTGCAGCCTGCCAGCCCTGCTCCTGGTGACCCGTGTGTCATGCCCCGCTCCATCACACCCCTGGCCCTGCCAGCAAGTGGCTCCCACATCCCCGGAACCCAAGATGACCCCGAAGCAGCCGCTCAGGCGGCAGAGCTGGAGCCTGGCACTGCCTCAGGCAGCCACCAGAGGGCGCAGCCAGCTAGAGGGCCCTGGCCAGGCCACCTCTACCCACGGTCTTGCACCGTATCCCGCCTGCACCTCCACTCAGCTCAACCTGGCCGCCTTTGTGCAGCCTCCCTGGCCCCTCCTCGCCCACCTGCCTTTTGTCCTCTGCTCCCCAGTGGTGGAGGGGTGCTTGCCTGGCGTGTCCGGGGTCCCCCAGTGCAGAGGGGCCCAGCCCGGTGGCACGAAGCCCCAAGGGTCTTCCCAGCTGCCCAGCCTGGCCCTCAGGAGGGAGCCGCAGCACCGCGCCCCTGAGCATTGGCTGGGCAGGCGGTGGGGGGGGGCCGTGGCTCTGAGCACAAGCTCCTGAACACTCCTCCCCTTCAGGTCCCTCTCCCATGATAGACACTTCGCCCCTTACCCAGCCGGAGCAGAAGGATGTTGAGAACAGCTCCCGGGAGGTAACTGTGTGGTTCCTGGCAGCGTCCGCCCAGGGCTGGATGAGGGCTGGCCCCCATTTCTTAGGAGGCGGGGCGCCGTCCTGGGAGGCCCGGCAGCCAGCATCCCATTTGGGCTCAGATGCCCCTGGCTGAGGCCCCCCTGCCCCCTGCAGTCTGCAGCCTACCCCTTCACT
>NW_011889090.1:984617-992423 GCF_000151845.1 Pteropus vampyrus | reverse complement strand
CCGGGCCCAGGCGGCGGCCCAGGCGGCGGCCCAAGCTCTCAGTTCGGGGGGCAAAGTCGTCCGCGGTCAGGTCCCCCAGGCTCTTGGACTTGGCGGCCACTGGGCAGTCCTGGAGGCTTACCAGGGGGAGGCATTCCCAGGGTGGCCGAGGGGCCAGGGGCTGGGGCCGAAGCCCGCAGGAGGCCACAGGTGCCGGGGCTGCAGCCCACAGGTTGGGGTTGGACTTGCTCTTGGTCACGGGGAGCAGGTCCAGCTGGGCGGCCAAGGCCAGGCAGGGCCGCAGGGACAGGCGTCCGGCTGGGGCCCCTGAGAAGCTCTCGCAGCCCAGGCTCCGGCCAGGTAGAGAGAGGTCGATGACTGTGTCACTGGACGAAAGGCTACAGGACGAGGACGCGCTGTCACTGTGGCTGCCTGGCTCCAGTGGCTGCCATAGTGGGTCTCTGGCGGTGGTGTCCGAGTACCTGGCTGGTGAGGGCCCAGCCAGGGCCTTTCGTCCACCCAGGGGCTCAGAGGGCACCAGCCCCTCAGTCTCGGCCCTTCTGACCACGGGCAGGGGGCCCGGGGCCCGGGGGTGGCCCCTGCTGTCCGTCTGGCTGCTGGGGGTGCCCTCGCACACCCCACTGGGGACCTCGCCATTGCACGCCTGCTGCCTGCTGTCAGGGACCGATTCAGTGTCTCTGTGGCTCCCGGTCCTGAGCTGGAGGAGCCCGGAGGCTCCCCGTGCCACCCCTGGAGTGCTCGGGGCTTTGGCACCGGGTCCCGGGCAGGGGCTGGGCGGGGCAGCCAGCAGAGGTTGGGGGCCGGGGCCCGGAGCTGGCTCCTCGGCGATGGTCTCCAGGCTGCACAGGGAGGAGACCGACCTCTGCGTGGAGAAGGAGCGGGCCTCTGTGGGCAGAGGGGGAGGAGCGAGTCAGGGCCCCGCGCCCACGTGGCTGCCCTGCACCCTGCCCTCCAGCTCCGCTGCTGCTCTGCCACGGGGGCCTCCTGGGGCTGAGGGCGGCATCGGGCGCACGGGGGCCGGGCCCCGTTACCTGGCACTGGGCTGCTCTCAGTTCCTAACTACGGAGGCAGCATGGGGGACAGAGAGAACAGGGTGGTCAGCGTGGGGGTGGGGCTGGTGGACGGACAGACGCACAGCAAGGCTGCAGGGGTGCGGGGGGAGCAGGAGGACGGCTCAGCTTCCACCCCTCCCCCCGGTCTGGGGCCCACCCCCCATGACGGGGTGCTCTGTCACCAGCCCTGGCCAGGGCTTCGGGAGCGGGGCTGCTCAGTGCGATTCAGGCCTTAAATGAGTCCCTGGGGCCGAGGGACACAGGCTCCACTCAGTGCTTTGCAAACTCTGAAGCCCCGACGTCACGGCTCTGAGCACCGTGCACAGGTTTGGGGCAGCGGGGCCGTCCAGCGGGGAACCACTGACTGCGGCCGACGTCCCGGAGGACTGCGGTGCGGGGCCAGGGGCCGGGACCCCTGGTGCTGGCCCTGGAGGGAGACCGGGGAGGGGATAGGCGCTGGCCCCGGCCGTGGGGACCAGCCCAGCTGGGCGGGGAGGGTGGCAGGGGCACCAGAGCCCTTGTCCACGGCTACTCTCCACGTCGCAGGTGTCAGGGAGCACGGCCTGGCCCCAGCCTCCACCCGGGTGGGGCTCCAGGGTGCCGTGACGGTGGCCAGACCTGCACCCCCATCTCTGGCCCCGGGGGAGTCAGCTGAGGTCAGACGGGAGCTGGGACTGGGGCCCGAGAGGCAAGCCGACAGGGCAAAGGAGAGTGCAGGTGACGGGCACACGAGGCGGTGGTTCCGGACATGGAGGTGCAGCGGGGACCTTGGCCAGGCCATGCCGAGGGGCTGGGACACCACAGGGGGTGCGGGGACGGGCGCCTGGTCTTACCAGTGGAGAACACGGGAGATTTACTCCTAATCTCCTCCAGCTTTGGAGCGAACAAGGCATTCATCTCCCTCTGCAGGGCCCCCGCCTGCCTGCGGGCGCCCTCGGGCCAGCGGGGGACCACCTCGGGGCTGCCCGGGCTGCTGGAGTCCGAGGACGCGGAGCCGCTGCCGCCCGGACCCTGCCGCCGGGCCCCCGGGCCCTTGGGGGCCCCTCTGCTTCTCCTTGGGGCTGCCAGGGGGGCCCCCAGCAAGTCTGCCTGGGCACGGGGCTGCTGGCTGATGGCCGCGTGCCGGCCTTCAGGCCCCGGGCTGGGCGGCCGGCCCCTCTGCAGGCCCTCGGCGTCCTCGCCGGCGCAGGAGCCCACCACGCACTTCATGCAGGTGGCGGCCACCTCGGCAGGCCCAGGGCCCTCGGGGGCACGAGGGAGCCGCCCCTGCACAGGGCTCCCGTCCACCGGCGCCTTACCTCGGGGGCTGCGGCCTCCAGGCCCCTCCTGGGCCAAGGCCTCCGGAGCGGGGCCAGGGCTGGGGGGTGCCACGGCACGGGCCTCCCCCTCGGAGCCCACGTCCTGCATGCCCAGGGCCAGCTCCGGGAAGGCCTGGCGGCCTGGCTTCTGGCTCTTGGTCGGGGCGCTGGCCGTGCGCCTCAGGAACCGCTGGCTAACGGAGGGCCGGGCCGGGGGCCGCCCAGCAGCATGACTGTCCAGGGAGCCGGGCTTTGAGCCGCGAGGGAATAAGCCTTTTAGGCCCAGAGCCTGCTTGACCTGCAAGAGAAAGAGCCCACGTAGCCGGTGGCCGGCACCAGGGTCCGGCGACCACCCAGCCCAGTCTGCCAGCCGAGGTCACCAGTGGGCACGTTGTGGTCAGGCCGCTCAGGGCTGTGTGTAGGGACAAGGGTCTCCAGAGCAACGGTGCCAGGGGCAGTGGCTGCTACGCGCCCAGATGTACCAGGAGTGCACCCTGCCTGCACGGGGCGGAGCAGCGAGCGGGTACTGGCGGGCATCTGGCGGGCCCCCCAGGGTTCCCCCAAGCAGAGGCCTCAAAACCAGGGCTCTGTGTCCCCACGCTGCCCCCGCCACACCCCACGGCTGCCGGCTCTGGCAGGTGGTGCCCACAGGGAGGTGCTGGTGTGCAGAGAACCAGGTGAACACGACCCCCTCAGCCGTCAGCGCCCGCCCTCGGCGCTGCGGGCCGGGCGAGGAAGCCAGCGCGGCGGGCACAGACGGTGGTCGGCGGTCCATGCCACGCCCGGCCCGTGCCCTAGGGCACTGCCTTCATCAAGAAGCTTTCTCGGACTCCCGCCAGGCAGCGTCCCCCAGCCTCACCCCACTGCCCAGGGGCAGGACCCATGCCAGCTCGACGCCCCTGAACCACGGCTGGCCCAGGGCCTCCCCGGACAGCTGGGCCCAGGACGTCCCTGTGACACCTCTCCCAGCGGCCTCCCTGCCCGAGGAGGGCAGCCGGGTGACCCCAGGACCAGCTGGGAGTGCCGGGTCAGGCCAGTGGGGCCAGCAGCTGCACTCCAGCATGCAGAGGCCCGAAGGGCCCTCACATGCAGACACCCTGGCAGCAGCCACCGCTCCCCAGGGGCAGGGCTACTTCTGGGCAGAGGCACGAAAGTGGCCACACTTGAATCGGCTTTCTGATTCAAGGTCTCCAAGGCAGAGTGACCGGGTCAAAGTTGGCCGGAAAGTCATTTAGAAGAAGGTCCAGGATTCAAGCTCGGAGTTACTGGCCCCTGGGACCTCCCCACCCGGCACTGGTCATCAGGGCACAGAGTCAGAGGGTCACGTGGGGGTGCAGATGGGGAAGGAAGGGGGTGCGGGGAAAGCGTGTAGCTCCAGAACGGGGGCGGGGTGGGGAGGGCACGCGGGAGGCCTGGACCTGCTTCATAAATGCTGCTCTGTGCCCGAGCACCCCAGAACCACGTCATCACCCATGTCACATGAGCGGACCGTCTTCACAATGCTACCAGGAGTCACGGATGCTGATGGGCGGGCCTGAGCATGCAGGTGGGGCGGGCGGCAACACCGCCCGGCACCGGGGTACCTGTGAGCCCCTAACGGGGCCGTGCTTCTAAAGGTGGACGTGGGACAGGGAGAAGCCCACTGCAAGACCAAAGAGACAGAGAAGGCGTGAGGTGCCGGCAGCGGGGTGCTGAGCCCGAGGAGGCCGGCGGACACATGGCAGGCAGAAGGACGCTGGACGACAGAGAGCTGGGAGGCCGGCAGGGCCGGAGTCCGGCCGGTGGCTCCGCGTTGAGTGTGGCAGGACAGAGGCGGTCAGTGCAGGGACCCGCTCGGGAGCCCGTGCCTGCCTCACAGACTCCCAGGGGCTGGCCCTGCCTGGACCTGACACAGAGCCGGGGACCCCTGGGCCCTGCGGACCGGGAAAGTAGAGCAAGACCCCCCTCTTGGGGCAGCCACGGGGCTGCAGTGGGGCAGCGCCAGGCAGATGCCGTCGGAGGAGACTGAGCAGTAGAGGGGGGTAGGCTCAGGGAGAGTCAGGAGGGCGGCCAGGGGCACCCGGGAAGGGCCGGATGTCCGTGTCCTGGTGCTATCTGCCAGGTGGCCCCACCGCTCAGCGCATGGGCGGAGAAACGGGCCCAGCGAGGAAACCAGCAGGCGTCACGGCCCTGGGGGCAGTGCGGGGGCGGGGCAGGTGGCACTCACCTTACCACTGATGTCACTGAGGGCTACGTGGACAAAGATGGAGGCCTCTTCCATCCCCTCCAGGTACACGTGCCGGTAGCCTGGAACAGTCGGGGTCACGGCTCACCCCGCCCCCTACACTGCTCAGAGGTCTCAAAGTCCTGAATATAACCCATAAGCCTGGACTCTGCCTCCTCCGGGAAGCCTGCCAGCAATGCTCTGGCCCACATGGACCTCCTCCCCTTCCTGGGGGCCCCGCAGCCTGACACCCCGCCCTGGACACGAAGTGCCCGTGGCCTCGGCCCCCTTCCCCAGCTCCCTCTGTGTCCAGGCCCACCCACAGCAGACTCGGGGGCAGAAGTCGAGCTCCGCCCTGCCCTGGACCCCTTGGCTGGCCTGCAGGGACGCTGGTCTCTGCAGGGGACTTGAGCCCAGCCCGCTGGCCCCGCCCACCTGGCATCATGCTGCTGAGGGCCAGCGTCCTCTGGCCAATGAAGTCCCTCCCGATGGGGTCGTGGTCCCAGACGAGGAAGCGCACCAGGGCCACCTCTGGCATATGCACCATGAACACCAGCGTCTCCTCCCACATGGGGTTGAAGCCTGGGGGCCGCCGGGAGCACGTGTCACCTTGCACCTGGCTCCAGCCTGGAGGCCCCCGGGCCCACACCCCGTCCTGGAGTCTCTCCCCAAGTTGGGAGCCTGGCCGAGGGGAGCAACGCCTGGGGGCCAGGTGGCTGTAACTAGGGGGTAGAGGGCAGGGCCCAGACAGTGACCCAGGGCACAGGAGGCGGCCCTCACCCCCTTCCCTGCCCGCACAGGCTGCAGGGCCAGTGTGGCAGCTGTGACGTGGCCCTGGGCACGGTGGGCACGGGTCCCGCTGGCCACCCTCACCGTTGTCGTCCACCACACGGGTCTGCTCCTTGCTGCAGTCCACAGGGAGCCCGATGACCTCCACCTCCACGAACGGGTCAATGATCTGCGGGCAGGGCAGGGTGGCACCAGGCCCGGCTGGCACTCAGCCTCCCCCTCGTTCGTGCCCGGGCGGCCCCCCTACCTCCCCTCGGTCCCCCAGCATCGAGTCCCGCGGCTTGGGGAGCTGCTGCCCGCTGATGATCCGGAGCACCAGCTGCTTCTTGAGCTGCCCGGGCAGAGGGTCTTCGGAGTTGGGGTTGAAGACGCCTGGGGGGCAGGGCGCAAGGCTGAGTGGGGCAGGGTGAGTCCCACCAGCGCGGGGCGCACAGTGCACCCACCCACCCTCACTTAGCGGCCGGGGACCCAGCCCAGGAGGAGGAGGGAGGCAGAGATGCAGCATGGGGACGCCGGGACCTGGACACCGGTCATCTTTGTACCCCCCTGTGGTGAGCGCACAGCTTGTCCCCCTGCATAGGGGGCTCCAGCAGGTGTGTAAGCCCCCCGCCTCTGGGTGGGAGCATGGTGGGGCGGGGCAGGCGGTGGGTTCCCGGCCAGGGGCAGCTGGGACTTGTGCAGGTGAAACCAGAGGACAAAGTGCACAAGAGGAGCCAAGTGGGCGTGGACAGCGCTGGCACGGCGTGGTGGGGCGTGGTGGGGCGTGGTGGGGCGTGGGGGGTGTGCATGGGCGCGCGCGCAGCGTGGATGGGGCATGGGCAGGCGTGGATGGGGCGTGGGGGGCGTGGCATGGGCACGGGCGCAGCGTGGATGGGGCGTGGGGGGCGTGGCATGGGCGCGGGCGCAGCGTGGATGGGGCGTGGGGGCGTGGCATGGGCGTGGGCAGGCGTGGACGGCGCAGGTGCGGCGTGGGACGGGTGTGGATGGGGCGTGGGGGGCGTGGCAGACGTGGCGAGCGTGGTTGGAGGCTTAGGACTGTGGGAAGTCGCCCTGGCCTTAGCACATCGGGAGGAAACGAGGAAACAGGGTCCGGGAACAGGAGGGGGCTCCTACAAAGTCCTTGCGCAGACAGAGCTCCAGGCCTTTGGGGGGTGGGCCCCTAACGCAGCCCCCGCAGGTCCTTACACTGCGTCCCCGGGGTGACCTGCCAGGTGGCCCTGCCGCTGCTGCCTCACGTGGTCCCGGTGCGGCCCCGCCCCCGTGTCCCGTCCCCCAGGGCCTCACCCTGGCACATGCACCGCGGCTTCAGCACGTAGCCGCAGTTGCCGTTGGCGCTGAACTTGGCCCTGTTCAGTTGCAGCATCCGCCCCTCCGACTGGTAGTTCAGGGCGACTGCAGGCGAGGACGCGAGATGGCCGGGTCAGCACATGGCCTGTGTCCTCCTGCCAGCCCTGCCCGTGGCCCGTGAGCCTGGCATTCACCTCCGTGAGCAGGGGGCCCACGGCTCACCCGTGTGCACAAGCAGGGCCGTGCCTCCTGGCCAGCCGTCCCTGGGGCCCTGCCCAGCTGACCCCCACGCACCCAAGGACGAAGGACCCCTCCCAGGGCCAGCTGGCAGGACGCCGTGCAGGTCCTCAAAGCCGGGTGGGGGGGGGGACCGAGCACGGGCCCAGGTGCGCTGGCCACACCCCGTCGGCTGCACCCGCGCGGCTCTGGGCGCCCACCCATCTGGCAGCCGGCGTTCCAGAAGGGCTGTGGGTTGTAGTTGCTCGAGTCCACGCGGTAGGACGACGGGTAGACGCGGGAGAGCTGCCGCTGGTTGAAGCGCAGGTACTGTGCCGGCTTCTGCTGCAGCGTCTGCTGGGCCTTGGTCTCGCTGAAGGACGACACCTGCCAGCTGGACGCCACTGTGGGCACCGACGGCTGGCGTCAGGGGGCCCTGGGTGGCAGCCAGGCCCGCCCCGGCGCCCCCCGAGTCTCGGCCCCCCTCACCCTCGGTGTCCACGTCGTGGGCGCCCACAGACTTGGTGTACTTCACCAGGTCCGACAGTGCCCGTGACAGCTGCATGGTCTTCTTCTGCCGGGTCGCCCTGCGGGGAGGACGGGGCCAGGGGTCAGGACCCGGGGTCAGCACCCCGCCCCACTCAGGCCTGCCCAGGTGCCCTGGTCTGAGAGGCGGGCTCCCGGTCCGGCCGGGTTCACGGATTCACGTAGAATGCACATTAGGCGTCCCCTCAGCCCCACGTTCTAGGTGCCTGGACGGGCAGGGGACCGGCAGGGGATGCACCGAGAGGCGACACTGGGGGCAGAGCAGGCACGGGGCCCACCCGAGAACGCCTGTGACGTGCTGGCTCCGGGACAAGCTCGGGGACCTGCCCTGGGCCCCCGCTGCAGTTCCCCTGAGCCACCCTGGGCCATTGTGCTTCTGCTGTCGCCAGGACGAGACCCGGCATGCCCCACACCG
>NW_011889090.1:977096-983306 GCF_000151845.1 Pteropus vampyrus | reverse complement strand
GCACAGGGACAGGGCAGGGGGCCCCGGGTGCTGGGCACACCCGGCACAGGCCACTGCCCCATGACTCGGACCCGTCCGGGGTGGGAGCTGGCTGACAGGCTTGCCGAAGCCCTGCACACGTGGCCGAGGGTCCATGCTGGAAGCGCTTCAGCCAGAGGCAGTGGCGCGTGCGTGACCCTGCACATGCCCATCTCTGCACACGTGCCCCTGCACACGAGCCCCCCACGCCCCAGCCGGCCCACCAGACCCTCCTCCCGGCGGGGAGCAAGGCCCCTCCGGTGCAGACCCCACTGCGTCTGGCGGGAGAGAGCAGGACGCTCAGCGTCTCCCCATGGGCAGAATGGAGGGCACCCCATGCTCTGGAGGTGCGCCGAAGAGCCCCCCGTGGGCGCCCGGCCCTGGTCTCATCGGCCTGGGCACCGCCCACCGCAGCTCTCCCTGGGAGAGGGCCGGCCGTGGCCACTCCCCCGGCCCCCGTCCACTCCTGCCCTGGGGCGCAGCTCTGCCACCTCTGCCCCTGCCTCCTTGCCCTTGTGGGGGGCCAGGAGGGGCACCTGGCCAGCTCCTGCCTCCCATCTAGGTCTGTCCGCCACACTGTCCGAGTGGCCGAGGGGCCTGGCTGTGCCCTCCGGTGCCTTCCGGTCTGTGGGCTGCACAGTGGGCACTGACAGCGATTACGGAGGCCCTGGCTGAGCCCCAGCTGCCCTTGAAGCATCCCCCGTCCCTGGCCCCAGCGACCCAGCCCGTTCCCTCATTCACTGATGATCGTGCTTGCTGGCGGAGGTGCGGTGTGCCCATCTGGGGTGCAGGGAGCCCGTCTGGGGTACGGAGAGCCCGTCTGGGGTGCGAGGAGCCCGTCTGGGGTGCGGGGTGCCCGTCCGGGGTGCGGGGTGCCTGTCAGGGTGCGGAGAGCCTGTCTGGGGTGCGAGGAGCCCGTCTGGGGTACGGAGAGCTCGTCTGGGGTGTGGGTAGCCCGTCTGGGGTGCAGCGTTGCTGTCTGGGGTGTGGGGTGCCTGTCGGGGTGCGGAGAGCCTGTCTGGGGTGCGGAGAGCCTGTCTGGGGTGTGGGGTGCTTGTCGGGGTGCGGAGAGCCTGTCTGGGGTGCGGAGAGCTCGTCTGGGGTGTGGGTAGCCCGTCTGGGGTGCAGCGTGCCCGTCTGGGGTGTGGGGTGCCTGTCGGGGTGTGGAGAGCCTGTCTGGGGTACGGGGAGCCCATCTGAGGTGTTCAGAGACAGTGGAAGCCAACGTGCTGGTGGCCCTTTAAGCTTCGCCCCAAACCCACGCACAAGGGCCTGTGGACCTGGGTCCAACCAGCGTGAGCCAGCCCAGTGTCCCCGAGTGGCCGTGGCCGTGGCCGTGGCCAGAATCCGCGGTCACCCCCGCACTGTGAGCTTGGCGAGCGACACAGCGCCGACCTTGGGGGCTGTGGACGGCAGGGCTGTGGGCAGTGGAGGGCCAGCATGCAGCCCAGGGCTCACGCAGAGCTGGGCAGGCAAGGTGGCCTGGACAACCGCGCAGTGCCCACACCTCGGACGGACCACAGCCAGCAGGGCTCTCCGACCCAGAAGGCCCAGTCCTGGCCGCGCTGGGGTCGGGGGGCTGGGCTTCCACAGTGGACAAGGCCTGTGTGTCCCCTTCCTGGCCCGTCCGCCTCTGCCCCTCCAGAAGCCACTCCTGCTGCGCCCCACACACCCAGCCTGTCCCACGGGGACCCTCACTGGGACCCAGGGAATGGGGCCTACGGCCTCTGGCCCGGTGGCAGATGGGACAGACAGGCATGTGGGGCGTGTCCACGGCCCCACCGGCCCAGACAGCCGCCCCTGCCTGGGCCCCCTCAGATGGCTCTGTGTTCCACCCACTCGGGGGGGCCTGGTGCTACAGGTGGGGTGGGGTTCCCCATCCCCCAGTCCCCACACCTGGCAGCTCAGCCGGACTTCTGTCTGCCTCCTCCCCCAAGAAGCCTTCCCCGAGTGCCTACCCCTTGCCCCACAGAAGGCAGCTCAGAAGCAAGATCCCGGGGCCCAGCTGCCCTGCTGTGCGCCCCCAGGCTGAGGGAAGGTGGGGCCCCCACATCGCCCCTGCCTAGCTGAGCAGCGCCGCACCGGGCACCCTGCCCGCCTGCCCACCCGCTGGGGCCTCAGGCGCTGTTTTCTCCACCTAGATGTCTGGAGACTGAAAATAAATGACTTCCTGTCGGAAAGGGGCCTGTGACAGCCACCTGCACGGAGCAGCCCTCAAGTTTACGTCGGTGCCAGCTGCACCTCGTACCCCGTGGGTGGGACTCACACACCCTCATCTAAATACTCCATGGGGGGCCAGTCCCCCTCACCCCGGCCTGCCTTCCCGCATGTCCCAGGGCTCGGACAGTGGCGAGGTTTGTGACCAAGGTCTGTGACAGGGTGGGCACCCGCCACCCACTGGAGCCCTGCTCACCTGCAAACAGGCCTGCTGGGCTGGCCTGAGCCCCGCTCGCTCCCGGGGCGGCCACCTGCCTGCCACAAGCCCTGGGGCACCACCACTGCTCCGGCCGCGTGGCCGATGGGCCTGTCCTTCGAAGTTTGCTGTTCCCCTCCAGGACAGACCCCGACGGCTCAGCCTCCCTGACCCAGCCTGGCACGTCTGCCCTCACAGCCCCCACCCCAATGTGTCCAGCCGCACTGCCCCACAAGTCTGGGCAGCTCCCCAGCATTGGCTGGGCTCCGAGACCCTAGGTACCCTACTAACCCTACTAACCCCCTCTGCGAAACGCTCCCTGTCACTCAGGAGACCGGTCAGCAGCGGGGCCTTTGGCCCCCAGGCAATGCCTAAGTTCCCTTCCCAGGCCTCCAGGGGACAGGCTAGGTGGCCAGCCACAAACACAGAGCACACCTCCGCCCAGCTATCCCCCCATGACGTGACGAAGGCCGTGGGTCCCATGCAGCTCTGTGTGCAGGTGTGCGTGTGTGCACAGGTTCATGTGCGTGTCTACACACACAAGTGGACATGTGCGCACACGTGGACAGGCGTGTACAGACATGCTCTGGAGCCCCGCCTGGCCGCCAGTGGCCCCAGGGTCCATGCCGCTCACCGTTTTACGCTCTGCCTTGCCCCCGGGCCTCCCCAGCGGGGACAGCGTGGACACTGTGAAGTCGTTGGGGTCCTCACAGTCTCGAATCTTCGACTCCTTGATTAGGGACTCCAGTTTCCTCTTGGCGATGTGTTCCACACGCTTCCGATGGGTGGAGGCCTGCAACAGCCACCGGCCAGGCCCGGCATCAGTCCCCAGCCCTGCGGGCAGCAGCAGCAACACACCCCAGGATCTGGGGCAGGGCCGCGGGGCCTGATGGGAGCCGGGCCGGCTGGGCCTCTCCCAGCGGCTCTGGCTGCAGCCTCCCTCCTATGCCACGGGGCGGTTCTTGCAGCCACACTGCCCACCTGTAGCACACGGCAGGCACGCGATTCGCCCCGGCTGCAGACAGTGCCGAGCAGGCCTGAACCCTGCGCTGGAAAGCAGCCTCCTTCAGCTGCACCACGCTGCCCGGGGGGACCCAGCCGAGCACTCACAGGGCGCCTGGCCCACCGGGCCAAGGGTAAGGGGGTCAGTGCCCCCGGCGGCCACTCTGGACTCAGCAGCTCCGGGTCTGGAGTCCCCAGTGTCCTCGGATGGGCAGGGGCGAGACAGTACCTGGCTGGCCACACCCGGGCGCTGGCCAGCGTCGCCTCCAGGCTCCCTTCTGCCTGGGGCAGTCCGCGGAGTGACCCTGATGAACTTGGACCCCACTGGGGCACAGCCTGGGCCTTGGGCCTCTAAACGCTCTGGGCCCGGGCTGGAGCGGGTGCAAGAAGACCTCACAGAACCAGGTTTGCCCTCCCCTTGGGCCAAGCGTGGGCACAGCGAAGCAGGAGAAATCACTGCCTCGGGGCCGAAACAGTCAGCGGCCAGGCGGGGATTTCCTGCACGATTATCCTCACATCCTGCGGCCCCGCAGGGAGAAATGCGGCCTTCACAGCCCCCTAGCCCGGGCTGCTCAGGGCAGGGCCCCGAGGGAGAAGGTACTAACTACAGAGGCTGTGAGCAGGGGGCAGGAAGCCCTTCCTGAGCCTCCCATCCCCCCTCCCACAGCAAAGCTACAATGAGGAGGAGACAGCACTCTGGGGAGGTGACGGCTGGGACCCCAGCAAGGCCAGGCTGGCTCTGGGCCAGCACTGCTTGGAGGTGGGGCTGGGGATGGCCGGGCAGGACCGCTGGGCTACCCAGTGGGGAGCTGGAGGCCAGGAAGGAGGTGTTCCGGGTCAGAGCCCAGGCAGGCGCAGGCGTGGGCGGGGTGGCGGGGTACGCAGGAGGACCCCTTCCACCAGCACTGCCCCCACTTGCTGACGGGAGCCAGAGGAGTGGGCAGGCTGAGCACACGGAGCCCCAAGAGTTGGCTTGGAAAGGGGAGCCCAGACGGACCACCAGTGCTGTGTGCCCAGATGCTCCGGCACAGCAGCTGGAACTCGGGGTACGTGTCCCAGGGGTGGGCGACGTCCTCAGGCCGAGTGTGTGCCCAGCAGCCTGGTGGTTCGGCCAGCTATCCCGGGCGTCCGCCACAGCCCCCCCACCTCCCCGGCCCCCACTCACATCCCCGTCCAGGAGCTTGCAGTCCTCGTCGATCTCGTCGGCACTGTCCTCGTCGGACACCTCGCCCTCCTCCGCGTCCTCGCTGATGCTGGCCGGGAGCTTCTTGCCCTGTGGGAGGCGGTACCAGGGGCAGCCTCAGAGCGAGGTGCCTTTCTCAGGCCAGCCCCCCATTTCCTGGCTGCAGTGTCACGGGGCTGTAAGGCCTGGGTGTGCGTGTGGAGGTCCCCAGGTTGAGTGGCCACCGTGGACAGACAGACAGCCTACGCTGACCGCTCCAATCTGCCAACCCGTGGCCCCAAGTCGGAGGCCCCGGGGCCGGGCGAGGGCTCACCTTCACCAAGATCTTGCCCTTGAGCTCCTGCGGAGAGGGCAGCATGGTGGTGTCCTCGCTGCTCAGTGACGACAAGTCCAGCTTGTCCCCGAGGATGCCGGTCAGATACTGGGCCATCTTCTTCTGCTGGACGACACTGCAGTGGTTCTCGATGGACAGGATCACTGGGTACCTGGCACCCCAAGACGGGAGGAGCAGGGTGAGGCCAGGGAGGGCCCCACCCGTGTAGGACCCCGGCGAACGAGAAGTGGTCTGCACCAGGAGCCCAGGGTGGATGGGGCTGCCGGCCACTCCGGGCGGGGGGCCGCCGACGGCTTCGAGAAGCAGCCGAGTGGGTGGGAAAGGAGTCGGGGGTCTTAGGGACGAGTGGAGGAGGCGCACGCTTCTTCCCCAACAGGAAAAACAACAGCGATTAGAAACTCCAGAAAAACGAAAAGAAACATCAGCGCAAGTCGGCAAACTGTGGTTTATCCATGACGCGCGGGCTGGACTGGGGTGCAACGTGGAGCGACGGAGAGACCACGAGGAAGGGGACCCCGTGGACCACGACACCAGAGGCCCCGTCCTGGGATGGCCCTGGGGTCCCGGCACTGGCCCTGCAGGGAAGGGGGCACCGCCTGGCGTCCCGCGTCCCGCGTCCCGCGCGGCAGGGGCTGTGGACCGGGCTTTTCCTTACATGTTCCTCAGTTAACCGTGTGCACATTTTACTTGGATTTTTTTGCCAAAAGGCAACGTGATCCTTTCAGAAAAAGCAGGTCACTCAGACCTAAAGGACATGGACCGGAGCAAGAGACGGCCAAGCCCTGGGATGCTTTTCGGGCAAACTGGGCTGGGGCAAGGCAGTGACGCCCGCAGCCCGGCCCGGCCCTTGGGGGGAGCCCGTGCCTGTGAAGACAGCGCTGGCCCTGCCTGGGACCCCAGCTGGCACCTGGCTCCTCGGCAGCTCCGGAGACCTGGGTATCCCGGGCCCCTGCCCCGAGGGGGCCTCTGCTTCTGTTTCCCAGCCAGCCTCACTCAGCCAGCCTCACTCGTCCCTCCCTCGTTAATCCGCTCCCTCCCTCCCCGCCTGCAGCCCCCTTCCGCCAGGATCCAAGGTAGCCGTGACGGTTTGGATGGTGGTCTTCTATGTCCAGAGACGAAATTGGATTTTGTTCAACCGTGGCTACAGCCATAGCTGAGTGACCGTAGATTGGGTCGGGACACAGAATAGCTTCTTGGGGGTAAATAGTGCCGGATCCGCCGCCGCTGTTGGGGCTGACACCGGCGTTGCCACCAAGTGTG
>NW_011889090.1:974603-975746 GCF_000151845.1 Pteropus vampyrus | reverse complement strand
GGGACGGGCTCCGGGTGCCTGCGGCACCTTCTGCTCCAGCTCCAGGAAGCGCTGGAGGTCGGCAGCGTCCAGGTGGTCCTTGTGGTCACTGTAGGTCAGCATGAGCAGGTAGAGGTCCCGGCGCGTGGACATCATCTTGTAGAAGGCACAGAACTCCTCGAAGCCCAGAGTGCCCTGCTGGTCGTCCGTGTCCGCCTCCTGCAATGCCTCCGTGTCTCCCTGCGTCCCAGCCTGGGCCACACGTGGTCCTCCAGGCCCACCCCACCCCTCAGTCACCCCCAAACCTCAATCCACCACCCACGTCGTGGCCTCGCGGTTGCTCCCTGGGACCCTCACAGCAGTGACTTCCCGGGCTCCCTCTGTGACTCCCACCAAGGCCGTGGAGTGACCCCTTAACACAGACCTGACCCTGCCCTCCCCCCGTCCAGGTCTTGCAGGGTTAACCTGGCCCTGGCACAGCCCCCCATGTGGGGCAGCGCCCACCCTGGGCTGTGGGTGGTCAGTACGATGTCTGCCCATGGTGAGCAGAGCCCCAGGCCGAAGGCATGCGGGAGGGTCCTGGCTCTGCCCCCCACAGCAGAGATGAGAGGACCCCGGTCTCAGCCACTGTGTTCTTTCTGCAGATGGAGCGGCTCACTCTACACCCCCAGGAACCTCCAGAAGCAAAGCCACCGGGGCCCCAACAAGACCACGGACTCTTCCATGAAGCCGCTGGCTCGGGGAGCACCCTGAGGTGTCAGACCCTGGGGACGCCGAGGGCCAAGGCGCTGCCCTGCTCCCAGGGCCCGGAGCCCAGGGACAGACCAGAGGCCTGAGGTGGGATGTGGCGTGGGCGCCCGGGGATGGGCAAGAACGAGGACCTCGGAAGGTGCAGGAGACAGTTCCCAGCCCGATGGGGGGCTGTGTGACAGCATGATACTCCGGGCTGGGACAGAACGGTCAGCACCATGGACAGCGCCCCTCGTCCGCCCTGCAGGCCCCCTGGGTCGTCTGTCCTTACGTGGCCCCATAGTCTGGGGGGGCCAGGGTGCATGCCAGGTCGTGAGAGCCCCTCTGGACTAGCAGCATCGCCAGTGAGGTGGGTGGCCTCCGCCACCCCTCCGTCCCTGTCCCCGGGGGGAGGAGGGCTCCCAGGAAAGCTGG
>NW_011889090.1:971900-973975 GCF_000151845.1 Pteropus vampyrus | reverse complement strand
ACACTACGTTCACTCTTCACCCACCACACAGATCCCTCCTCTGATCAGGCAGCTCCAGGGGCAGAAACAACACTGAGATGTCGCGCGGCCAAGCTGACGCTGACCCCCGGCCTGTCTGCCAGCCGAGGTCAGCCCCTGCCTGGCTCTGAGCATCTGCAGAGGGTGGCCGAGCAGAGGGCAGGGCGGCCCAGGCACTCAGGAATCGGGGTCGTCTCCACCGTCCTAACCACTGGGGACGATGGCCAACAGCCTCCCGCTCACTCCTCTCTGGAATCAGCCCGGAGCCCAGCCTGCCTGCCCACCGCCCGGGGCTTCCTGGGTGATCACTGGAGGCCGACACAGCCGGGCCTGGGCAGTCCTGGTGCATGAGAGGCCCCGCGTGCCTACGGGAGGGGCAAGCAGGGTACGCTTCTCAGAGCCCCGACACGGGACATCTTCAAACCAAGACTTAGTGCTGGACCATGTACTCCATGAGGGGCCCTCCCCTCCTCCCACCTCAGAGGCCTGGACCCCACTGCGCTGGCCAGCCTGTGGTCAGGCCCTCGGGGCAGCCTTGCCATTCTGGAAGGGCCTGCTGACCCCAGAGATGCCCTTGGAGGTGGGGAAGGCAGGGGAGACGGGGCGCAGGGGATGCCGATCTGCAGGTCTGAGCCATCTGTCAGCTCCACACTGATCAGGCAGGCTCTGTCCCCACTGGGGGGCCTTCAGGAGGGGCCCCGCGAGCCCCCCACTCACGCACACACCCCTGTGTGGAGCTGGTCAGCTCCCCTTGCTCCAGCCAAACATGATCACCCGTCCATTGCAGGAACCCTGGGGGACCACCGAGGCCCGTGCCTGGCAGAGCTATCAGGCTACGTGAGTGTGTGTGCGTGCATTTGTGTGTGCCTGTGCCTAAGTGTGTGTGCCTGTGTGTGCACGTGTGTGCATGTGTGTATGTTTGTGCACATGTGCCTATGTCTTGAGTGACCATTGTGCATGCAGTGCGTACACGTGTGCACTTACATACACTGTGTATCCGCATGTGTCTGTGCATGTGCATGTGCGTGCATGCATGCTTATGCGCACGTGTGTGCATGTGTGTCTAGGGTGAGCATGTGTGTGTGTGTGCATGCCTGCCTATGTGCGTGTGTTTGTGCACATGTGCCTGTGTGCATCTTGGGTGAGCATGTGTGTGCCTGTGTGTGTATGCATGCATGTGTGTGTGCGCACGTGGCCTGTGTGCATCTTGGGTGAGCACGTGTGTGCCTGTGTGTGCACATGTGCCTGTGTGCATCTTGGGTGAGCACGTGTGTGCCTGTGTGTGCACGTGTGCTTGTGTGTGCACATGTGCCTGTGTGCATCTTGGGTGAGCATGTGTGTGCCTGTGTGTGTATGCATGCATGTGTGTGTGTATGCATGCATGTGTGTGCGCACGTGGCCTGTGTGCATCTTGGGTGAGCACGTGTGTGCCTGTGTGTGTATGCATGCATGTGTGTGTGTGCACGCACGTGGCCTGTGTGCATCTTGGGTGAGCACGTGTGTGCCTGTGTGTGCACGTGGCCTGTGTGCATCTTGGGTGAGCACGTGTGTGCCTATGTGTGCGCGTGTGCCTGTGTGTCGGCATGCGGGGCTTGGCTTAGGCCCTGGTGTCCCTCTTTCCAGGCAGCAGCAAGATGAGTCCCACGGGCCAGGCTGACCTGCCTGCCCATCGCCACTTTCCTGTCCCTGCCTGAACCGGGACCTGCTGGCTCCGCGTCCCTCCTCCTGCCCCAGCAGGTTCCGGAAGGAGAGAAACTAATTACAGCCGATAAAGGCCTCGCTCAGCGGAAAGATGCATTTTCATAAGTGCTAATGCCAGTTGGGACAGGGAGGCTGTGCAGGACGGGCAACCAGAGCTGCCGCCCCAGAGAGGGGTGCCTGGGACCCCGCCAAGGCCAGTGCACCCCACGAAGGCGGGGGAGCTACGAGGAGAGACGGGTAAGGGGTGCTGTCTTCCTCACTGACCCAACGCTCGCCCCACGGGCCCAGTCCAGCAGCCTGGGGCGGACCCCCGGGAGCAGCTGCAGCAACTGAGCATCCGGCCACGCGTGCCTCCG
>NW_011889090.1:965484-971850 GCF_000151845.1 Pteropus vampyrus | reverse complement strand
AGTCCAGCAGCCTGGGGCGGACCCCCGGGAGCAGCTGCAGCAACTGAGCATCCGGCCACGCGTGCCTCCGGGTCCAAAGCCGCCAGCCGAGCTGTGTCCACCCACCGCAGCGCACACGGCGCCCCCGGCCCCGCCCCTCCCAGACACCCTGCGGCCCCTGGCGCCCTCGTGGGTGCTGCCCGCTGCCCCACCCCACCTTGAACATCTGCTTCACCCTGTGCCGGGGCAGGTTCACGTTGAGCTTGTGCAGCAGCTGCAGGACCTCGCCGATGCTCAGGCTGCCGTCCCCGTTCTTGTCTGCCTCGTCGAACGTCTGCTTCAGCCACTTTGGGGCTGAGTTAGGGGCCACCACAGGTCCGACAGGGCCAGCCCACACCCTCCTGCAGCCCAAGTGCCCCTTCCCTCTTGCCTGCCCCAGACGTGGGGCCCACCAGGGGCAGAGGCCCCACCCGAGGCGGGCAGGTGGGTCCCCGGGGTCCGCCCCCGTGCCCAAGGATATTGGTCCCTGGTTCGCTGGCGGCGGGCCAGGCTGTCCTCGTCACTGATGCCAGCCATGAGGTAGCGGAGGCCCGTGACCCAGGTACGCGCCTCGTCGCCGCTGGGCGACACCAGGCCCAGCGACTGGCGGTGGCTGCCGTGATAGATGCTGAAGCAGCAGTTGGGGTCGAAGTTGGGTACCGCTGGAAGACCTCCGACTGGCGGCCCTCGCTCACCTCCTGGATGGAGTCGATGGAGACTGCGGGGGCGGGGGTGGGGGGACCAGTCACAGCCCTCCCCGCGGCAGGCGCCCCCACCCCACCAAGCACGCGCGGTGACCGCCGGGCCGGTCCCGCCTGAGGCTGGGGGTGGCTGGGCAGGGGACTGTTTCAGGGACCCTGAGGGTGGGAGAAAGACCAGGCGCGAATGTGCTGGGGGCAGTGAGCGGGCTCCGCTCTGCCCCTGAGGTCCATGCCCCCCACCGTGTGTGTGAAAAACGCACCCCAGAGGGCGGCACCACCCCCACTTAGCCCCGCGTCCGGCCTCTGCATCTGACCGAGGCTGCAGAGTGAAGCGGCCCGGACGAGCCAGCTCCATCCGGCCAGCTCTGGCCGGCTTGTCTCCCCATTCTGAGAAGGCAAGTGCTGGCCGCAGGGCTGCGACCTTGTGGCCACCTCGCAATAAGCTCTGGCACCAGCAGGGGGAAGGGGCGCAGCAGTCCGAGGGTGCAGCGGGCTCCGGCTCAGCAGGTGCCAACTCAGTTTGCACCGAGGATCTCATTACTGGCTGCGCGCCTGGGCCCCGGAGCCTCCGCTCAGAAGCTGAGTGAGCACAAGTGCCGGGAGCTCTGAGGGTGTGTCAGGGTCCACGCCCGTGTGCGTGCAGGCACAGGCGGCCAGCACCCCCTCCGGGAGCCAGGCGCCCCGGGCTCAGCACAGTGGCCCCCACTGCATCTTCCGCAGAGCCCCCCGCCAACGCCACCGGCACCGGCTCCTGCTGCTCCCATGAGGCTGTGCCCATCTGGCTGGCGTCGTGTCCAGAGCAGAACATGGGGGGCCCTGACTCCCCACCCCCTGCCCCCAGCCACCTGGGAGCTCCCACTGCCCCTGCCCGGGCGTGCAGAGCCCACCTGCCCCTGCCTTCTCCAGCTCCCCATGTGCACGTGTGCGCGTGGTGGGCAGGTGGTTCTGGGCCTCTCTATGAGGGGGCCTGACAGTCAGGGAACAGCTGCCCCCCATTCCTCCCTCCCGGGGACCCCTCCAAGGCCACAGTCAGCCTGGCCTGCAGGTCCCTGCCCCCTCGGGGTCTCCGTGAACCCCCACCACTCTCCTCTATTTGTCATCCTGTGCTTTTCCCGTCCTCGGCAGGACATGAGACTGGCCTGTGGCTGGGTGGTGATGGTGGTGATGCCCACGCCCCAGTCGAAGGACACTTTCTTATGGGCCAGGTCCCCAGGATGCCCAGACCAGGAAGCGTGCCTGTCACAGAGCAGGCACTCTGGAGTGAGGCAAGCCCCTCCCCCGGGAGACTCTCCCAGAGGGCCCTGGGTGTGGCTCTCCCCTGGGCCGGGGTGGCAGTGCTGCCCTTGGCCACTGCAGGTCTGAGGCCTGCCCTGTCACATCTGGGTCTCTCCTATCAGCAAAGCCAGAGGCAGGCCAGCAAACCCCCTTCTCCTGGTCCCTGAGGACACTTACGTGTCCCTTCCTGACCCCTGGGACCCCCGGCCCAGTCCCTGCCATGTCCGCGCAGAGAGTGACTCTGCCCCTCCATCCCCTGCACGAATCTTCCCGCCCAGGACCCCTCCTCACCCCGTCCTCACACCCCCACGGCAGCTTCTCACACCTGGGCCGACTTTTGGCACCGAAGTCTCGCCCTCGGCGCGCCCGGCCGGGGCCTCCGTGCTGGAGGGACGTCTCATCTCCCCTGCCAGACGGACGGTCCTCCTGCCTCTCAGCCCAGCCCAGCCTCCAGCACGGGGCTGGGTGCTCCCCACGGAGCCCCAGGAAGCTGTGCCAGGTGGGCAGCAGGGCCCGGCCGTGCCCCGCCCTGTGTGCTCAGGTCACTGCAGAACTCCAGGGCCCGCTGAGCCCGTGAGCGTGGCCCGGAGCCCCCTGAGACGCCCGGTGCGGGCTGCTCCGGGAGGGGCCCCCCACCCCGGGCGCCCCACTCACTCTTGGCCTTCTCGTTCTTGCGTGAGGGCCGCCAGCGGATGCAGGAGCGGTGCTCGTCCAGGAAGTAGAAGCGCACCAGGCCCTTGGAGCCGCCTCGCAGCTTCACCATCTGGGTCCCCGCCTGCATGGCGCTCATGCACCGCTCCACTGGGCGAGCGGACGGACGCACGGCAGAGACAGACAAGCAGACGGGTGCCGGTGAGCGCTGCGGCTGCCCCACCGCCCACTGCAGCCTGCTCCCCCACCCCCACCTGCTCAAGCACCGACCCACTAGGTGCCTGCGACCCCCAGGCGCTGGCCTGGGTCGCACACCAATCTGGGACCCTGTTCAGGGCCAGAGCCAAAGAGGAAGCTTTCTGCCCAGCCAGCTCCTGGGAGTCGGGGTAGCTGGCCCCGATGGCCCTGGGGCCTGGGGGCCAGGTGAGGCCCCAGGACGGGCCACCTGCCCACGCCCCACCCCCATCTACCGCCGGGAGCGGCCCCAGCAGCCACAGGACGCCCAGCCTTGCTCGCTGGCCCAGCCACAGGCCGCTCCCAAGTGCCGGCACCCCATGTGGCACATCCAGGAAAACCTCCTCCTCCTCCTGTGTGCAATGGCCCAGGGTGGCACCAGTACACGTGGAGGCCACGGTGGGTGGGGGGAGCACAGGTCTGGGGAGGCACAGTGCTGAGATTGAGCTCCAAACCATTCCCCCTCCCGGCCCCCTACGCCCTGCCCCTCCTCTGTGCGTTTGGCCCCGTCTGCAGCCTGCAAGCCTCCCAGGTCCCAGGGGAGGTGGTGCCAGCTGGGACAGTGGCTCACTGGGGCCAGGCAGTGAGGTCCACTGTAAGGGCCGTTGTGTCCGGCACCAGCTCGCTGCTCCCATAAGTGCCAGGGACCCACCCGCCAAGGCTTCACAGCCGCCTGAGTACCCAGCCAGCCCATCCGCCAGGGCTGTGCCCTCAGCCCCTCCTTCCCGCTGCCCCCCTGTGGTTCAGCCTCTGGGCCCCAAGGGCGGGCTCAGCAGAGGGGGGTGCTGCTGGAGCCACACGACCCCTAAAGGGGGACCCCAGGAGGCAGGAGGTGCCAGTTTGCAGGGGGGGCACCCCCAGGCCTTTCACACCCAGGGGCTGGGTAGGGCTCCGTCCGGGCAGGAGCAGGTTGGCCTGCCCCCTTACCTAGTGGGCCAAGCTGCCACCACGGGGACACGGCCACGCTCCCTCCAACCCACAGGAGGGCCTCTGCCAAGCAGGCCACCGTTCCCTTGGTCCGGCTGGAGGTGGACGGCCAGGCGACAGACATCCCCGGACGAGGGCCGGGGCGGCTCACGGGGCCCCCGGCCCGTCACGGCAGAGGTCAGGCAGTGGCAGGCGGCTCAGAGGCTCCGCGAGGACCCTCCCCTACTCTGCGTCCCCCACTTCCCCCTCAGCGCCCCCCGCAGCCCCCACAGGGCTGCTCCCAGGCCCTTCTGGCATTGGCCCGCTGTTACCTGCTGTCCCAGGAGGCCCCCGGGCCGGCCCACCCATCCCCAGGACCCCGGGCAGATCCCCGAAGGAGCAGCCTGGCAGGGCCTGCCGCGGGGGGGCCGAGCGCCTCTGCCCAATCCCCTGCGCTAATCCGAGCCGGGATCCAGCCCAGCTGGCCAGAGGATTTAGGCCAAGGGAACTCCCAGCTGGGGACCAGGAGGGGACGGGACAGGCAGCAGTGTTGTCTGAGGCCCCGGGCCACGAGCCCCCATGTCCCACTGGGTAATGACAGGCAGGACGGACAGGTGCCCTCCCCCCGCTGAGGACACGAAGAGCAGCTGTAAGGCCTGCAGTGACGGCCTCACAGAAGCACCCTCTGGGGCGCACCCTCAGGCCCTGCCAGGCGGTCTCCCCACCGTCCTGCCCGTGCTGGACGCCCAAGCCTGCCGTCCACCCTCCATCCTCGCCTGTGCCCCGCCGTCACCCCGCGCTCCCCAGGGTGGCCTGGAGGTGGGGCAGGGCCAGGGCCTCTTGTGCCCCAGTGCCCAGGCCTCTGCAGGCTGGAGACTGGAGCCGAGCGGGGGCAGGGCGACCCGCCCAGGCCTGTGGCCCACGGATGACCGGGCGCCCTGGGACTCCCAGCGCGGGCTGCAGGCCGCACGTCTCCGAGGCTGGGTCTAGCCCTCCCCGCCTGCCTCGCCCAGCTCCAGGCCCCTGGCTGTGCAGCTGCGGCCCCCAAACACCAGCCCCCAGCTTGACCCTTCTGGGTGGAGGTAGCCCATTGCCCAGGGCACCTTCGTCACTGCAAACCGTCCCTGGAGGCTGGGCTGGCCTGAGCCTACTGCCCGCCTCATGCCCGACCTGGCCTGGCGAAGAGGGCCGGGCCCAGGAGCCCCTGCTAACCGGACACAAGGCCACACCAGCGAAGGCCCAGACGGGGCAGCCAAGCCCAGAAGGAGCTGACCACACACGGGGCAGCTCCGGGCTGTGAGGAGCAGTGGCAGGCAAGCAGGAGACACAGGAGCGATGGCTTCCTGGGCTGACCGCGGAGAACCAGGGCCACCGGCCAGACTTGCGCGACCACCCCGGGCAGAGCCCACTCAGCCTCTGCCAAGGAGGCAGCAGCCCTCGCGGGAGGCCGTTCCCTGGGCGGTCGGGGGAGGGGCCCTTAGCCTCCGGGATGGGCAGGGGGAGACGGGAGAAGGAACCAGAAACCCCAGGGCCCATGGGGGCCAGAGCGGGGCAGGGGGTTGTCCAAGGCTTGGCCTGGACGAGGCCCGGGAGCCCACGCGCCCACTCCCTAGGCCAGCTGACGCTCCCACCACTCCCCGCTGCTGACCCTGCGGCCACCCCCGACTCCGGCGGCCACCCCTCCACGGCCCTCCCTCCCCCCCAAAAGCCCGCAGTTCCTCAAACCCCGGTCGCAAGGGGCCACATCTGTTATTGCCGCCCCCACGGCTAACCTCAGTCTGGGGGTGCTCCCATCTCCCGGCTCCCCATAGCTGCCGTGCCGGCCACTCCGTGCCTTCCTCGGGCACATCCTTGGGCTCTCGGCCACTAGCTGATCAATGGTCTCTTGTCACTGGGGGCTTGGCTGCCTCCATCGGCTTGGGCAGGGCTTCGGGGACGGGCACTGATTGAGTGGGCACCCCGCAGGCCCTGAGTCCTCCTCGGCTGCCCCGGGCCGTAATCCTCCATGGATCAGGCAGACAAAGGCCCAGCTGATCCGGCCTGATGCAGGGCCCTATCGGCAAGGGGGACCCCGGTGACCCCACCCTACCTCCGACTCCCCACGAGACCGGTGGATGCAGAAATGCAGCTGCTGTGCAAAGGCGGGGTGCTCAGGGCCCCAAGGTACCACGGGGGAGCCCCTGGCCCGGGAGGCTGTGTCTGGCACCCTCGCTGGGTGCGTTCAAAGGCCACGCCCTGGGTCACTGCCAAGCTGTTCGACAGGCCCCGAACCCGGGTGGCTCGGTCCCCAAACTAGGAGGCACGGTCCCCCCCTCCGCAACCCGACTCCTGGCACAGCACTGGCCTCAACGAGGGGACAAGGCAGAGTGTCCCCCAGAGCCTAAGACAGAGGTCCCTGCCTCCTACCCTCACCCAGGCCCCCAAAAGCCCAGGTAGGCAATGCCGGCCAGCACCCCAAGCCCCCACGAGGTCACCCGAGCCGGCCCCCCCCTCCACTCCCTCGGAGTCACACTCGGGGCCCAGGTCCCAAGGCCTGAGAGACCCCCACCCAATGCTGCCTGAAAGCAGACACTGGCCGACG
>NW_011889090.1:963814-964764 GCF_000151845.1 Pteropus vampyrus | reverse complement strand
AGGCAGACAAAGGCCCAGCTGATCCGGCCTGATGCAGGGCCCTATCGGCAAGGGGGACCCCGGTGACCCCACCCTACCTCCGACTCCCCACGAGACCGGTGCAGAAATGCAGCTGCTGTGCAAAGGCGGGGTGCTCAGGGCCCCAAGGTACCATGGGGGAGCCCCTGGCCCGGGAGGCTGTGTCTGGCACCCTCGCTGGGTGTGTTCAAAGGCCATGCCCTGGGTCACTGCCAAGCTGTTCTACAGGCCCCGAACCCGGGTGGCTCGGTCCCCAAACTAGGAAGCACGGTCCCCCCCTCCGCAACCCGCCTCCTGGCACAGCACTGGCCTCAATGAGGGGACAAGGCAGAGTGTCCTCCAAAGCCTAAGACAGAGGTCCCTGCCTCCTACCCTCACCCAGGCCCCCAAAAGCCCAGGTAGGCAATGCCGGCCAGCACCCCAAGCCCCCACGAGGTCACCCGAGCCAGCCCCACCCTCCACTCCCTTAGAGTCACACTCGGGGCCCAGGTCCCAAGGCCTGAGAGACCCCCACCCAATGCTGCCTGAAAGCAGACACTGGCCGACGCGGAGGGAGAAGGAGCCAGTTCCCACTGTCCCAGAGCGGAGTCCCGGGGGGCCCGGCTCCCACTGCCCCAGAGCAGAGTCCCGGGGTGTCCGGCTCCCACTGCCCCAGAGCAGAGTCCCGGGGGGCCCGGCTCCCACTGCCGCAGAGCAGAGTCCTGGGGGGCCCCTAGGTGCCTTTCACACCAGGGCCAGGCTCACGCCTCCACCCGGCGCCCACCTGCACGCTGCCCGCTCCGCTGACCGGATGTAGGTGCACCAGGCCCTCCACTCCTGTCTCACAGGCCCCAGGCCTCAACACAGTCAGCCCGGTGCTTCCTGCCCGGGCCCAGCCTCAGTCGGGCCCAGACACCTGATACGGCTGCCAGGGCCTCTCACCCGTCCCCCCG
>NW_011889090.1:963420-963764 GCF_000151845.1 Pteropus vampyrus | reverse complement strand
TTGGGCTGCTCCTGGCCTCCTGCCGTTTCGTGGCCTGTGCACCAGAGTCCAGGGAGCCAGGGACGCGTCGAGTGTGCCAGAGAGCAGGGGTGGGCTCAGATCGCCCAGCTGCCAGCCGACCGCAGACCTGGGCCTGCACCTCCCCCTCCCCACAGAGGCCCAGCGGGTCATTCTCTAGGCGGGGACAGGGGAGGGCCAGAGGGACATTTCTGTCCGTGACCCAGCAGGGGCGATGGGACAGAAGCATTCGTGATGGGCATAGCCGTCCACAGCTGGCCCAGGCTCCTGCAGCAGTGGCCAGGAATGGACAGGACTTTCTGGAGGTTAGGGACGTCCAGTGACCG
>NW_011889090.1:962904-963227 GCF_000151845.1 Pteropus vampyrus | reverse complement strand
GCCCATCTCTGTGCCTCAGTGTCCCCATCTGTCAGAAGGCACCTGCCCCTCGCTCCCTTCTCCCCAAGCCCTGCACAGGACAGGGCGGCCCAGGACAGGGCAGCGGCCGCTCCACAGTGGGGAGCCCTCACTGCAGGAGCTGGGAGCACTTTCGTTTCTGTGGCAGACTGCTCTTGTCCTGACGCAGGCGACAAGAGGCCAGCGGCCAGCATCTGCGCCTCTCCCCCAGGCCAGCATCTCTGCCTCTCCCCCAGGGAAAGGCAGATTCATCTCCCAGCAAAACTCACAGACACCCACAGAGACACCCACAGGCTTCCCGGCGC
>NW_011889090.1:961414-961758 GCF_000151845.1 Pteropus vampyrus | reverse complement strand
TTGGGCTGCTCCTGGCCTCCTGCCGTTTCGTGGCCTGTGCACCAGAGTCCAGGGAGCCAGGGACGCGTCGAGTGTGCCAGAGAGCAGGGGTGGGCACAGATCGCCCAGCTGCCAGCCGACCGCAGACCTGGGCCTGCACCTCCCCCTCCCCACAGAGGCCCAGCGGGTCATTCTCTAGGCGGGGACCGGGGAGGGCCAGAGGGACATTTCTGTCCGTGACCCAGCAGGGGCGATGGGACAGAAGCATTTGTGATGGGCATAGCCGTCCACAGCTGGCCCAGGCTCCTGCAGCAGTGGCCAGGAATGGACAGGACTTTCTGGAGGTTAGGGACGTCCAGTGACCG
>NW_011889090.1:959751-961364 GCF_000151845.1 Pteropus vampyrus | reverse complement strand
CGGGCAGAGCGGACCGGGCGGGCACCGGGCCACGGAGCAGGCAGGAAGCAGAAGGCTGAGCCCGAGCCGTCCCGGCCACGGCTCGCCCGCCAGACCGGCCTCCCCCGGGGCTGGCACCGCGAGGCTGTTCCAGGAACGCGGCCTCCAAGTTTGACTTCCCAAGGTTCCAGGGCCTCCTGTGGGACCCCCACCTGCTCCCCTGCCTGGGGCTGGGCCAGCCGCCAGCCCTGCCGCCTGCCCTGAGCTAGGCCGGGGTCTCCCGACTCCCATGCGTGGTGTCCGGACACTTGCCTGCTGCGACACTGGTCACCTCCACCGCAGGGGCCGGCACGGAGGCGAGAGTGTAGCCCACTGTCCCCAAGTCAGGGGAGTGTGTCCCCAAGTCAGGACAGTGTGGCCCACTGTCCCCAAGTCAGGAGAGTGTGTCTCCAAGTCAGGACAGTGTGGCCCACTGTCCCCAAGTCAGGGGCCCCATCACGGCTCCTAACGATGTGCCTGCTGAAGGGGCCTCCCTTAGGCGCCCGCCTGGGTGCCCTGCCCCCGGACACTGAGCCCGAGGGTGCCTCGGGCAAGGGGACGGTCAGAGCAGCGTACTATTCCCTTTGGCCAGCCACCCAGCACGACGTGAGGCCCCACCCTGGGGTCCGCCACACACAGTGCCCCGAATGGGTGGAGACCCTATGCGGGGCTGCCCAGGCAGGCCGCTTCTCCCCGCCAGCTTCCCAGGGCCAGAGAGAACGTCCTGTCCTGGGGGTGCCCCCTGCCCCGCCGGGGGTCCACAGCCATGGGCCTTTCCCACACAGGAAGCCGGTCCAGCCAACGGGAGCCCACATACACGCCGCCCTGAAGACCAGGTCCAGAGAGAAACGGCCCCTCCTCGTGACCCCCGAGCACGGAGCGGCTGGCACCAGAGGCAGCCCCCTGCGCACCCCCCACCCCTGCCGCAGGAGGGGGGCACCCTGGGCCGGGGCCCGCCCACTGGCTTTGCAGGAGGAAGGTGCCAAGAGCTGCAAGACCACCGCCATCAGCTCGTTAGCTATGCAGATGGAGGGCCGGACCCAAGACTCGGACCATCTGCTCATCCCCGCGGCATGCTGGAGAGACGTTCTGTCCCTGGGGCGGGGGGAGGGGGGGCGTGCGCTCCTCCCAGCTGATAAGGGACGCTCCGCTCCGCATGCTTCCTCCTGCAGTCGGCCAGGCCCTCGGCTCAGAGCACGGGGACACAGGGTGGGCTCACGGCTGCCCCTGCCACTGCCGCCCCAGACCCCTCCCCAAACCGTGGCTCCTCCCTTGCTGGCTGCTGCCGCCGGGTGTCAGATCTCGCTGGACCCTGGGCCTTGGGGCCCCACGGCAGCATCCAGTCCCTGCACAGTCAGCAGGAGGGCGTCCTGCACCCGGAAAGCCCCCCCACCCATGGGATCCCAGCCACCAACTGGGACAGGGGCTGTGGTCAGGGAGTTGGTGCTCTCAGGGGTGGCGGGACCACACAGCCAAGCCAGAAGTGTCTGTGCCACCAGCCCACGTGCACCTGCCACACTGTCCCCCATTCATAAAAGCCATTGCAGCCAGGGAGGGGACAGCTGCACGGGCCAGGCACACTCGCTTTGGATGCT
>NW_011889090.1:955135-959701 GCF_000151845.1 Pteropus vampyrus | reverse complement strand
TGCCCCTGCCACTGCCGCCCCAGACCCCTCCCCAAACCGTGGCTCCTCCCTTGCTGGCTGCTGCCGCCGGGTGTCAGATCTCGCTGGACCCTGGGCCTTGGGGCCCCACGGCAGCATCCAGTCCCTGCACAGTCAGCAGGAGGGTGTCCTGCACCCGGAAAGCCCCCCCACCCATGGGATCCCAGCCACCAACTGGGACAGGGGCTGTGGTCAGGGAGTTGGTGCTCTCAGGGGTGGCGGGACCACACAGCCAAGCCAGAAGTGTCTGTGCCACCAGCCCACGTGCACCTGCCACACTGTCCCCCATTCATAAAAGCCATTGCAGCCAGGGAGGGGACAGCTGCACGGGCCAGGCACACTCGCTTTGGATGCTTGCGGCCGCCCCGCTGCCCCTTCCACAGGAGGCTCAGAGAGAGCCAGTGCCTGGCTGGAGGTCACACAGCTCATCGGCCGCACTGCCTGGAACACTGCCTGGGCCGCCAGGCAGGGACGCCCCTGCTCCCTACACATGCTCGCCCAGGCCGCCCAGCCCTCCCCCGTGTCCATGCCAGTCCGGAGGCAGAAGCAGCAGGTCCAGCCCCCAGACAGCCCCCAGGAGGCAAGCTCCTGCCGTCCCCGGCCCCCGGCCCAGAAGCAGGAAGTTCTGTTGTGTGGCCCGAGTGGCCCCAGCTGCAACCCGACGCTGCCCCTTCCCTGCCTGATGCTGCCCACCCCTGGCCCACGGCAAGAGCTGCCCCGGGGGCAGACAGAGACCGCGGAAGGAGCTCTGCCCCGCCTGCTCTCTGCAGGATCGCCTCCCGCCCCAGCTCCGAGGTGCCCGGCGGCCCTGGGCAGCCTCAGAGGGCTCCTGCCACCCCCGCTGACCCGTGCTGTCCGCCCAGGGCAGTGCCCGGGCCCCCAGGTCAGGCCAGCAGGACACACCTGAGCAACAAATCTCCCTCCGGGGGGCAGGGTCCGGAACCTAGAGGGCTCAGCAAACGCCTGCCGGCCCCTCTGCAAGAGGCAGCCGCTGCCCTGTCCCTGGTGCTGACCGGAGCTCAAGCCCCGCCCCCGCCCTGAATGAGGGGTGCGGGTGGGGTGCCCCCAGAATCTCGCGGGCCAGAATACCCCAGACTAACCCCCGACTGAGGCTGGGGTCCGCTGGGGGAGGTTGGAGGTGAGGGGGCTGTCCCCTGGGCTTAGGGGCACCTCCTCCCACCGCCTGTCAGGGTCATCTCCACCCTTAGGTGCCCGACCAGGGGAAGGGGGACCCCAGAGACCCCTGGGGGAGGGGCCGAGCGCTGCCGCGTGGGTCAGCGGGTCAGCGGCGGGCGGCTCTGCAGCTGCCACGGCGCCTTCCTCGAGCTCCTCCTGCCCCCTTACCTTGGTCCCTACTGAGCCCACCGGGATCCCCCGGGTCCTCCATGGCCTGTGGGTGCCACCCCCTTGGTCACCGGTGCTGTCGCAGGGGCCGGGTGGCAGGCTGGCCCCACGTGTCCCTGTGCCCCCCAAGCTGCACCCCTGCCATCCTCGTCCCCACTCTGCCCGCTGCTGCGGCTGGAACCGCCTCCCGCGGGAGCCCCGCCCGCCTTAACCCTTTGCAGCCCGCCCAGCAGCCTCTGGTGGGGCGCTCGGAGGCCAGCCCCGGGAAGCTCGCTGTTCCCACAGAGGCTCCGGCGACACCTCCTGCCTCCACGTCCCCTTCTAGGCCCCCCAGGAGCTGAATGTCCCCCAGATGGCAGCTCCCTCCGGACCACCGGGACCTCTGATCATTGCACACAGCCTCCCCCCGGCCCTGTGGGCTGGGCCCAGCACTCCCGGGGTGGCCAGGGTGACAGTCCACTGGCTGCCGGCCAGGGGCGTGTGCACAGGGCCACCATAGGGTCCAGCAGAACCCAGCTCCTTGAGGTTCACGTCCCTCCTGTGCTCCTGCCCTGCTGCCCCACAGGTCCCTCAGCGGGGTCTGGGCGGGGGGGGCTGGGGTGTGGGAGAGGAGCCCCCTGCCCCGCCTGCTGCCTGGCCAAGCAGAGAGCAGAGCTGGGGGGGGGCGTGTGCTGAGCAGCCCCAACCATCGGTCCCCAGCCACCCCTGCTTCTCGGTGGCCGAGTTGGGGGTTAACCTGCTGCCCCACAGAGGGAAGTAACACTCCTCAGCTCAAGGACAAGGCTCTCCACCCTCAGGGGCTGCTTTGAAAGCTGCCACTTCTGCTGCGGCCCATCTGATGGGACTGACCTGCAGCCTAGAGGGTGGCCTGGGTGGGGGGGTTCTGGAAACACGGGAGGCCGAGAGTTTGAGACCGGCAGGCGAGGCCCCCAGGGTGTGACCGCCTCCTGCCCATGAGGCCCCAAGGGTGGAGGGGGAGGGAAGCCACGTGAGCTGCCGCCACCACCACCTGGGTCCGGCACAGAGAATGCCCCGAGGCCCACCGCCCAGGGCTGCCACCCCTCCTGCTCTGCCTCTCATGGAGACCGGGCCTCGGTCAGAGCGTCCACTGCCTGGGCTCAGGGGACCTGCCCTCGTGAGCCAACACTGCAACTCCAGTGTCCACACAGCCAGGGTCCCCAGGCCTGTGTCCGTGGGGCTGGTGGAGAGGGAGGAAGGGAGGGGCACTTAGCCCGACTGACTTTTCTGCTGGCGGCGCCCACGGCTGAGCGGGAAGGCCGGGGCGGGGTTTTCCAAGGGGGCCAGCGCTAGCAACGCCACCGAGTGCAGATGCGCGAGAGGCGTCCAGAGGCAGCAGAGGGCGGTCCAGCTCTGCCACACCTGGGCTCCGAAGGTCCCCTTGGACAGTCCCCCGTGGAGAGGACCAGCCACCCCGAAGCCGCAGAGCAGGAGAAACTGGGGCAGGTAGACAGGGGAGTCCAGAGCCGACCCGGGGAGGCGGGGACGGGGCGGGGTGCGCACCGCAGGGCCCGCCGGCCTCCCCCCGGCCCCCCAGAGTGGACAGAGGCCCCTGAGCCACCGTCTCCTGCACAGAGGCGGCTGAAACGCGCCTCCAGGTTGGGGTGAAGAATCCACGGGTGTCGCCAGCCGCCTGCCGCGCCAGCCCGGAGATGACTTCCGTTCTCAGCCCGTGATTAAAAGCGGTGATTGAGAGCCTAGCGCCGCACATGTTCATTTGCTTAAGATTCTGATTTCCCAAATCTCCTTTCTGGGCATTTAAGCAAAATTCTGTCTTTGAGAGCATTTGGCCTGGCTGGCGGTGGGCGGGGACGCACGTTGCTGGCAGGGCCCCAGGGGTGCAATTCTTTTCTTGTCTGAAGAGGGGACTGGAACAGACAGATACCTCAGGTGACGGGGAGCAAGCCAGGCCCCTGCCTGAGCCCCTCCGGGAGCCCCCGTGTGCCTTCCTGCCAGGCACGCCACCCCTCTGCCCCACGTGCCTGCTCCCTGCCCCCGCCGCATCCACCACACACGTTCCCTGCCTCGGGGCTGATGGCACCGGGCGGCCTGGGGTGACAGGGATGGGGCTCGCCACCCCCGGGGCAGGGCTGGGGTGCCCGAGGAGGATAGAGCCAGGGCTGGCACCCTGCGTCCCCCGCCCCGGGCCTGGGCCCCTGCCTCCCAGCCTGACTGTATCTGCGCAGAGGCCAATCGGCGGCCACAGGTGACGCAGCTCCTGGCTCTGTCCTTCACTTCCCCAGCATTGCCGGGGGAGGCTGTGCCCTAAGACCAGCCTGGACCTTGGTGCTGGTCCCTGGCCAGGCCTGTCTCGCTCGTGCCTGTTTTCCTGCCTAAGCGACGGGAACGCGGCTGGCAGCCCTCCCTGCCTGCTCCGGACAGCCGTGATCCCGTCGGCCTCTGCACGTGGAGCCTGCCACCCAGCGCTGACCCCATGGCTCTGGCTCCTTGTCCCTCCCGCTGACACCGCACCAGGCGTCCGGCCCTGCCGCACCTCCATCCAGGTCGGCCCCAGCGCTTGACACACTGGACAGAGGTCCCGAGAGGCCAGAGGTGGCCCGGGGTCGCCGTGGGCGGAACGTGGGCCCCGGCCTGCTCCGCAGCGCGCCCGAAGCCTGGCTGCCGCCTGGGGTTCCACGGCTTACAAGACGTGACACGGCGCTTCTCCGACACCGAGGGCAGCCGCGCCCGGGGCAGGTGCTGGACGGGGGCGGGGGGTCACGGACCAGGGCCACGATCAGGCCAGGGCTCCCCCGGCTTGCGGGCACCCCAAGGGCTGACGTGCGTGCACACGCGTGGTGTGTGTGCCCAGCACGCACCAGAATCGACACAGTGTTTGAAACAGAAAAGCACCCGAGAGGGCCAGGGACACAAGACCCTGATGGGGACGCAGAGACTGGGGACCTGGGGACGCGGCGGAGGGACCCCTGGCATGTCCCTAATCCCGCGCCCACAGGCCACCTCAGAATGCCAGCGTCACCAAGGCCCCCAGAGGCCACTGGGTCCACCCTCTCTGCTGTGCAGACAGGGCACCCGAGGCGCGGGGTCTTGCTCAGGGCTCCAGGCCAGGCAGAGGCAGAGCCAGGACCAGGACCAGACCCTGACCCCAGGCCACAAATGCCACATCTCCCCCGAGGTGGGCCACCCCAGCTGTCACACTGGCCCCTGCTGATCAGCTCTCAAAAG
>NW_011889090.1:951133-954305 GCF_000151845.1 Pteropus vampyrus | reverse complement strand
GTTGGATCTGGGGTCCGCGGAGTCAGCGGTCAGCGGAGGAGGTGGGGTCCCACTGGCCAGGGTGGTCGTCATCCCCACAGCATCCCGGGGGCCCCGCCAGTGGTGACCGGCTCCTGCACCAGAGCAAGGTGGGATCCGCCCACGGGAGGAAGCTGGGGCGACCGGGCGATTCGGGGCGGGCTGGCGGGGAGGGGACGGAGGCCCAGATGGCGGAGGGGCGGGAGCTTCTGGATGGCTCTGCCCACGCGTTTGAGCCCCCAGGGGCCAGGGGCCAGGTCCCTGCAGGGACAGACCACACTCGTCCCTGCCTGTGGCACCCACAGCCACAACGCTCGTCCGTCTACTCTGCTCCCTACAGGACAGCCCTGAAGCCTCTGCTCGGGCCAGAGAGGCCTGGTCGGGGTCATTGGTTCAGGGCCCCACCCTGGGCTGCTGTGACCCCATCGCACGGGGTCACAGCAGCCCGCAGGAGCAGGCACTGCCCTCACTGCCTGACCTAGATTTCACGCCCGCGGGCGGCAGCCAGGCAGAGCCACAGCCAGTCTGGTGGGAGGACAGGCGGCCGGATTCCAGGGCAAACGCAGCCGCACAGCCCCCAGCCGGCCCACCCGGGGACACCCTCCCCCGACGCCCCCAGCAAGGTCTGTCGGGAGCTGCCTATGACCTAGCCCGGTCCCTTCCCACAGCCTGGTCCCACGGCAGGCAGGCCAGTTCCCAGGACCCGGGCGTCCCCTGCAGTCTGGCCGGCCTGGCTCACGTGTGTGCCGTGCCTCCTGGGCATGGGGTGGGAAGCCGCTGGACCACTTGCACTGATTAAAAACACAGAAATCCTTGAAGTTGGAAGCACGTGCTTGTAAATGCATGCGAATCAGCTCCTGCCTCTGGTGATCTCAGGGCTGGCCAAAGGGGGGCCACGCAGGCAGGCACACAGCCCCTCCCCAGAGCCTGGCCACCCATGTCTGGCCCCCGCTGTCAGCCAACGGTTACTGAGCACCTGCTGGGTGTCAGGCGTGCACTTGGACTGGGAGGGTGTAGTATGCGAATCAGAGCAGCCCCAGCCTCATGGAGCTTCTGACCGGGGCGGGGAGAGCAGAGGACAGCCCTGGTCCCAGTCCCTTGGGGAGCCCCGGGTGAGCGTGGGCAGTGGAGGGGGCCCCAGGGCACCGCAGCCTTCGCAAAGCCAGCGAAGACCAGCATGGCACACTGCAGAGCAGGGCCCCTGGGGATAGGGGTTCTCCGACTCACGCCCCCTCCTCGGCCTGGGCCTGGAGCAGGAGGTCGGGGCTGAGACCAAGAAGGGGCCCGGGCAGGGGCCAGAGCGTGCCGGCTGGTGCCCGCTCTGCCAGCTCGGGCACGTGCCTGAGGCAGGAAGGAGCTGGAGGTGACCACGTGGCAGGGGCTGCCTGCGGGGCCCGCCCTGGCTGCCAGCACCCCGCCTCTCACACGGCAGGTGTCCCTGTCACAGCCCTCTCCCGACCTGGTCTCCCACGAAGATGCAATTCCTAAGTTCAGCCCGTCACCACTCAGATGCCACTTGCTGAGTGGCATCTTCCCTGATGGAATGAAAATCATTTAAAGTCCTGAGTGGGAGCGCGTGAGCCCGCAGCAAACAAACTGAGTGCATGGTCAGATGGGGCTCTCGTCACGGTGACTGCTGACTCGTCACGGTGTCTCCACCATGGGAAGAAGGCCAGGCCACCCCCGGAGGGGCCATGCAAGGCACGGCCCATGGCTTAGCCCCAGCGGGGTGTCTGGGGCATCTGGGGTGTGCAGAATAGGCTGGCACCTGCAAGGTTCCGAAACTGACCCCCTAACAGCCCCCATTCCCGCAGGGACCAGGTACGGGGGGGGGGGCTTCAGGGCTGTTTACAAAGGGGGGTGGGTCACTGGGAGGCAGTGGCTCAATGAGCAGCCTAGACCCCCTGGGTGTCACGCGATCGAGCCAGACGAGCCGGGTACTGCGGCCCGGGAGAGGCGCCTGGCACAGGGTGAACAGCAGCCACATGTGCCACCGACCGCCGAGACCCCGGCCACGTGCACCGCAGGGTCCCAGGCCACGCGCACGGCCAACCTCCAAGACCCCGGCCACGCGCACTGCAGGGTCCCAGGCCACGCGCACGACCGACCGCCGAGACCCCGGCCACGTGCACCGCAGGGTCCCAGGCCACGCGCACCACCCCGGCTCCACGCTGTCCCAGACTTCATCACCTTTGCGCCAGAGGAAGGATGGCTGCATAAGCACGGATGTTAAAAGCCGGCGAGGCTGCAGAATGCACAGGGCTGACGAGTGGAAGCTGGGCCTTGAGGCCATCTGCACGGAGCCAGGTTTGTGGGGACCAGGTCTGGGCCGGGGGCCCACCGCTGCCCTAGACCACAGAGCACCCCGCCCCTGGGCACATAGCTCGCTCTTGCCGAATGCTTACTGAGTGGCCTCAGGCGGCAGGGAGGGCCAGCCAGGCGGCTGGGGTGCTCCGTGGTAACACTCCTGCCTAAGTCAGCTTCCCTGAGAGATTCGGCTGCTGACCGGCCAGAAGCCGGAGGGAGCCGCGTCTGGGGCACAGGGTCTGCCCCTCCCCCGCGGCCAGCCTCAAGGTGACCCCCCCACCCCCACCATCAGCCCCGGCCTCAGGGTGACTGCCCCTCTCCTCCGCAGACATTGGAATCGGACCGTGTTGGGCACCTCAGGAGCTCGGGCGTGAGATCAGGGTGGGGGACACATTCCCCTTTAGGACCAGAGAGAGATCTCGCCATTCCGCCTGAGTGGGTGCCCACCCACCAAGCCGGGGGTCTCCAGAGCCTGGCAGGAGGCAGAGGGGAGGCCCCTCCAGCTCCCAGACTGAGCATGCAGCTCGGGGGCTCAGCACCCGGCAGCTGCGGGGCAGTGGGTGCTGCCCGCGAGGCCGTCAGTGCTGGGCGCCGGTTCTCCACGGCCCCCGCTCAGCTTCCCGAGGCCCCGAGCCCGCCAGCCACCAGTCCTTAGCTTGCAGGGTTCCCGTGGACCACAGACCTGTGGTGGTGACAGGCCACGCTCCCTGCCACACGGTGACTGCCTCACGTGCCCCCAACACACACCTTCACTCGCAGCCCCGGCCGGACTCAGTGTGGGGGGCCCCGAGCGCCACGCCCTCGGCCCGCCAGCCCCGCCTGCGGATGGCGTGGGCCAAGCAGCCAT
>NW_011889090.1:943685-949343 GCF_000151845.1 Pteropus vampyrus | reverse complement strand
GAGGGAGGAAGGGCACCACTCTCTGGCCCCGGGAGCTCCGGGCCTCTCCCAGGCAGGGGGACGAGGTGCCCACTGGTCTCGGCTCCCACGCCATCTCGTTGACCGGTGGCTTCCCTGCACCCCACAGCCCCGGGGGCACACCTGAGAAGTGCTGTCCAGTGACCCTTCCTCAGAGTCAGGCCACCTACTTGCTGGCAGCCCAGCAGGGCCCGGACACTGCCGAGGCTGGCCCAGACCCCCAAACGGCCAGAAAAGGCCACAGGGGCTGCATCCTCCCCCTCCCCAAACTCAAGGGCCTTACTCGAGAGACGGGTCCCAGCAGGCCGCCTCTTCCCTGCAAGACGGAAGGGCCGCGGCCTCAGACACCCAGAGCACCCACAAAGTCACACCAGTGCTCAGCACCCCCTCACTGCAACCCGGGCCCTGGAGGGCAGCCACAGCACGCCCAGCCGAATGGGTGGCCGGAGGGAGGGCTGGAGGGTGAGGGTGTCCCCGAGGACTCTGCTCTGCCTGGAGGACGCACAGGCTGGCTTTGTTCTTGGGGAGCAGACACCCTGCCCACCCCGTCTCACCCCTAAACACACCAAGGCAAACAGAGGACAGACACCTGCCCTGCTGCGGGCGGCTGGGGCAGCGGCCAGTGCACTGCAGCCTGCCAGGTGGGCCACCATCCGGCTGGACCCTCACTCGCACACTGGCTCCTAGCGTCGGGGACCTGCCTCTGCAGCGGCCGCCTGCCCAGAGCTGTGGCGGCGCCTCCGCCCGCTGTGCTGAGTCCAGAGCCCCTTCCTCAGGCCGAGCCACCCACCCGGACCTGGGAGAGGCTCCCCCACCCTCCCTGCCCACCGGCCCAGGCCCCTGCCCACCAGCGAGGCTCAGGTGTGGTGCTGGGCGAGGAGGTCTCCGACCCTCAGGTGTCCGCCCAGGGCTGGGGGCGCCTCCCCACGCTTCACCCCCGGAGGAATGCAAGGAGGCCTCTTACAGCAGCCCCGCCCCAGGGGTGGCCACCCGGGGACACCAGGAGCCACAGCAGCCCACCCCAGCCGGGGTACAGGAGAGACACGCTGAGGCAGGGCCGGCGTCTGCTGGGGTGGGGAGAGGGTGTCCCAGTCTGCCGCACACGGGGACTGGGGAGCGGCAGAGCCCCAGGCCTGGCTTTCCATCGCCGGGGGCAGAGCCCGCGCTGCATGTGTGCAGACGGCGTGTGGACGGCGTGCAGGAGGCGTGTGGACAGCGTGCAGGAGGCGTGTGGACGGCGTGCAGGGGGCGTGTGGACGGCGTGCAGGGGGCGTGTGGACGGCGTGCAGGAGGCGTGTGGACGGCGTGCAGGGGGTGTGCAGGGGCTGGAGGATGCCCCGGCCCTGCCATGGTCACTGTGGCCCCAGGACCCCTTCCATGAGAGAAGGAGGGACTAGCCCCCAGGCCGTGCCTCGTGGGTGCGCAGACGCCCCATTAGCCAGCCAGCCAGGGCCTCGCCTGCTCCGCTGCCCGCCAGCCGCCTGCAGGTCACCCCCGGCCTCAACGTCCTCGTCTTTAAAATGGGTCAGTGGGAGGGCCCACACCGTCGGGGCCGGAAGCAAACGTCCACCACCTCTCCCGAGACCGAGGCCACCAGGAAGGGAGGCCGGCGTCTGCCTCTGGCCAGCACCACCTGTCCCCGCTGCCCGCACAGCTCTCTGCAGGGGGCGCGGACCCTGCACCGGCTGTGGCCTCACAGTGGGGCATCGGGCAGGGGAGCAGTGTCAAGGGCTCTGGGTCCCTGCCACCAGCGGCCTCTGTCCCCGCTCTCTCCTGGGCAGCAGCTGTCACCTTCGAGCAGAGGTGACACTCCTGTGGGGCTGCTCTGCTGCAGCTGGGGCGGGCGGAAGGAGACAGGGCCCCAGGCAGTCATTTCCTTGGGAACTGCTGGTTTGCTCCGTGAAGGTCCCGATCCACAGTCCAGCACCCAGGCCCTGGGAGCAGGCGCCGGGCGGGGCCGGGCTTGTGGATGAGCCCCTGTCACATTTCCCAGAGGCTGCAGGAGGCACCCCAGGGCCCTGGGCCCCACTGCGCTGCTCAGGGAGGCGGCCAGAGGCTCCGGGAAAAGTGGGGCATCTCGTGATGAGGTTGCCCGGAGGGGCGCCTGCGCGGGAAGGGCCAGCAGCAGGGCCAGGAAGCCCTACGCACATGAAACCTCAGGAATGAGAGGCGGACGCGGATCAGCACTTTGCAAATGAAGCCGCAAGCTCCTCGTGGGACAGGGTCTCTGTATGTGTCACCTCGAAGCCGAGCCACAGGAGGGGACAAGCACCTCTGGCCTGGCCAGGGGGTGGGGGGGTGTGACAAGCCTTGGGGCGCAGGGTCTGGCTGGGCAGGTGCCGTTGTCTCCCCACTGTGTCTGGGGAGACCCAGGTGGATGCTGAGGTGCTGGGCACAGAGAAGCGCCCTCGCCCACCATGTCCCGACCTGCCAGCAGCTGCCCAGCCAGTGCCAGCCTCTCGCTGACACATCGGAGGCCCCTGCAGCCGCTGCTCAGCTCCAGGCACCCACGTGGAGCCAGCGAGCAAGCCGGGGGGTGCCGGGCAGCTGCAGGAAGCACAGGCCACTGGACCACAGCCCTACGCAGAGCCCGTCACTTTCCATTAGCCCATTTCACAGGGGAGGACGTGGAGGCCCAGTTCCCTGCCCAAGGCCACACGGCAGCTGGTACCAGAACTGGGAGCCAATCAGTCTGCCCTGGGGTGGGGACCCTACCCGAGCCCCCAGAGCAGAGGTGCCACAAGCCTGGTCCCACTGTGCACCCACCTGGCACCTGGGTGGCTGCTCCACTGCGGCCCCCTCCAACCGACGCAGCGCCTGGGGGCCTGTCTAAAAGGCATGTCCCCACGGGACGGCCCCAACTGCCTGCCAGTCTGCACCCAGGCCCCCATCAGCCACAGCCGGACCCTCCTACCCCCCGGCGAAGGGGCCTGCTTTGACGAGGGGCATTTGGGAGACCTCGCCTGCCTTCCTCGGGGGTCCCTGACTAGTGGGCTGGCAGAATCTGGGAGCAGCCGTTCACTGAGGAGGGTGAGGCCCCCATCCAGGACTGCCACATGCCCCAGGAGGGCAGCATCCAGCTCCCCCCAGGAGCCCCTGGAGTCAGCGCCTGGCCCAGGGCGAGATGGGACAGCGGGGACCACGGGGCAGGCACGCCCACGCAGTCCGCACGCCCTCAGCCCGCGGGGCCCAGAGGCACGGGGTTCGGGCCCCTGGTGCTCAGGCAGGGGTGCGGTGGGTAAGCAACAGGACCGTTGTGGGGGGCTGAGTGCTGGCCCCCAAGACCGCATCCACACTGGAACCCACAAGGGCACCCTCATCTGGGAAAGGTCTTTGTAGACGTGATCGGGGTGCCAAGATGAGATCGTCCTGGATTTCCGACGTAGGCCCTGAATCCGATGAGAAGTGTCCTCATGAGAAGAGGCGTGGCAGAGGACGCACTGGGCACTGGGCCAGGGGAAGACGGACGCCGAGATTTCAGTGATGCAGCTGAAGCCCAAGGGACCCCTGGGGCCCCCAAGAGCAGGGAGACACGGGAGGCTCCTCCCCGACAGGGCCCGGAGGGAGTGTGGCCCTGTGACACTTCGATCTCAGACTTCTGGCCTCCGGATTGTAAGACGACGAGCACCTGCAGTTTGAAGTCACCCAGCCCGCCGTCACTCACTTGGGCAGCCCCAGGACACGAAGACCGCCCTCCTGAGCTGGTCTGCAGGGCGCGGGGGGCAGGAAGGACACCTCCCGATGAGGTGGGTGCCTCTGCCCAGGACTGGTGCCCAGGGGGCCGCCAGGGACAGGGGCCGCAGTGGCCTTCGGCCCGGGAGTCTCCCCACGCCTGCAGAGAGCCACACGCTTTGCCCCAGTGACCTGCTCAGAGCCCGCAGCTCCCGACAGGTGTACAGGGCGGGCAGCTATGTGACTGGCACAAGGTCCCACAGCTGCTAAGGGGCCTGGGGGAGGTGAGGCAGAAAGCCGGGCACCTAGCTTGAGTCAGAGCCCCCGGGGGCCCTCCCTGCAGGACTAAGCAGACGGACATGGCCCCCCAAGTTCTCCCTGCCTTCATGTCTCCCAGGGTCACACCTGAGTCATGAACGGAGCCCTAGTCACGGCCCCTCCCTGGAACCACAGGCCAACTGTCTCCCTGCTCCCCACACTGTCCCAGCTGCCGGGTCCCATGAGCCCCTGTTAGCACCCCAGAACCTCAAGATGGGAAGTGGGAGCCCCCGTGTGCCAGCAGCCCGCCCGTTCCCTCAGGCTGCCTGAGAGTGAGCGTGTGCCGAGTGTGCGTGAGTGCCGGGTCCAGTGGGGGCAGGAGGCTGTGGAGTGGGTGCCGACCCTGCAGACGCAGGCGAGTCTAGCGCTTTGGGGCCTGGCCTCCCCAGCCAGCTCGGCTGCCACCAGCCCAGCCCCCCGGAGCCCAGCCCCCCCCATGCACAGCAGGAGCTGAGAAGACAGGTGTGAGGAGTCTGCTTGATCTGAGGGGGCGGAGACCCCGAATCAAGGCAGGAGGCTGCTGGGAGCACAGCAGGGGTGAAGAGAAAGCAGCGGGAGAGACACTGGGGTAGGACAGACCACTGTGCCCCAGCAGGACGGACGGGCACACATACACACACACACACATGCACAGCAAGGAGCCCCAACCAGACTCGGCTCCGGAAAACGCGCAGCTGCCGGCCCCAGGCCCCTCTCCGCAGCCCGGGCGGCCGGCTCTGTGCCGGGCCGAGCGGTCAGGCAGCCTCCTTTGTCCCTTAGTGCTGGGCAGGGGAAGGGACGAAAGCTCTGCTCCCGGCTGGCTGCTGTCGCTGGCGACGTCTCCCAGGAGCCCTTCCTCCCCGTGCAAGGATGCGAGACTGTTACACAACAGACCTGAGAATAAGCCGAAGGCGGGCCGTGCAGGGGGGACGGTGTCCTGCCTCCTGGGACCCCGCACGCTGCGGCGGGGGATGGGCAGAGGGCACGTGGGTCCTGCTCTGCCTGGGCCTAGGACCGGCTGGAGGCCCGAGGGCACCCAGGGTGCCCACCCCAGCACCTGGGAGACCCACCTGCAGAGTCCTGAGTGCTGGCCCCTGCCCTGGCCCCCAGGGGCTAGCCTGGCAGCTGGGACCCGGAGGCCAGGGCCATCTGTGCCCCGTGGCCCTGGGGTCAAAGCCTAGCTGGGCTTGCGATGGGCCAAGTGTGGGCAGCCACAGGGAAGCTGGACTTTCAGTGGGCGCGATGCCTCCGCCCCCCGTGACTGGCCCTTCCCGGCAGCCGCCAGTCCAGGGGCCCCCAGCACACAGGGCCGGGGGCCACAGGCTGGAGGAGGGGAAGGCTGGCCTGGCAGTAACAGGAGTGCCCACTGGCAGCCTGCTCCTGCCCTGCCCCACCCCCTGCAGCAGGTGGCAGGCAGCCTGGGTGCCCGGCCAGACCCCCTCCCTCCCGGGGAGCTGGCGGCAGGACCGGCGCGATAGCAGCTCACGAAGTAGTCCTGTTAGGCGCTGAGTATATACAGATCGGCCCATAGCTCTTTATCTGTTGCAGACATTAAAAATTAAAATCCAATTACAACTCGTATCGTCAAACCTGGCTGCCGCCCTGTACGATGTGGGGCGGGGGTTACATAACCTGAGCTCTCGGCTGCAGCCCGAGGGCCTCCTGCCCCCC
>NW_011889090.1:939688-941685 GCF_000151845.1 Pteropus vampyrus | reverse complement strand
GACACTGTGCCCCGTGCAGGCGCCGCGCGGAGCGCGCTGTCACCCGTGCCGCCGGCACCACACCCCCTGCCCGCCCCGCGCTAGGAGGGGGCTGGGGGCGCGAGCTCGGGGGCGTGGGACGCAGAGCAGCGGGGTGCAGAGCCGGGGTGTGGGGCGCATAGTGGGGCCAGGCAGACCCATCCCGCACCCGCCTGGGCCAAAGTACTTTCCCCGTAAAGATGCGCCCGCGGCCTCCGTTCCCCGCACTGGCCCCTCGGCCCTGGCTCCGCGTGGCCCCAGGCCACGGGATGGGGAGGGGGCGGGGCCCGGGCTGGCATTTGCAGAGCAGGTCGCAGCGAGACAGGGGTGTTTGCCGGGCATTACACCCCCAACTCCCACTCACCGCCTCCGTGGTGTCCGGGCCACCCCTCCCCCAAGATGTGAGGTGGCCCTTGCAGAAACCCGCACAGGGGTCGGATGGGGGAGGGGTAGCAACCCAGCCCCCTAGGGCTCCTCTGCTGGGTACAGGCACCCGTAGGTGGCATGGGAGGGCAGCCGCCCTGCTGGGGAAAGGGTGCTCTGCGCTGCCCACAAGGCCCGTGCCTGTGCCTGGACAGAGCGCCCGCAGCCATCGTGGGAGTTGGCCCACTGCCTCCTCCCCAGCTGGCCCAGCCCAAGTCCTTCTCCCATGGCGCCCACAGCGGGGACAGGGACAGGCCCTGGACTCTAGGGTCCCTCCTTCCTGTGACCTCCTGGCCAGACCAGGCTTCCTGGGAGCCCCCCACCCCGCTCTGCAGCAGGCAGCAGCAGAGGACCGGCACACCGTGTGTCCCCAGACACTGACTCCCAGGCCTGGCCCACGCCGCAGGCTCACGCCCAGCTCCCCTGCGGCCCATCAGTGGCTGCAGCCAGCCCCTCCCCTCTCTGGGCCTCAGTGTCCCCAAGTATAAGGCCTGCTGTTTTCTAGGGTTCTCCCCAGATGGCTGCAGCCCAGAGAGGCCCCCGAGTCTCCCGGAGCTGCACAGAGGACTCCCAGGGGCTGTACCCTGAGACTGCACCACAGACCCCAGGGCGAGTCTCAGGCTCACCCTCAGGAGACAGCGCTTGGCACCTGCCCAGGCCAGTTGAGCTCCTGAGGCTTTCTGCTTTCCGGGCGCACCAGACAAGGGCCCGCCTGGCTCCCGGCTGGGTCTCGGCGCGCCTGGCACGGAAGGCGTGGGCACAGGTGTGCGTTCCGGGGACACGCGGTCTGGCTGAGGCCGCGCGGGCTCCGGCAGCCCCTGCTCAGGGTAGCGTTGGGCATTCCCACCGGGCTGCGAGCTGGCGGTGAAGACCCTCTGTCATTCCTGTGAGGGGCCGTCAGAGCCGTGTGGCAGTTAGAGCCCCCGCCACCACAGCCAGGGCTTGGGGCTTCCGAAGGCTTCCTGGCTCCCTCACCTTCACTCTGCCTGGCTTCCTCCCCTGGACTGCTGTGTCCGTCCCCAGGCCAGGGCAGGGCCACCCAGCCCTCTCCCCTCCCCACCCCTACCCTGAGAGAACGGACCAGCCCGGGACCCCGAGATAAGCAGGTGGATGCACATCGGAGGGATGGGGCGGCGATGCCCAGAAGGGAGCAGCAGGGCCTCAGAAGGCGCGCGAAGGACAAGTGGGGTGAGGGAGCCTCTGCGAGGTGCCCGGCGGCCGGCAGCGGCCAAGCCCGGGCCAGGACGGGCCAGCTAGCAGGCCCCACGGCATCCAGTGGTCACACCAGCAGGTGCCGACCCTGCTGGGCTTCAGAGACATGACGGCAGAGGCCCGGCCAGGCGGGGGTGAGGGCTTCCTCCGCCCTTCACCCAGCCCCGGGCCTCCGAGGCTGTTCTCAGCGACAGCCCAAGCACCCCTCCCATCGCTGCCTGCCTGAGCCCCGGGCTGGGGCAGGCAGGTGGGGAGACGTCCTGGGCACCTGAGTGGGCAGCACCCCCAACCTCGCCCACCAGCGCAGCATTCCCAGGCAGCGTGAGGCTCAGCTTGTGTGTGTG
>NW_011889090.1:938321-938783 GCF_000151845.1 Pteropus vampyrus | reverse complement strand
GGGGAGACGTCCTGGGCACCTGAGTGGGCAGCACCCCCAACCTCGCCCACCAGCGCAGCATTCCCAGGCAGCGTGAGGCTCAGCTTGTGTGTGTGTGTGGGGGTGATGGCTCTTCTCACAGGGTCAGAGACGCCAGTCACTGCACACAGTGACATTCCGGAAGCCCACCGAGGTGTGGCCCCGGGGCAGAGGTGAACCCATTTGTGAAGTCTTCCATGCCCAGGGGACTCGGCCAAGAGCCTGAGACCAGAGATGGAGACAGACAGAGACGAGACACCTGGCTTCCTCCTGCCGAAGCCAAAGCCGAAATGCAAATGCGAACCACGGAAGACATCTCCGTTTTGAGCCAGAAACTCTAGGAATCCCGGAGGAGGGCGGAACCTCTCCGTGGGTGGGCCTGGCGCGGGCAGTCACAGCACAGGGCGCATCCGCCGCGGCCGCCAGGTCCTGTCCGGTACAGCC
>NW_011889090.1:934389-936628 GCF_000151845.1 Pteropus vampyrus | reverse complement strand
CCCTGGGGGACTGAGCCTCATATCCCTGGAGCAGGTCACCATGTTCAGAGACAGGGGCCCTGAGCTGGGTGGAGTGACGCCCGCCTGTCGTGCCCGTCCACGCCCCGTGGCCAGAAAAAAAGCCGACCCCGAGACCCCGAGTCCAGGGGCCCAGGTCCAGGCTCGCTGCTTCCTCCCCTGCCTGCTTGGTGCCCGGTGCCAGCTTGGTGGGTGCCAACCGCCACCCCCAGCAAGACGGCAATGACTCAGGCTGCTGGGAGGGCCCCGGAGCAGGCCCTGGGAGGGTCCCGACAGACCTCTTGTCCAGCCCCCACCAGAGCTGTGTCCCTCGGGGGCCCAGCTCGTCCTCATCCTGAGACCTCAGGAGAGGCTGAGCCAGAGGCAGCCCCACGTTCCCGCCCTGGAAGTAGCTGGGCCCTCGGGCCACACCTGCCCGCCTGCCTGCCGGCCCGCAAGGCCACCCTGCACAGACACCCTCGTCACCTCTTCCGTTCCCCCAGGAGGGAGGGCCCACAGCGATGGCTAAACAGACGGCGGGGGGAGGGGCCCTCACCTCTTTCTGGGGGGCTCTGGACCAAGTCCAGGCAGCAGGCAGAGCCCCAGGATGGTCAGGACCGGCCAGGGCTGGGTTTCCGGCAGCAGCAGCCCAGACCCGCAGGACTCCAGGACCCGACCATCCCTGGTCACAGCCGGGCCACGCGCAGAGTCACAGGCACTAAAGCCTCGTCGGCCAGTAGCCGCGCCCACGGCCACCTTCCCCGGGCTCCACACAGAGAAAGGTGCCACCACCCAAGGTGGCAGCATTGCCAGGGGACCCTGTCACAGTCCGGAGCCCCTTCCCCAGTCCCTGCAGAGAACCTCTCCCACCTGCTACCTCCCTCCCCCTCCCCGCCCTGCCATCCGGCTTCCGCCTCAGGCAAACTCAAAACGGCTTCTGTCCTGCTCAGGGCTGGCCTGGCACTGGTCTGCCCACAGGAGTCCCATGCCCCTGGCCTCACAGACGGATCGCCCCAAGACCAGCTTTCCCCCGTGCAAGAGGCGGCACACAGACCCACACTCAGCGCCCAGCCAACCTCGGCCTGGCCACTGGGCCCAGATGACCGGCAGACCCCCTCCAGCTCCCCTCTCCCTGATGGGGAGCCCTGGGCTGCCCGCTTCACTGCAGAGTGGGCAGGGTGGTCTGGGGTCTGTCTGCCTCCCCCTCTGCCAGCAAAGCCAGGCGTCCGTCCCTGGGCCCAGCACAGCTGACACACGGCAGGCCACGGTCCAGGGACAGGTGGGACCTGCAAGGCCCAGATGTCTGTCCCAGAAGAAATCTCCAGGTGCAGCTTTGGGCCACAGTAAATGCTGCTTCTAAGGCCCCTCAGCCCAGGGGTGGGGGTGGGGGTGGCTCCCGAGGACACGAACTGACGGCCGTGCTCACACACCTGCCTTGCCCGGGACTCACGGCAATGTGGAGTGCCAGCGCACGTGGCACTGGGGACAAGGGCCGCTGGCCACACAGAGGGGACACCACGGGCAAGGGTCTGCCCTCCTCTGCCCCCGGGGGACCCAGCAGCCCCGGCGCCTCTGCTGGAGGGGCCTTCCTGGAAGAAGCCTGACCCTCGTCCCGGGACTGAACGCTCCAGCTGCCAGCAGCCCTTCCGGGCCAGTTGTCGGGACTGTGGCTAAGTGAGCTGGCTGAGCGTGCACCCCAGAGGGACTCAGCGCACCCCCCGAGCCCGACCTGCTGCCTGCTGTTTCATCCGCCTAGAGGCAGAGTTTGCTTCACTTCCCCGAGCCAGGCGGCAGGCAGCATTCTGCACACGTGAGGCCAGTGCCTCCGGCCAACCACAGCCGGGGCAGTGAGGGAGGCCAGCGCGATGGCCGGATGGCCGGGCGTCTTCCCAGGTCGCCCTGCAGGCGAGCCTGTGCGTCCTGCCTCCCCTGGAAGAGCCCCTGGCCCTGGGGCCGGCTCGGGAGAGGCCGCAGCGAACACCGAACACCGTCCAGCCTCCCCCACCAGCGCCCGCCCGCCTCCGGCTGCTGCCCGCTGGAAGCGAGGAGCTGAGCTTCAAAGAGCCCTGTGCACATCAGACGCGCTGCAGGCGCCTCGGAAGGAAGCGCTGCAGAGCTTCCCGCACACGCACATCTGTTCAGAGGCGCTCAGAGGTGTCCCAGGCACGGTGCTGGCCGCCTTGCCGCATCCAGCAGGCGTGAGGCAGCGTTAAAAAGCCGCTCCAGGAGGAATGGCAGGGGC